>NC_142927.1:11957354-12316520 GCF_054131065.1 Drosophila arizonae | reverse complement strand
TTTCTATTAGCTTACAAGGAGTCGAGTAAACCACATTGCAAACTCAACAATAAAGACGAACTAAATTGTAAATTCACAATTTAATTTGCACCTTTTTAACATGAGCTTTACAAACTGAAATTCTAAAAAAAAAAAAATAATAATAAAGGCTGAGCTGATTACACAGCCATAAAAATTTGTAATTAACAAGCAGGTACTTAACATGAACTTAACAAGCAAATAATTTCAAGTGCCTTTAAAGCAGTCAAGCAGAAGGTTTACTCAGTTCAACTTGAGCAGAATACAAATTTGTAATAATAAACTCTCACTAAGCTAATTAAAGTCTAGATGCTGATTAGCTCGCTCAGCAGCAGATGCATCAGAATTTATGCTAAGGATAAAAGCAGACGATAAAAGTTGCTCCAGTTTGGCATGGCTGGAGCTAAGGGCGACATGCATTATGGATGCTTCAGCTATTTTAAGTAGAGGCTGGCTGAGGCCCTAGCCGATGGCTTCGATAAGGCTGAGGTTGAATGGCCACAAAAACAAAAAGCCATAAACTGGAGCAAGTGAAACAGAAACTTAGCTCTGGCCACTTCACAGGTCCAGGCCCAGGCCCAGGCCCAGGCCCAGGCACACAGCAGAGGAATGCTAACATTTTAAGCACTCACAAAACACATTTGCATTCAGGCACAACGAACGCGGGTAACCTCAGCTGCAAACGGTGCCTCTTTAGGTGTGTGAGTGCAGGTGAGAGTGTGTATGTGTGTGTGTGTGTGTGTGTGTGAGAGTGTGACTTAGTACGGAGTTTTGACTCAACTTAGGTTAATGCCAGGATATGCCCGTACCGAGTAGACAAGCAACTCTAGCGTGCGCCAGTGGTGCAGCGGTGCAGTGGTGCAGTGGTGCATGCCCATCATAACTACAGCTACCCACTGACTGACTGGCCTATAAAACGCTAGCCCCAAATGCATCCGTGAATTCGTAAATCGCTTGCGCTTTTAACACCTAAGCAAACAAACATCAATGAAGCGCTGCAGAGGCAAATGTGAATTTTTCTTTTATGAGCTTCGGAGTCGGAGGAGCCCGTAGCCGTAACCGGGAGTCAAAAACTCCGAGCAGGTGGCGGCATCATCTGCGTGAAATGTGTGTGCCAGAGCTTTTCACATTTCACATTTTTGTTTATGCATCGAATGGTCGAATGGAACAGCTGCGGGCCATAAAAACAATATCGAGAAATGTGAAATGTGAAATGTGAATAAGCAAAGGTAGGGGCCACACTACCTGGCACCCGGCCACGCCCACACAGCACAACAGCTTTGAAGTGGGCGCTAATCAAGTACTAGCCCCGGCTGGCTGCCAGAGTTCATGTTGCTCGAGACAAATGTCAACTGCATGTTAAAACCAAAAGCTGGCAACTCTATAAATGTAGCAACTACTCGCTAAATACATATGCACATTTGACAGGCAGCTGCACTTGGCGCAATAATTAATTCAATTGAAGCGCGACGAAAAGTTCAAGCCACAAGTTAAAACAGTTTTACTGCTCTTGATGTTGTTTGAGACTGAATGTCAACTGCATGTTAATTAACAGACAGTTAAATTAACAGCTGCATGTATATTAGCACTTGCTTAACTGCAAGTTAAAGTGCTTGTTAAATTTAAGATGAGCTTACCTTGCAGAGCGCCACGCCCGTATCCAGGCGATCCATAAAGTTCTCCGCCTTAATTTCCAGCTCCGGATAGAGGGTGCTCAGCCATTCGGCCAGATCCTCCTTCATCGCCTCCAGGTACTCTTCACTGGACTTGAATGGCCTGTACGGCCGCGCCTCGAGCATTGCCATGGCGCCCAAGGTTTAATCGATCGTTTTGTTGAATCTCTCGATTCTCAACTCGTTCTATTCGTATTTGTGTTCGTTTCTCTGCTACGCGTTACTCAACACTGTTTCAGCTTGCAGGGGGAAAATGGGTTTCAATTTGTAACTAATTGTCGTGCATGGACTTAACACGCTCTTCACTTAGCGTTGGCCCAACACCGGCGAGTCGTGCATTGTCTCGTTCGTTTGGATAAGAGAGTATCGTTACTAGATATCTCACTCCCACTCCCTTTCTCTCTCTCGTTGTTCCCCTCTCTCTGTTTGTCTCTCAGCTAAAACTTTCACTCGTTATTTCTCAAGTTTTTGAAGTTCTGCAAAGAGAGTCGAAAGAAAAGATATCATTAATTAAAAGTCCACATATTTTAATCTTACAGTAAGTTAAAGCATATCGGGTGTTTCATTCACGCATTCCTCTTGCAAAATATTCGGGAGTGTAGTATAAAGTGTAAATGAAGTACAGTGAAAATTTATAAAAAAAAAAATCAAAATAAAATATGACGCTGAAAATATAGTTAAATGTTTCATTCCAGCGTTCCACGTAAGAGCAAAAAGAGAAGTGAGATGGAAATAGATGGAAATAATTTTAAATTTAGTGAGCAACTGTTCCATTCTCGCCAAACCTCTAGCCATACATTTCCCACTAAAGCCAATACAAATGTTTCATTCCAGCATTCTATTCTCTATTGAACCATTCAAATATGCATGAAAAGTCTGGCACAAGTCATCACCACGATGAATCTCAAGGAAAATGGTTACTATGAGTGTTTCATTCCAGCATTCCATTTACCAGTATGCATATGAAACAGATATTCAAATTAATGAATGCAGATAAACGAATTGCAATTGAAACAATATGTAAGAGCCGTAACAGTCGAACAGCAAGAACGTGAATAAATGAATAAATGAGCGAGCTCTAAAAGGCATTTCGCGTGAACATTCTTGTCGAAAGTGAAAAGCGGAACATGCCTGCATAACAACTGAATATAACTAATGAACTCCACGTTCAGGAATCTGATTAAGATATAAAAAAAAAAAAATAAATAAATAAAGAAATAAATTAAAAAAAAAAAAAAACCCTCGCACACTCAAGCGAGATCAAGTGGTATCATAAATTTCAATATGTGCATTTCCCATTAAATCTGCATTCCAAATGCATATTTGCTTTTAATGGATTGTCACAATTCGCCAGCTAGCTGCCACATGCAGCAGCAGCAGCAGCAAAGGCAACAGCAACAGCAGCAGCAGCAATATATTGCCGCCCCCTGCCTACCTGTCCCGCTCGGGCTGTGCCAAATGAATGAATGTGGATTGAACGAGCGGCGTAAATTTACGACTATGGAACTGCAGCTGACATAATTGTGGGATACAAAACCACAATAGCAACAGCAGCAACAATAAAAGCACCAGCAACAGCAGCAGCAACAACAACACAAGCAACGGAGTAAACAGCAGCAGCTACATCAATATGAGCAGCAGCAACATCAATAGCAAAAGCACGCAGCAGTAGAAGAAGCAGCAACAACAAAAATAACCGTAGCAGCAGTAAGAGCAAAGGCACGCAGCATCAGCAGCAGAAGCAGCAAGAGCAACAGCAACGGAAACAGCGGCAGCAACAACAACAAAATCAGCAGCAATATCTACAGCAGCGAGAGCATCAGCAACGACAGCAATATCACGCAGCCTTCTCAGCAGCGCTGCAGCAGCAATATCATGAAGAACAGCAGCAAGCAGCCACGGCACTATCAAAATCAAAAGCTACAGCAACTAGAGAAGCAGAAGCAAGACCAATAACAGCAGCAGCAACAGTAACAGGAGGAACAACAACAGCAGCAACAAGAACAGCAATAACAGGAGCAACTGCAGCAACAACAAGAGGAGCAGCAGCAACAGCAATAGCAGCTGCAACAGCAGACGCAGCAACAGGAGGAACAACAACAGCAGCAACTGGAACAGCAGCAGCATCAGAAGCAACAGCAATAGCAGCAACAGTAACAGGAGCAACTGCAGCAGCAGCAACAGCAGCAGGAGCAGCAGCAATAGCGGCTGCAACAACAACAGCAGCAGCAGCATCAGCAGCAACAGCAATAGCAGCGACAGTAACAGGAGTAACTGCAGCAGGAACAGCAGCAGCAACAGCAGGAACAACAACAGCAGCAGAAGCAGCAGCAATAGCGGCTGCAACAACAACAGCAGCAGTAGCAACTGCAACTACAACAATAGTAGCAACAGCAGCAGCAGGAGGAACTGCAACAGCAACAAAAGCAGCAGCTACAGTACTACGAGCAGCAGCAATATGAGCATCAACAACAGCAATGGTAGCAGCATTAGCTACCACATCGGAAGCAACAGCAACAGTAAAGCAACAGCAATAGCTACAGCATTGCGCAGCAATGGTTGCCGCAACAATGGGAACAACAAGAGCAGAATGAATAGCAATATCAATAGCAATATCTTGAACAGCAGAAACACTTGAAACTACAACATCAACTGCAGCAGCAGCAGCAACAACAATGAATAGCAACAGCAGCAGCAATGGAGCAACAGCAACCTCATATAAATAAAATCAATAAATAAGACAGAGAAGTATATATATATAGATATATATTATTATTATATATATATAATTTATATTACTCTTTGGCGCCAGTTTAATCGCATTGCCAACAGCAATGGCCACAGCATCGGCCAGGGGAAGGGGAAGGGGCAGGTGTGGTATGGTATGGCATGCAGTGTTGCCAGATTAGCTATTTAATAGCATTTTTAGCTATTTTTGAACCCTAAAAGCTATGAAAATTTTGAAAATGCTATTAGCTATAAATTTAGCTATTTTACAAACGAATATTTTGAATTTGATTTTAGTATTTAAAGCCAAAAAAAAAAAAAACATTTTTCGATTAAGTCCCAAATTGTACGTAATGATCTGCGCGATACTACCACCACGACTTTATCGTACTTATACTATCAGTTGTGAATTTACACCAACGCTAATTCTTCTTGGCGCGCTTCTTGGCATTAATTGTATGTGATGGATAAAAAATATAAGCAGAAATTTCGTGATTCCTGGAAAACAATCACCGAATTTAAGAATTGGATTAAGGAGGATGAGTCAGACAACAGGCGGGCGTATTGTATATACTGCAAATGCAGTGTTTTTGCCAAACTGCACGATATTAAAATGCATGCCGCGACAAAAAAACATAAAACTGCGGTTGGCGCCTTTGGGCAAAAAATTTAAACATTTTCCATGATTCCATTTAAACATGATTCCAGTTAATCAAAAATATAATTCTGATGATGATTTG
This sequence comes from Drosophila arizonae, assembly GCF_054131065.1. Taxonomy (NCBI): domain Eukaryota; kingdom Metazoa; phylum Arthropoda; class Insecta; order Diptera; family Drosophilidae; genus Drosophila; species Drosophila arizonae. The sequence goes on along the minus strand of NC_142927.1, from coordinate 12,311,362 downwards.
GATGTGGACCAAATTGTAACATTATTAAATAACATTTAAAAATAAAAGGTTTCAGCTATTTTGTAAGCTATTTTAAAATTTGTTTAGCTATTTTCAGCTATTTTTTAGAGACGATTTTGCTATTTTTATGTCTCAAAACCTGGCAACACTGATGGCATGGTATGGCTGGCATCAGCCAACTACATAACATGAGTCGCATCTCGCATGCCCCTTGACACCGCCCCCTAGCTCAAGCCACTAGCCCTGCCCCACCTGCCCCACCTGCCCGGCCGGCCAGCGGGCAGAGCTAATTAGCGGTAAAGCTCAATTGAACTGTGAACTTCAGACTGCGAGCGCGAGCTGCAAGAGGTTTGTGGCAGGCGAAGATTAATGTGGCAGGCGCAGCAACGTCAGTCGCTTGCTTGGCCGCCGCTAAATGTCTCGTTCGCTTAAAAGCAAATCCCGAATTAACCAAGGCTAATCCAGCCATAAAACTTATCGCTTATCTATTTATCAAATTGCAGTTGTTGTTGTTGTTGCTGCTGTCGGTGTTGCTGCTGTCGCTGTTGTTGCATAAGCTGTTGCAATTTGCACGAAGCATGCGAATTCAATCATTATGCCGACCTTGCCGCAGCCGTAGAACCGATTGAAGTTCGTGACATCGTTTTGACTACAGTGAACCCTCCGTAAGCTTGACTGTCAGTTTGCGATTTTCTCAATCTTGCTCAATTAATCAAATCATTTAAATATTTATTTGATCGCTCCACAAGTTTTTCTAGCTAACTTAACATATTTCATAATTTCATTTAGCTTATCTCAACTCATGTACTTTGAAGTTATGTTTTATAGTAACCTCTATATGCAACATAGGTTGTTGTGGTTGTATATTGTAGCTTATAGCTTATAGCTTATACCAAATCTCTCTCAAATAAATCCGCTACACCAAAGAAAAGTTATAGGCTTTATTATATTTTATACGATATCTCTCATTTGGTATATAAAAAGTCATATAAACTTGGGGAAATATGGAATACTATCTACCTTACTTTTTGCATATTATACAAAATCGGTTTTACTTTATACCATACATAATGGTATCATACCTATAGCATAACTGTTGTACATTATATACATATATAATGGATCATATATATAAGAGATTGTATCAATGTTTTAGCTCCTGCTCAAACCAAATAATACCTCAGCTACCTATAAGCCAATCTTCTTATACCACATATCTTACTCCATATACCAAATATTATATTTTATGATAGCAACACTCTTGCACTTCTGTACTTTATGCCCGATCTCTAATACTTTATAACAATTCTTATATCTTTAAACCCATTTTTGTTATACTTTTAACTGAATATGCTGCATTAGTATATTGAATTTCTTATACTTATTTCTTGAAAATTGTAAGAAATATCGTATACCTTATAGCTTACTTTTTGTGCCTCATACCAAAACTTAAACTTAAACTCATACCAAGACTTAATATATGTACAAGTCTCTCATCTTGCATCGTATACTTTACACTTTATATCATAATCCATATTGAATAACTGTCAATATGGGTTATTTTATACCTTATACGTGGAGGCCTCCCTATTTAATTATTTTACAACGGATCTCGTATGCAAAGCTTCAGCTTTCTTTTAAACAATAACGAACGCAACTTTCTCGCAGGAAAAAGAAACTCAATTCGAGTCAAATAATAATAAAATTGAAAACCTTAAGAACCTCGCTGCCAGGCAATTCCAATTACGTAATATTCAGCCCATATTTGTTGATAAATTCGTAATGCTATCTATAAATCTGTGATTCCATGTGTCTAACTTACAGTTTACAATTCTATACAACGAATATACTCCTCTTTCACTTGCTAAACGAGTATACAAAAGAAAAAAAACTTTGTTCAACAAAAGAAAAACAATCGCATATGCAATCGCACTTCGGTTTCGGTTTTTGACTCTAACTTTTCGTACTCTTTTCTGGTTTTATTTGTTTTCTTGTATTTTTTCGCTATTGCCATTTATATAACGTCACAACGTGGTCTTAATTAGGCTCCAGCTTTAGCCCGTTTACTTAGCTCACGGCTCGCATTAAAAACAAGCAAAACTTAATACGACGAACAATAAACGAAAGCTAAATAAGTGCTATATATACATATGTATAAGTATATATGTATGTATATGCATATATGGTGAAGACATCGAAGTCCAGATACACTAGCCCAGCATAGCGACTCATAGGGATGCTGCGCGTGCTATATATATATATAGCATTATATATATATATAGTAGATCTGTTCAAACAGTATCAGGACTTTCTATTCATAAATTTCAATTCTATCTCTTTCAAAGTAATCCTCATTAGATATTACACTTGGGCTCATGATTCTTCCAGTTCGCGAAAATCCTTCAAAATGTTTTTTTTTTTTCTGTTGACCTTCTTCAACTCCTAATTCGATAAATGTTTTTTTTTTTTTTTTTTTTTTTTTTGTATGGAAAACTCTTTAGTATTTCATAATAACAATATCTAATATAAAAGTATAATTAGCTCCTATTAGCCTGTACCCAACCCCTGTTCTCTCAATCTATGTAAAAAATCGTTAACTATTTCATAATATATAGTACAATCTAAGAAGTATCTCAATTAATCTATATATTCTGTCTATTCGGTGTATCCATAATTCAATTTTTCTTATTTATTTTATTTTTTCTCCAATATAGCTCAATCCTTGGCTGAACCCATTTTATACTTCAATGAGCACTAAAGTGAGATTTAGAATGGGTTCAGTTAGGTGTTGAGCTAAACGGGTCACAATCGAGTGAACGAGTCATCGAGTCTGCAGGTCTTACACAATAGAGCCACAGATAGTATTTAATGACGTTACGTGGGTTTTTCTTTTGCTGAATATTGCTTAATTAGCGCTCATTGATTGGTGGGCTAGGTGGGCAGATTAACCGTTTGGCGTAAGTTAGTTATTTGTTGTTGGCGTTTTGTGCAACATTTGATTGGAAATTGTAGCAAAACAATGCGCCCCGGGGCTTTGCAGTGTTTTTGGGTGGTACGATGTGATGAGCTCTCGCATTGGGGGTTGTGTAAATTTGCGTAGCTCAATCGAACGATCGATCGATCGAACGAATGAATGAATGAATGAATGATTGTGCGTGTATATAGTATACATACACACATATATCAACATTGATCGATCGTATCGATCAAATAGTTCCGACTGCCACGCCCCCCCACTGAGTTCGTTTGAATGGAATATGCAAATTTGCGCATATTAATATTGATTTGCATGTATTTCGCTTTGTTCGCCTCTTTCTCCGACTACTAAAATTCCATTTGGATTTCGAGTCTCGAATTTCGAATTTCGAATTTGCGTATATCTTCTCTGTTCATTTGTTGTTTAAATGATTAGCGGTATATCTGAAAGTGAATTTTAATTAAAAAATCCCAAATTGTGCATAGGATGCACCCATCATACACTCGCAATCGCAATCGCAATCGCCATCGCAATCGCCATAGCAATTCACATGCTTATAAGGTCACACGACAGTTAACCGTCCCAAAAAAAAAAAAAAAAACACAAAGTACGAGTGTGAAAGTCAATAGTAACTGACTAGTAAATACCCTGAGCATAAATTGGCAGACCAAAAATAGTTTAAATTGTAATATTTCAGTCAGCTCAGGCTAGACATTCGAAAACCCGAAATTTGTAGACATTGTATTTCAAAATATATTACTATTAAAATTCGGGTCTTACATGAATTTAACTACGAAATTGACCCGGAATTTGTAGAAATTTCCCTTAGTGCCATCGAATGCGGGGAGCCAAAGATTATGCAAAGATATATTTTTTGATAATGACAGTTGAGAAGCTGAACTACTCTGCTGCTTTACTACTCTACTCTGCTTTAAAAAGTAGCCTCGATTTTCCTAAACAAAAAAACGTATAACATTCGCTTCAATCCTGATTTAATGTGTCAGCAATCAATATACCCTGTTTTAGCATCAACCATGAGTTAAGGGTATTCAAACTTGTCTGGTAATTGAATTTCGTTTGTTTTTCTTTCTTTTGTTTTACCATTTTTTGGCAAATCGCAATTTGAATTTGTCTTACGGATTTCGAAATTCGCAACTTTAGCCACTTCAACTTCGACTTGTACATAGAAGAATCGATTCATTGGCTAACCAACACCAGCTTTCTTTCGTAAGCGAGCAACAGCTCAGATGATGATATAGTATATTATCCTTGGTTGGACTATAACTATTAATATCCGATGATTTGCTACTTCAATTCGAAATGTATTTTTATTTAGTTGGTTTCAACTCTTATAATTTATTTCTGGAATAGTCCGAATGAGAACTTAATACGAACTATAGCTGTTTGCGGAGGTCTGCTGAAAGTTATCTCACTGTTTTCTCTCTCTCTCTCTCTCTCTCTCTCTCTCGCTTTGTCACTTGCGAAGAGTTCATATAGTAGCGGTCTCTGTTTCAAACTGAATCGAATAACTATATCAAATAGCTAAGATAGGACACATCGTTCAAGGAAATAACATATCTTATACAAAAGCTTGTTCTGTTTCTAATTTTCAGATAACATTTCAATTCATTTGCATGTGCGCAAAAACTTCGATTAGAAAGAAACATATGGCGCAGCTGATATTTGCATTTTGTAATTTTAGTATATAATTTTAATAAATTTTAATAACTATATCATGTAAAGAAGTCTAATAGTAAGTGCCTGACTAGAATATACCCAAAGTTCGGAATATAACGTATCGAAAATACTAGGAATCACAAAAAAGCCTTCAGCCACGTTTAAAAAACCAAAAGTATCGATTATTATCGATAATTATGAAATAAGAGTTATCATATTAATTAAATTATCGACAATTATCGATAGTAAAGCCATGATGAGTTCTGAAAAGATAAGCTCGTATTGTATGTGGAAAAGTTCCTATAATTTGAGATCTCTAGACTGTATTTCGCTTGCTAGATAGCAATACAAGCAACCGGATATAGATACCTTCAGATCATTGTCCTGTTCAAGAAGATGTATATTTATAATTTATACGATCTGTTACGCCTACTTGGAGAGCATGAAAAGTGAAATGAAATTGCATCTCGAGTCGTACACATTAAATGATACCTAAGCAATTGCTCTAATAGATTTGTTAGGTTTTCAATTTCGATTTCAATTTCCATTTGCAGAGCTCATGTTTTGTTTGTTTGTGTGTGTGTGTGTTTCTCAGTTTATGATAGTCTCTGTTTTCAGTTTGGTAACAATTTATTGAACGGTTTCTTTCATTATCACTCGAATCGCGTCGAGTCGCTGATAGCTGTTTCTGCTTCTTTCTTTCCTTTACGAAATTGGTGGTGTGCATGTACGAGTGGCTCTCCGTCAGTGGCTCGCTGTCTGTGGATAGGTGCTTCAACATGCCGTTAAGTGTGAATTGCCAAATGACAGCCAAAAGTGCAACAATGCTAACAACACTAACAACAACAAAAATCACTTTCGAGCACTGCTTGAAAAAAAATTGTAACAGCAAGCGAAAAAAAAAATTATAATTGTTGACGCTTTCAATTAACAATTGCCGTTTGATAAATGAGACAGCTTGTTGCAATGCCTTACTATATAGTTAATTGCTGCTGTTGTTGTTGTTGCTGTTGTTGTTGCTGTTGCTGTTGTTGGGTCACACACTCACTCACAGTTGTTGCTTTCGTTGTTGCACAATATCTAGCGATTGGTGTGCGGCATTGCGGGCGTTGTTAGCTGATGTGAACTTGATCTCACCTGCCAGCAGATTCGAAAGGGTTCAGGCACTTCTAGGGCGCTTCAGCTAGGCATCGATCGATATCGATAGCCATATCGATTACCATATCGATTGCCCGAGCCACAAGTGATACGGTTATATCAATGTTGTCAGCGCCCTGGCCACTCCAACTCCTCCTGCTCGCCACGCTGTGTGCCACATGTGGCATGAATTCGTAGCGTTTGTTGCACTTCGCAGCTGTCACATTTCAGTGTCGAGGTTTCTTTCATTTTTGTTGTTGTTGTTGTTGCTTCTTCTATTCATCTATAGATTGCAACGTTTGAAGTTGCGCTGCAGGCGATGCGGCAAATGGGGCAGACGACATCCAGGGACCATGATTTTGACAGAGCGCTCTATATACACATAGCTGCATATATTTATATCCGTGTGTGTGTATGTGTGTGTGTGTGCAACATGAGTGCCATTTGTGAGTGCGGGAATCAATGCTGCAACAAGAGCAACAACAGCCGCACTCAAGTGCAAGAGTTATTTTCACAAGTTATTATCTATCCATTTATCCATTGAGCCAACAGCACAACAGGCACTTCACATGCAACAGCTCAACACCCTATATAGACAAACCCCCCCCCCCCCCCCACCGTCTGTCCCCCTCGGCAAACACCCTTTTGCAGCGAGCCCCTCGCCTCCTACAAGGCCCAGCAACATTGTCTGGCATTTAAAGCCCTGTGATGGATGCGTTCGCAGCGCGTCGCGGCTGTTGCTCATTTTGTATACCCTGCAAAAGGGGCCACCAGAAGTGGGCCATGCTCAATCATGGCAGAGCTGTGCAATGCTTGTAGTATTACATAGATGGATGACAACTTCTGTTTGTCTAGCTTTTGATTAATTGCTCTATTTGTATAGATTAAATATGATGATGCATGGTCTAATATGATATTTTATGATCCATATTTTTGGGTGGAATTTTAGTATACAGATATAGATCATAGATGTGTATATAGATATTATATAGACAGTACATATATTTATAATATTGTAAAGTATATATAATACATATGAAGATATTATCTAGAGAGCATATATATATATGATCGACTATATGGCTAGATAGATTAGATCAATTTTTTGGAATGCAAATATATATCAGATATAGATAGATAATATAAAGGTATAGATATATAGGTATATAGACATATATATACATATATAGTTTTCCAAATAAAAATATATTTAAATGATTTATATTTTATCTATATTACTACATATATAAATATACTAAATATAGTAGAAATTTTTAGAAATGTTTGTCAAGATTCATAGAGAGAAGAGTTTCATAACAGCTGAGTTCTAATAGAAAAATCCTGATATCAGCACATTACAGGGTATTTGCTAGTTTAGCTCAACCTGAGTTGTGTAGGCTTTTTTCATATTTTCTTTGCATCGGCTTAGTTGCACTCGCACTCCCTGTCTCCATCACTTTCTCTCTCTCTCTCTTTCGCTGACTCTCTGCGTCTCTCTCTCTCTCTCTCTCTTTCGCTCCGTGTGTGTGGCTTTTGTTCGTGCTGCATTTCCATATGTGCAGCAATGGCATTGTCATCGCCAACGTCATCATCATCAACACGATGACTGTCATCGTCATCATCATTGTTGCCATAAATGTTGCCACTTGATTTTTCTTCATTTTTTTAGGGTAAATGCACTGAACGCGCCCAGTCAAGGAAAATCAATAGAGAGCCACATCCATCCACAGCGGCCAAGCGGCGCCGTCTTAGACAAAGGATTCCGACTAGCTGCCGCTTGCCCCACCCAACCACGCAACCACCCACCGTCTCACTCACTCACTTTGCGCCAGCTCCTTTTCCGGGCAGGCATTGGTCATTGGCCATGAGCCACATTGAGTCAGCAGCAGCTAATAACCGAAGCTGGTAGGGCGTGGGGTGAGGGGCTGGGGGGCTGGGGGATGGTGACAACAGCGCTGAGTAACAGGACGACGACCTTGGCTAAGAACTAAGAACTACATTAGAGGGCGCAGCTGGGCGTGGCTGAGTCACAGCATGTGTGTGTTGCATGCAACAGTCACACTCATTCATAGACTATATATATTTATATTCATCTAATATGCCCCAAGCTGTGCCCAAAATCCGATTTTAACCTTGTTTGTTGCTTCGTTTTTTGTTTTCTATAAACAAACCAAATAGAAATAAAAACTCAGTTGGGCAATACGAAACATGAGAACAACAACAATTCGCAGGCATGTGAGTGTGTGTGTGTGTGCAACAACAACAACAACAACAACAGACAGCGACAAGTTAAGAATTCGAAACAAGAAACGCAACTTAAGCTGCGTAGGTTTCTTAAGTAACTTCAAATGTTTTGATTAGACTTTAAACGACAACAACAACAACAACAACAGCAACAACAGCAAAGCTGTGAATGCCAAATGGCAGACCAACTCGAACTCGCAGTCGAACTCACGAGTCGAAGTCCAAACACCCAAAGTCGAAACTCGAACTCGAAGTCGAACTCATTTGCGCAGTCGCAGCCGCTGCCCGTTGAGTGTGGGTTGCCTCAACTTCTTGCGGAGAGACAGAAAGAGAGAGAGAGAGAGAGAGAGAGAGAGAGAGAGAGAGAGAGACGGTACGAATGGAGCATCGAGACATATGGTGACAAGGAGACAAGAGATCTGAAAACTGCGCACAACAAAACTCCCGCCGTCCGTATTGTTTGTTTCTTTCTTAAAGAAGAAATCGAACAATATTTGCTCTAACCCAAAGGCCATGATACACTGTAAACAATTTCCAACTGACAATGAATGATGACAGCTGAAACTGGAACTGAACTAGTTCCCAATCGATTCACAGCTCCAATTTAGCTTCTCCCTGTGAATGTATCTGTATCTGTATCTGTATTTATATTTGTATTTTTATTTGTCACTGTATCTGCATCTGTATCTGTATCTGTATCTGTATCTGTATCTGTATCTGTATCTGTATCTGTATCTGTATCTGTATCTGTATCTGTATCTGTATCTGTATCTGTATCTGTATCTGTATCTGTATCTGTATCTGTATCTGTATCTGTATCTGTATCTGTATCTGTATCTGTATCTGTATCTGTATCTGTATCTGTATCTGTATCTGTATCTGTATCTGTATCTGTATCTGTATCTGTATCTGTATCTGCATTTGCATCTGTATCTGAATCAGTATCTGAATCTGTATCTGTATCTGTATCTGTATCTGTATCTGTATCTGTATCTGTATCTGTATCTGTATCTGTATCTGTATCTGTATCTGTATCTGTATCTGTATCTGTATCTGTATCTGTATCTGTATCTGTATCTGTATCTGTATCTGTATCTGTATCTGTATCTGTATCTGTATCTGTATCTGTATCTGTATCTGTATCTGTATCTGTATCTGTATCTGTATCTGTATCTGTATCTGTATCTGTATCTGTATCTGTATCTGTATCTGTATCTTTATCTTTATCTTTATCTTTATCTTTATCTGAATCTGTATCTGTATCTGCAACTTTTAGCTGTGTCTAAATTTTTATGTGTTTCTATATCTGAATCTTCAACCGTATCTGCATCTATTAAATATATCTCTATCTGCATATGTATCTGAGTCTTTTGGCTGTATCTGCGTCTCTTAGCTGTATTTGTATCTGCGTCTGTTCGCGTTTGTCTCGACTCTCTGTAACTGTCATTCGCGTTATCCGCGTGATAAATAATCGACTCGCTGCTTGGGTGGCAGCACTGATGTCTGGCAAAACTTGCTGTAGCCTTTTCAGAAATAAAATACATGCATGCCGAATAAGCCGAATAGCGAATACTCTAAAGGACTTTAAAGTCCTAAGCCATCTAGATAATGTCGTAAGTAAGTAAGTCGTAAATGTTAAATATTCAATTTAGATACCTCGATAATCCTCAGCTTGCTTCTATGATTGATATTCAACAAGATTGGCTTAGAAAATATTCTGAATTTATGCAAAGAATATATAGACGACTCCAATGTTGTTCAGATATATATATATATATATATATATATATATATATATATATATATATATATATATATATATATATATATATATATATTATATATATATATATATATATATATATAGTCATAGTTTGCTAGCATATCTGTATTTACTATCAGAGAAGTCAGCTTATAGACGTTACATCTTGGCTCAACAAGTTTCAATTGCCTTCTTTAGGGTATGCGAAAACAAATGCAGCTTTTTGTAGGAGTTGTTAATGTTGTTCTAAATGCTGTTGTTGTTGTTGTTGTTGTTGCTGTTGCTGTTGCCGTTTCTAACTTCTTGAAGTGGCTTTCATTAAGCATAAGCGAACGTGTAAGTGCGGACTTGACCAAAAGATAAACGAGCTTCAAGGCGGCAAACTCAAGAGTTGCTTTTGTGTTATTGTTGTTGTTGTCGCTGCTGCTGCAGTTGTTATTGTTGCTGTTGCCGTTCTGAGCCGTATTGGCTGGAACTTGTTGTTGTTGCTGTTGGCCGTCTCGCTCGGTCGCAGCTGCGCATCTCAAACATTGTTTCTGTAGATGAAGCTGAAGCTGAAGCTGAAGCTGATGTTGACTCTGCTGCTGTGGCTCTTGTTGTATCTTTGTATCTGTATCTTGAGCCGTTGCTCGGCTGTGTGCGAGAGACCCGCACTTGACCTTGAACTTGTACAGGTTTACTTTTGTTTTCTTTGGCCGTTTGGCCGTCGTTGGCCGCTCTTCAACTCTTGTGCGTTGCCTTTCTTTCGCTTTTATTTTTTGTCGTTTTCAAGCTTTGTTTTTTATACCCTGAACCCATTGAAAATGGGAAATCAGGGTATAATGGTTTTGTGAAAAAGTATGTAACGGGCAGAAGGAAGCTTGGCAGACCCCACAAAGTATATATATTCTTTATCAGCGCGATGAGCTGAGTCGATATAGCCCTGTCCGTCTGTCCGTCCGTCCGTCCGTCCGTCCGTCCGTCCGTATGAGTGCGTCGATCTCAGAAGTTATAAGAGCTAGAGAGCTGAAATTTGGCATGCATACTCGTGAGTACCATACGCAGTACGAGTTTGCTTTATTTTTTCGATAAATCGTCCGATAACTTTTTTATCGAGAATAATCGAAAAATTGATTTTGTTTTTTCAGCCTCATTAGAATACTATTAAACCTGGAGTCTTCAAATTTGCGTTGTATATAAAGTTAATGAATACAGAGATTTTGTAATTTACAGATTTTGGATACCACGCCCCCTTCTCCACCAATTTGTAAAACGCATTTCAAGTACTAGAGACTTGTGCTTTGGAATGTACATACATTTGAATATTATGATTACGCTCTGAAAGTTTCATTAAGATTGTAGGTCTACAAAAGAAATTATTCGACAAATAAATTCTCATAATATTGCCCACACTGCAGCGCAGCCCAAGCGCAGTCGCTGCTTACTGCGCAGTTAGCAGAGCGCAGGCTTATGCGTGCGTGTGGATGCATATGTATGTATGTGTGCATAAAAGAAGTGCAGAATGATTAGAATATCAGCTTGGAGGGTTCAGGGTATCTCCTAGTCGAGCAGTCTCGACTGGAGCTTTCTAACTTGTTTTTTGTTTTTTGTGCTTTCTGCTGTGCGCGCGAACCTAATCAGGCTTAATGCCGTTGCCGTTGCCGTTGCTGTTGCCACTTTATCGAAGCGGGCAGGATTATGAGCGACACCCCGGACAAACGAGACAAAAAAAAAAAAAAGAAAAGCAAAAAGCCGAAGCAGAACGCGCTGAGACGAAACGTTTCCAAGAATCCTTTTTACAGCTTTCAACTTATGCAGAAAAACCCATTCGATACGTACTTTTAATTTATATATGCAAAGATTTATGCGATTTATGAAAATGCCAGACACACACACACACACACACACCTGTGGGGCATTTGTATCTTTGCTCAATCTGAATTCTCGAAACGCATTCCGATTGCTGCTCCATTCTCGAGAAAAACAAACTATATTTAGCCTTGTATTTCGTTGCTCTTTCAGTCTGAACTGAATCTGAATCTAATCTCCCATTTGAATCCTCGAATTCCTTGAGATTTGCATATTTTCTTCTTAGAATTCGAGCCAACGAAAATATCTATTTTAAACACTCTCGGAGGCCAACTGCATCTATATTTCAGCTTGTCGCGCGGTAACCCTTAGCCACAAATGGATTTTTAGAGCGCAACCAAAACATGATATTAGTATAAATGGGCTAGTGTTACGGCACTGCTGGAAATGCCAAAAGAATGCATGCATATATGGATGGGATGCACACTTGCCACACGCGAAGCGTGACAATTTTCCCCTCAGCGAGTACGCCTTGGGCAGAGAGACTAGTATCTTTGGGAGCTAGAAGCTCAGCTGATAGATGGCTGACGATGAGATAGAGATAGACGGATAGATGGATGGATGACAGCAAGAGATGAGATTGAGATAAGATCTAACTGCAGGGCCACTGGCCAGACCTAGGCCAAGTCTGTATTGAATCGGCGGCACTGGGCACCAGCCAAAGCAATTTCAAGTGCAGACACCGATGCAGATGCAGATACAATTGTAGATGCAGATGCAGATACAGATACAGATAGATCTTTGACAAATGACAAGGCAAAGTGTGTAACTGGAACCAGGTCCAGAGCTGTGACACAATTGCCTCATATTGTATGACAGCTTGAGCAGGGAGTCAAAGTGCCCGACTAGGAGATACCCTGTGCAGCAGTAATATTGAATTCAGCAGGATGTTAGATTACTCATTATTTTAAACCTGTCATGCAAAATAAGAATCGATCTTAGTTAACTCAGGCGCTTAAACTCTACGACTCTCTTTCTTGAAATCGATACTTATCGGTATCGAACAACTCAACAATTTCAAGAGCTTGCCTTTGGCAGCTAATATACCCTCTCTCTAGCATTTGCAGTACGTATCACAACAGCAGCTTAGACAAGAACCAACTAAGACAACTGTAACAATAATAATAATAATATAAAACATAAAAGAAAGATAAATAGACATCAAGAGTGTGTGACAGAGACAGAGACAGAGACAGCGACAGCGACTGAACGACAGATTGAGCTTGTGTTTTGAGATCCAAGATCCGAGACTTGAGACTAGCGACTTTTGTCTGGACATGGACATGAACATAATTGGCATTTTGTTGCATTATCCACAGATCTGTTGCTCAGCTGAGCGCTGCATCAGGTGAGAGTTATGCGCTGTTGTTAATTAACCATTTACGGCCTGATTGCAGCGACAGAGACAAAGCAAACAAAACTGACACAAAGATAAACAAACAGACAGACAAACGAACAGGCGGACAAATGAACAAGTGGACAGACATTGGAGAGAAGTGTAACGAGGTCAGTTGGTATATATGTATGTATATATCTCACTCTAAGGTGTCGCACAGGCAGGCCATGGAGATGCCTCAAAGGTTCAAAGTCAAATGCTTTGAATTATCTTAACCCTAGTAACAAGATAAATATATATATATAAATATAAATATATAAATATATATATATATACATGTATTTTTTTATATGAATTGAATTAGTTTTTGATTTAAAATCAACGATTTAAGCTTTGCCTAATCGATATTAAGCGTGTCGATAATATGCCAGCTATTGATAAATAATAATAGAGATAGATATATAATTGCAGTAATTTGTCGTTTAATGTTATGGATTATCCGTGTTTTTGGACTAACAAGGGAACCGATGAATCGATATATACATTAGTTATCGATGTCTTTGGCGAATTGAGTCGATAATACGCCACTTATCGATCAATACTGGTAAAGATGAATTTATTATTGAAGTAAATTTTCGTTTAGTGGTAAACGATTCATCATAACCACATCTAATTATCGATGTCTTTAAATTTACCAGCACCAAAATCTTTCAATTTTATCTAGACTCGTATAAGAAAAGTTTTCATAGCCAATCGATAATCGAACGATCGATCAATTAGATTAGCTATAGGAGATGAAATTGGTCTTTCAGCTATTTGCTTGGAGTTGCACTCGAAAATCATTCAAAATGTATTAGCCAAGTGCCTAGTGTTAAACATAAATCGATAAGTTGTCAAAATCGATATCGATAAATTCATAAGAAATTCCCTGATTTCCCTACTTACATTCTTTTTGATCGCTGTGGCCGTTGCACTTGCTGCACATGTCGTTGCCACTGCTTCAAACACACCTGCAAATAAAAAAGAAAACGAATTATTGTAACTGTAATATAAATTTATATACACTTATATGTATATTTCAATATGCCTTTGTCTCTGTCTTTGTATAATACAGCGAAGACATTAATATGCAACACGCACTCGACAGACGATCAATCCAATTGATGTATGGATATCAACCGGAAAACTAACTCGACTGCAACTCAAAGTGCGGCACGACTTTTGTCTTCTTCGCTTTTGCATAGGGCAAAGGAAGGCGGGCGGGTCCAAATCACGATACACATTTCAGCAGACATACGTGTGTGTGTGTGTTTAGTCGTAAATATATCTGAATAAGTACATTAACAGTTGGCAGCGAAACGGGTCAATCAACTGCCCAACTGCGTTGGGTGCACACATTTCATAGCTGTCCCCCCTCATTAGTCACCCGCCGCCCCGTCTCCGGCAACTGTCGAAAAAAGCAAAAGAAACAAAACCCGGTTGGTTGGCTTCCCCCTAGCCGACTGTAGCTGCCCACCGGTTGGCCAAGTAGATAGCACGCACGTGATCTGCGGACCGAGCACACAGCGGCGAACGTACCAAATCTGAATGAAGAATTTATGAATGGAGCTGCCTCAATGCGTGAGCGAAATGAGTCGAGTGTGTGTGCGTGTGTGTGTGTGCGTGTGTGTGTGTGTGTGTGTGTGTGTTGAGTGAATTGCGTGTGCTTGGCATGCTGGCTGGAGGATTCATATGGCTAGCTGGGCTAGGCTAGGCTACACTAGGCGCAATCTGCGACACAAAGATACAAATGTATCTGCGAGATACAAATGTATCTTTTTTTATTTTAGCATGCGCACGTGCTGCAGCAGGCGCATTGTAAGACGTTTATCGTTTATCGCAGCAATCGCGCAATAACACAATTTGCCGATTGCACAGCTCTCTCCCTCTTTCTCTGCCTCTTTCTCTCTCTTTCGCTGTCTATTTATGTGCGGCATGCGAAATGGCTTTGCACTTTGTGGCATGCATATATTGTTGCAAGCAAAGGTTGGCTACTGTGCAAACTGCATCCGCAGTGGGATTTTTATAGATGTATCTGTAGCTGCAGCTGTATCTATATATATATATATGTATATATACATATATATATGTGTCTATATCTGTATCTGTTTTGGCACGCATGTCTCGAGCTGCGACGCTCTGACGCATTGTCTGAGCGTGGCTCAACAACTTGAAATTGTGGCATAAACACGTTCTACAATTTCCGGCATGAGTGTTGGCGTTGTTGTTGTTGTTGCTGTCGATTGTTGTTGTTGTTGCTGCTGTTGCTGTTGCTGCTACTGCTGCTGTTGTTGTTGTTTATTAGTTTCATTGATCATCATCATTACGCGCACTAATGCGCCGGCTCGTTGCTGTCGGCCTCAGCCCTCAGCCCGCACGCCTCGCCCCTCACTGGCTGACAGGTAAGCAAGATAAAAACAACTACCCCAATTTGACCTCTTGGCCCAATTGTAAACGTTTTGATCTCACTACCATGATCGACACTTGCACTCGCACGCCGTTGCAGCGAGTAATGAATTACAGTCTGAATCAACACTTGCCAAAATAGCATGATTTACGAGCTCTTACAATGGAAGATGGAAGCCACAACACTCGCACTTCATTCAGGTAAGACTTGGCTGACGTCAAAATCTCTATAAATTGAATACTCTATTTACACTCAACAACAGAATTGGGTGAGCAACAGCAATTGAAACAGGTATATATCTATCAGTTCGTAAACAAAAAAAGTGCAAAAGCTGAGTTGAGTTGAGAAACTCTCTATAGTATCTAAAATTCCTATAAAATCTCTATATAGTATCTGAATTTATTATAGAAGATTATGTATGATCTATATATTGTACTATCTGAAATTATGGTATAGGATCTCTATATAAGATCCATATACATATCTGAAATTATTGCAAACAAATTTTAATGCATTTTATTCAACAATTAGAAAGTGTCTATTGGATTTACGATTTTTTGAAGTTATAGTTCGCACATAAAAAAAATCCTTTAAGCTGCGATATTCGATTTGACATAAGTACTTTCAGATACGCTATATATTTAG
This sequence comes from Drosophila arizonae, assembly GCF_054131065.1. Lineage (NCBI taxonomy): Eukaryota > Metazoa > Arthropoda > Insecta > Diptera > Drosophilidae > Drosophila > Drosophila arizonae. The sequence continues at coordinate 12,295,290 of NC_142927.1, read as the reverse complement.
AGAAGATATCTATAATGTTGACAAGCCTTACTTTAAATATTCGAATATCCGGAAGTATTTAGAAGCAATGTCCCTTAAGATATATGCACCTTTCTGTCGTATAGAATTCTCGATATAAACAAGGAATCTATGCCAAAGATAAATGAAAAAATTCTAGGAATCTTCAGCGGGGCCATATATTAGCAGCAATCGAATAGGAAATTGTTGCGTTGCTTGTTTAAAGTTTGATTAAATGTTATTTATAGTTTATGGCGAAAAAAATAAAAATAAAAAACAACCAAAAAGAAGTATGTTCCCACAGTGAAGCAATATATTTATAAATAACTGTTTAGCCTTGCCAAAGAGTCAAATTTTAAAGGTCTTTTACCCGCCGACATATGCTTGAGTCATTGATATATTTGTGTTGCTTTAGAACAATCAATTTGTGAGCGCGTCTTTATTTAGTGGCTTTATAATTTGGCAAGCAAAATGTTTGTGAAAATAGGGGGAGAAACCGAGAGAGAGAGAGCAAGAGGAAGATAGTGCCAGAGATAGAGTAAACTATGAGCCAGGGCACACAATCTAGCTGCAAGATCTTAAACAGTTCGACCTTAGGCGACACACACCGAGTCAATCAAGTGGTCCGCGCGCTCAAATGATCGTAAATTAAATACAAATAAAATTAGGAAAAAAAAAAACAAAAATTTACTTTCGATTTTAGTGGGGCCCCTGACGAAGATGGGGAATCGTTTTAGTAATTAATTTATGACTCTTGAGGGCAATTACATTAAAGTATTTTTGTTGCTTTGTTTTTCTGAATTGAAAGAAAGGGCCCAGCGCAGCAACGATCAAGTTTCAAGATCGTGCCAACTATTGAAGGACGCAATCATCTTCAATCATTAGCCAAAGACAGAGCATATATAACATCATTTGTGATAATGATCGGGCAATCAGAAAACAGTGTGAATGCCAAGCCGGCCAATGGCCAATGGCCAATGGCATGTCAAATGATCTGACCAAATGGCCTAGACAGCGCCTAGTTGACGATTGCCCAAAAAAAGTAAATAGAAAAAACCAAAAAAAAAAAAAAAAAAAAACTGGAAAACCCAAAACAAAGCCAAAGACCCCAGCGCACGCACTTCATTTGATTTAGGGGTCTTGGACGCGAGAAAAAAGTGTCCCACGAGAGGCCCACATAAAACATAATCAACATAATAAACATGCCAACGGCATTATAATGAACTTGTGCTTGAAACACGAAAGCGAACAACATACGAACATCAAACAAATTCACAGCCAATTTCAATTCCAATTCCAATTCCAATTCCGATTCCAATTCCAAATCGAAGCCCAGCAGGCCATCCACAAGTCGCTGGTCAACTCGATTTGCTGCTTGCTTTGCCGAACGCATGGAACCAGCAATTAAAATCGCTTTTCGAAGGCTTTTCGATATAATGTTACACGCATAGAAAGTTTAATTTCTGCTTTGCTTTGCTTTGCTATTTGTTGGTTAATTCGAAATTCATTTATTGCATAAGATTCTGTACAACAACTCGCTCGAGCCAAAAGTTTCGGCTAAAGAAAATCGAAGAGAGCTCAATAGATGCCTGAAACTCTTTTAGATATTTTATGGTTCTATGATGTTGCTTAGTTTTCTAATGATATATTTTTGTTTCAGTAGACAACATCTAATCTATTCGATCTATCTAGTTTTCTATGATCAGTTGATTTTCAATCATATATATATTTAATAAAAGATCATAATCTATTAGTCTGCTCTAGAGATTTCTGTTGATCCCAAGCTGAGATCTACTTTTAATGTCTTCATTTATCAAGATCAGTTGACTATATAATATTAACTGGATAATTTACTACATAGAAATACTCTTGACACGATAACCGATTACACACATAATTAGATAATCATAATAATCATTTACTACATTAGTACTACATTGGTAATTTAAGTAATTCCCTTCGACATGCGCATTGATTGTTTGGCTTAGTTTCCCGGCGTGTATCGTTATCGATAACTTTATCGCTTGCCATTTCCGCAAACTCTTTGGGCATTCGCATGCACAACGCGTCGCTCCAGAGGCTGTTTGCCATATTTGCCAACGCCCAACGACCGCTGCATTAAAGCGCGATGTTATCTATCTATATATACGTATATGCAAATATGCATATATATATTATATGCTATATTGTTCCGTCATATTTCATCGGCAATTGCCGCGATCGCCCTGCTGACAGGAGAGTTGACAGCCAACAGCCAGGCGCCAATTGCATTAAAATATTCGCAGCAGCTAAGGGAACTGCGGGAGGCGACCTGAGGAGCCGACGGCTAGGTAGAGAGAGGGAGAGAGGGAGAGAGAAAGAGCTGTTGGGGAGGCAAGGCATTTGGATTGTTAAATATTGATGATAATACGAGTAGAATATATCGCGGAGACCCCAGCGAGCCGATTAATTGCCGGCAACTGCGCATGCATAGATAAATATTAATGTGAATAGAGTCGATTCCACCCCGACGAGCGAAACACTCATACACACTCACTCGTTGTTTGTAACGAATGAGGCAAAGCCCAAACGAATTGCGCAGCGATAAATTACAAAGGAATTCGTAACGCCCAACGGTCAAAAAAATTGAGGCGTAACGAGGCGCTAAGTTAAACCCAGTTAAACCCAGCAAGTACCGTAAACTCGATTATAATCGGCAATAAGAATCTATCTATATTACTTGCTGTCTCCATGTGTATGTGAGGATTTGCATTGATTTATTTTAAATAGTTCGCCTGAAGTGTATATGTCTTATATGGGAAAAGACGACGGCGAGTCCCCGAACTGCAATATCTAACTCATTGTATCTCTATGCTTATCTTTCTCTAACTGTATTTCTAGCTCTTTCTATATAAACCTCTCTCGATTTAATGAGCTGTCTCTTTCCTTCTTGTCTCTATATCTTTGCCTTCTGACCCTTCCGCTCTCTGCCTGCATTTCTAACTAGCTTACTTTCTCCATACACATATTGTATATTTATCTCTCATAATCTGTTTATATTTCTCCTTCTCACTCTGTCTATATTTATACATATGTATCTCAATCTAACTATCTTTCATTCTCGACTTTTCTCTATCCATTTGTCTATTAGTCTCTCATTTTCTTCTTTTCTCTTTCCTCTTACACTCACTCTCTCTTCTTGACTGTCTTTACCTCTCACATTTTCCCTCCTTGTCTGATTTTATATTAAATTTGTTTTTCTGTCATATATCTTTTTCTCCCTCTCCTTGCCTCTCTCTCTCTCTCTCTCTCTCTCTCTCTATCTATCTATCTCTCTCTCATTCTTTCTACATCTTCATTGATATTATTATCTCTCTCTTTCTCTCATACCCTATCTAGATTTCTCTCCCTCTATTTCTCTCTCTTTCTCCTTTGTCCCATACTATCATTGCAAAATAAAGACATTCATGGTATTTTCCATTATTCCCATCGGCTCCCCTCCACACAACATGGCTCACCCTCTCCCCCTCCCCTCATACCCCTAGCCCCAATACCCCGCACTGTAATGCTCTTACATACTGTATATTATTCACTTAGTCGCTTTGCGCTGTGCGAAATTATTTATGCAAATTGTATGCGCAAAAGCGAAAAGTAAATAAAAATGTTTGCATTTATATTGATAACAACATAAATGAGTGTCTGTCTATGTGTGCGTGTGCGTGTGTGTCTGTGTCTGTGTCTGTGTGCGTGCATGTTTATGTATGTGCATGTGTGTGAGTGCTTAATGCACTTTAAGTTTTTGCATTTGCAACTTGAAACGAATCGAGTCGAGCTCTGGCGCTGGGGGCGTCTACAGCGAACGGGGGCGTTGTCGTCGGCATTAGTCAAAGGCATTTGGCTACCGATTTGTTTTACTTGCAACTTCGACATTGGCGGCAATTGTTGTTGTTGTGGTAGCTGTTGTTGTTGATGTTGTTTTTGTCGTTCTTGAGCTGCACATGCGCAAAAGCCAAGCCAAGCCAAGTCGACGACGCCGCACCGCGACACCACCTCCACCACCACCGCCACCGCCATCGACATCTATCTAAATTGTGTATCTTACGGCTCGACGCATAGTGGGATAGTTGGTGCAACTAATGAGGCTGCCACAGCTACATGCCACATGCCACATGCGAGCCGATACGAAACGAAAAGCCCAGGGGCTTGGGCGGCCAACATGTGTCACCATAATTAAACAAATCTACACACATGACCATTAACCGATATACATATATATGTACACATATATGTATATATACATAGGTATATATAAGGTAAATATATATAATATATATAAGGTATGAACCACCAACAGACATTACCGATTAACCAGATTGTCGACCCGTTGATTTTGCACACCCTGCAACTGCAATGATTGCATGCATAACTCGCATAAGCATATGGAAGTCCAAAAATATCGATAAATATATCGATTTGTAAGCACTAAGCACACTTTATTTGTTTCATAACTTCCTATGAGGAATAAGTAAGCCATGTATAGCATCGAAAACATATGGCTTGACATTTCACTATTTCGATATATATCGATGTTCAGTTACATTCACTTTTAGTACATTTCAATGTCTCAAAGAGCTAGAAAGGTCAAATTGAAACCTTTCCATAAACACATCTTTCGTTTTTACAAATTCTACTACATCTCGATATATATCGATTTTAGGCGCAGCACCCATTGCAGCAATCGAAATTTTAGCATATAGCTTACTCTAGATATGTTTGTAGTGTTATCATATAATCAGATACAAGCTCATATAACTATATACATATAACTATCGAACTATCGATATATTGATCTTTGACAGATATCTACCACATTTACAATTGGCAACTCTAGCAGAGGTAATTTTGAACATCTACTATTATGCTTGCAGGGTATCTGCTCGTTGGGCATTTACAAGCCGATGTTGATTTGTTGTTGTTCGCTTGTTAATTAATGCAAAGGCAATACGAAAACAACAAATAAAAAACGCACCACGACAAGTTTCAGTCACTAAATTAAACTTTTCAAATGATTTAAGCCAAATGCCACTTTGCATTCAGGGCCATCGACTTGGCCACACACGCACACACAAACGGACAGACAGAGAGAGCGACAGAAAGAGAGAGAGAGACATGTATGTGAGCTGCAGACATGGAAATGGGCGTCTGGGCCCAGATGTATCTCTAGCTGTAGCTGTATCTGTATCTGCGTCTCGCTGCTGCGATGCCTTGACAAGTCAATTTTAGTTTTGTCTCTAACGGTAACAAGCTGTTGACAGAGCCAGCCAAACGAGGGATGGGGAGGCAAGAGGATGCAGCACGTATGTGCGTATGTGTGTGTGTGTGTGTGTGTGTGTGTGTGTGTCGGCCTGCTGCAGTTGCAGATGTTTAAATAATCTTTTAGACATCATTGACTGCCCGCCTAGAAGCCCAAACTCAATCAACGGGCGGTCCATCAAGAACGGCAGCTGTACAGCAGCAAAACTCTAATTTAATGAGCCCCAAAATCTATGAGTCTACCAAACATGGATGATTGATGCATTTAATGATAGAATATAGAATATAGAATTCAGAATATATGTAACATATAGAATATATGTAGAATATAGAATATACAATATACAATATTATTAACACTTTTAATATTACATATATAGAACTTAAGGTGAACAAGTTCGTATACAGAATTCAAGCTTCTGCTTAAACTAGATCAGCTTTATGAACTTGTTTTATAAAACTCTTCTGTTCAGTGAAGTTTACTATTTTTCATATAATACTTACTAAAGATATTATAAAAATGAACAAATTTAGAACAGCGATGTTTGACTAAGAAATACCCTAATTGCATTTACTACGACAGCTCTATTTGCATCAACTCATAGAGAATTTGATGAATCAATTTGTAGGCATCTCACGTAAATGGATCAATGATCAATCAATGATTGTAATAAATGAGTGTGTGTAGGAGCAACGCATAAGAACTGAGCAGACCTAGATCTTAGGACTGCTGAGATCGACGGATTCAACGAAGTGAATAAGCTATGCTTTATGCTAGCTGCCTGCTACTTAAATGGACAATGTCCGGCGACTAAAACTATACGTTCTGGATATTACAATGAGAGACAGACAAAGACACACAGAGAGAAAGAGAGAGAGAGAGCGAGAGACGTCTATTAAACACCCCAGCACTTGGGCATTGTGAGCTTAAATAAAATAAATGCAATCGCAAATTGGAATTGAAAATTGTAAACGTAATTGAAATTACGAAGGCCACTGCAGTGCGACACTAAGACTAACTACGGGAACGGGTCGCTCTCGCACAGTTCAGTGGATGCTGGGGTGACAACACGTGAGTCTCTGCGCCCTAGTCGAAAACCGATAAACTGCATGTTCATCTGGCAGCCAGCATCAAATGGGATATACATTTTTCCACTGAAATGATTTTCACCAAATTTTCCGCCCTTTTCCACAGACCTGCTGCGATTGGGGTTGGCCATAAAGCTGTCACCTTTTAACAAAGTTTTCGCCGCAAATGCGTTGAAGATTCTTACAGGCGCTGGCCGAACATGGACTCAACATGCCTGCCATTAGAAACATATTTATACCCATGACAATTGACTTAAAAGAATGCAGGGTATATTTGAGCAGGCATCTTAACGAAACAAAGGATATATGTATACCGATGTATTTCAATGCCTCAATTCTAAATATTATGTACATTACATTATTTTCTTTAACAAACTATCAAAATCGATAATTATCGATATTATTAATGAATTTTCTAAAATCTATTAGGAATTAAAACAATTAGAAAGACTTTATTTGGCAATTTGCTGTTATACTCAAATCATGAAATCATAAAGTGCTGGTTTACTGTTAATTTATCGGATATTATCGATATAAGGCCTAGTGCTGTTCAGCATTCCTAATAATTTAAGGAAGGTTTTGCTCTTCAATTCAAGCCTTTCACAGTGGAAGTAGTACAAATTATGAATAAATTGATCGATTATCGATTTTCGATATTTAGCGAAGCGTAATAATGCAAGTCAATCAAATAACTTAAAATTTAATATTGAGACAGTATCGCTCAGCTACAAATTTGCAGTAATTCAAAGGGTATTTGTCAGCCTGCCATGCCCGAATGAGGAGCTTTTGTTTTCCGTTTCGTTTCGTGAAAAATCATAAAAACGAAAGCAAAGAATTTTCTTTTTTGGCGGTGCTGAAAGGTAATAAATAAGCGCTAGATGCGCACACGTGTGCTGTTAATCCAACGCACCCCAGTCTGCAGGCTGCAGCATGCACTCGACTCCGCACACCCCATTCCCCATACCCCACACCCGCTATCCTCTGCCCCAACACTTTCCCTGCCTTTGCCACATCGAATGAATGGCGAATGCCCCCGCAAGCGATCCACAGCAGCAGCAGCCACGCATGGTGCGTCGTTCCAATTAACGTCACAGCAAAATGAGTCGAAAGACGCAACAGCAGCAACAGAAAGAACCCGAGCCAGAACTGAAGAGAACCATATCGGAACAGAGCAGAGTAGAGCGGATCCAACCCGACCATACCGTGGCATACCATATCTTAACATACCATGCCATAATCATGCCCTACCGCTCCATGCAGCTGAAGGAAAGTGAAAGAGTCGGTTGTAAATCCCAACAAAAGATGAAAGCAACAGGATGAAGAGGGCGGACGGGTTTAGGGGCAGCTACAGCTGCAGATACTTCAGCTCTCTCCCCCTATCTCTCTCTCTCTCTCTCTACACCTATATATAAGGTATGCAGACACACACACACATACATACAACAAATGCGTGCTTTGTATTGCAAAATTTACATAAGAAAATGTTTTGTGGGGGGGCCAGAACTTTAGGGGTAGCTACACATTCCGATTCAAGCGAGAAAGAGAAAAGAACAGAGAGAGGGAGAGGAAAAGGGGAAGAGCTAGAGGAAGGCTTCATAGAGTCGAGAGGTCCCTGGCAGCAATTGACATTCCGTTGGCCGCATTACGTCTTCAATTAGGGGTTCGTTGCGAGTCAAAACAAATGCAATTTCCACTAAGAAGCAGCAATTCAAAACACTTCACCAACTCCAGCCAAAGGCGAACGCCCATGAGGGGAGACCTCCAACACTGGAAAGGATGGAGCACTCAAGTACTTCCAGCAGAAGCTTTACAAGCATGCTCAGATTGATCTGTATGCTCGGCATGATCTTTGGAATAGAATAACGATGCCTCAGCATGACAAAGCAAATAAATATTGTCATACAATCAGTTCAAAGACCTCTGTAAGCTATCTAGCAAATATTTGCTCTCTTTGCTTTCATACCACACTATTTGAGCTGGACTAACAAAGTGATCTTTACTGATCTTTCAATGAAGTTTTCAGTGTATTCAACTAGTCACTTCATGTTTTATTTAGCGTTAAATGCGTGCAGAGCCGTTTAGACAAAGCGATCTCTTAAGATATCTTTCCTGATACGATCATTGACTGATCATGATCTGCCCTAATTACATTTAGGTATTCAATTCTCGCGATATAGCCACGATCGTTGTCCTAGTTTAGACTGCAGCTGCTTCTCGCACTGCATGTACTCCACAATCAACTTAGCCTAATTTGTAGCCGATCGTGGCACTCAATTACGGGCAAATGTATTGGCCTAGCCCATAGCTGGAGTGCCTCAACAAGCACGAAGTCTAAGACGACGTGTGACGATTGACGATTGATGATCGAGAGTTTAGATGGAGTCTATTCAAGTGGAGTCTGTTTACAAATAGTGCAAGAATCACGCCCTTACACACACTAAAACACACACACACACACACACACACACCTATCAGAGATGCTGTTCGATTTGGGTGTGGATCTACAAATTGGGCTGGGCCAGTAGCCTTGACCCAAATCTTTATGTGCTGAAAGCGTGCTAATTGCTAAAAACAAGAGAAAAAGGAACGAAAGAAATAACTTTTCAACGATGGCTAACCCTCTCCACAAGAGCTATTAGTGTAAACATAATAAAAACAAAACAATGCCAAAGATCAGACAACTCTATGGCAGTTCCCAAAGATTGGGTAATCCCAAAGCACGTCTACAATATAGTATAGGCACTATATGCTAATGTGTGTATATATACACCAAGAGATATTCTTTGATATTTATGTGCTTGAGGTGCATGAAAGGTGAGAAAACTTGAACTCAATAAACAGACCAAAGACAAAAACACTTTTTTTCCCATTGGTTTTTTTTCTCTCTCCCTATTGTTGCGCCTATTTGGGTGTTACCATATGGATAAATGCACGTAGACACACGCGCACACTGAGAGAAACTGAGTGCGAGCGAGTGTCGAAGTATATGGTCTGACTTACCACATACGTTAGATAAGATAAGAATGAAGCCATGAGGCATTACTATTGACATTCGGTTCAAATACCAATTGTTGTTTGCCTTCTGGCTTGATTGATACGACCAAAATGATTAGTTATTGGATATATGGGCTAACCGGCTATCTATGCTACCTACCACGCACGCACTGTCACATACTGTTAAAAACAATAAACCCGACAAAATGAACTCAGCATACGCAAGGGCAAACCTTAGACTATGCATAACTGTGATCTATGTTGATTTAACATATGGTATGTTACCAGCATCTGTTAATATTTAACATTTTTCACAAATAAAGCTTATAGATATATCTATATATCCTCAGTTATATTTGTAGATAATATATCTATCTCAATAATACCTCTAGAGTTTTTCATACCCAAACATATTATGTAATAATTTCCAAGCTTGCTCTACTTCTTCAAGCATAAAAATTTATAGAAATTGAAAGCTTAAAAATGCTTTGATTAGAATTTTAAAAATTAATATTTGATACACTTAAAGTGAAAACAAACAAGATCGTTAAAAACTTTTAATTGTGATATTTTATAACAGATTCGATTACGTTTTTGTAAAATGGAAAGTGGGCTAAAAAAAAAAAAAAAAAAAAACAGTCGATCGTTTGCCTTATATGCAACTCTCATTTGCAGCCCTTTTCCATTCCAATTATATATCGGAATCGGGGTATTAAAAAGAGGCCCATAAATGCCCAAATGAAATGCTCTATCTACACACATATCGCGCATATGCAAATGTTCGGCTCAATTAAGAGCGTCTGCACAGTGGGCAAAACTCAAACTAATTACACACAAAAAATAAAATAAATAATAATAATAATAAATTTAATGAAACAGAGTAAATAAATAACAAATATTTTGCTAACTTAATTTTTTTTACATTTTCTTAAAATTTTTTAAAATTTGTTATTGTTTTAGTATTAAGTTAAACAACATTTTGCCATTAATTTGTTTGCTTTGCTCCATTATTCATTGCGGCCGTTTGGCTACCGTATTGAAGACGCCCAGCCAACACATTAAAACTGCCCATAAACCTGCCCAAAGCGGGCGTGGCACACGTTAGCCACGTTAGCTAGTCAATAGGCAGCCGCACGCTTCGACTTTTATGGGCCCATCATAAGAAATGTGGAAAATAAAAAAACAAGCCGAAGAAGAAGAAGCAAAAAAAAACCTGTCCATGTTGGCCCATAAGAAAAGCATTAAGAAAAATAGCCACATAAAATACAATAACAAATAAAGCGTGGGAGAAGGAGACGCCACATCCTTAAAGGATTATCAATCGAGCTCCAGCTAGTAAATCCTCGAGAGAATTGAAATTCAATTATTCAGGTAATTCTCACAAATTGAAGCACCTTTTGATGGATTAGTTGGCTGGAATTCAGGCTATGCGAGGCTCAAGGGGAAAGCAAAGCCAATTAGACAAAGGCATTGCAATCGGGTGTAACCGACTGCTGAATGCACGTCTCATGATGATGACGCAGCTACATTGATAAGGATCTGACTATGCCTAGATAGAGGAATATACCTATATACATATATATGCATGTATATCCAAGGTTTACAGTCGGGGAACGAGCACTGACATGCTAATATACCCTTTTCTATTCAGCTAGCAGCTGGCGCATTCAAATGAAAGACTTTGTCTAGAGCCTTTTATGTGCTCTTGAGTTTCGAACAAGATCTCATTTTGTTGGTCATCTTATTTTATTGTTGTTGTTGCCTTTCTGTGTTGTTGTTGTATCTGTCAGGGTTGCACTTGACATTCAAAAGATGCCGGAAAATTGGCAAAACTATGAAAAATGAGTGCGAACAGGCACAACAATAAGCTGAATGAAACTTTAGATTGCAAAATATCCAAGAATAGAATGGAAGTTGACTTTGAAGCAAGTCCAACACACACACACGCACACACACACAACAATGTGCTGTGTTAAGTGCAGCGCCGTGTTGTGTTCTGTCTATTCAAATATATATACAAATACATTCATATATATATATATATATACATATATATCTTTATATACGTATGAGGTAATTTCAAACACAACAAATTAGATAAATACAGCGTTGGAGAGGTGTGAGAAGCGCGGAGAGCGGCGACGAGCGGAACAGAGGGAGACAGACCCAAAAGACCCGCATCGCAAACATGGCAAACTAACAACAACAAGACGAGATGACATTGACATAATGATTCTTAGTTAACGTTTACGATTTCAAAGTTTCTCTGGTTGTTGTTGTTATTGTTGTTGTTGTTGCTGTTGTCTTTCAATGGACTGGGTTCCGGCGTGCGTCGCTTGCGAGACTTTTGACAAGTTTTTTTTGTTTTTTTGTTTTTGTTATTATACCCTGTAGCCATAGTTAAGCCTAAAGAGAGTTAAGAGAAGCGCGAAGACCCAACTGAGCTTTCATTTTCTCCTTACATCGATAAATATCGATGAAAGCTGAACTCTAGGTTTAACAAAGCTCGAATTCAATAAACATATTCTAACTTCGATAGGTAACAGTAGCTATCGATCCAAGCTAATACAAATGTACCCTACATTTAAAGGTTTATGCATTTAAATATATATAACGATGTGATCTTGGATTACATAAAAATATATCGATAAATGCTTGTACGATTCAATTGCTGAATCGATTAATTATGATATTAATAAATTAATATTTTTATAACTACATTTATAAATTGATATATCACTTATAACTATACCAACTGAAAGAGAAATATATTTTATGCCTATTCGCATTAAAGGCAATTAAAGCCCTCTCCATCTACTTTATCCAGTTAGAAACTTTCGAGGGTATCCAATATTCGACGATCGCATTGATTCTCTTGTTGATTCTTATATTTGTCTGTTGATTTGAGCTTTATTCTTTGTTTTGTAGTTTTCCTTTTCTGCGGATCGGAGCAGCTTAATGGGCAACAGACTTAACTTGACTTCAGGCTAAGTAGTTGCTTGCTTGTCGCTCTTTGTTTTTGGTATTAATTTGTAGTTTCGCTTTGCTTTGTTTTCTCTTCTGTTTAGCTGAAACCCCAAGCCGATCGCCCACCCAGCCAAAACAACAAATATTACCAAAAGAATTCTTAATTGCAGGCCTTTGGGCAGTTGGTGCTATGGATTTTTTGGTATTTTGTTGCTGTCTCACATACGTAGCTCTTGGCCAACTGCATGATGTAAGCTGCCTAATTTGTCTTCAAGTCGTATTCATCAGGTTCGTCCGGTTCGGTTCGGCTGGATTCGGATCGCATCGAGCTGTCCGTCCGGTTCACGTCATAATTCATAATCTTTTGCACAATTTTTGGAATGCTACGATTTGACATTCAACATTTTTGCTTTATCTGCTTCTCCTTAACTTTTTTTGTTCAACATTTAAGTCATTCATTCCGCAGCTCATTCGTCACCTCAAACAGATGACATATGGTATACTGGCTTCATAAAGTTCAATAGGGTTTATCTCGCTTTACCCCACCAACCACCCAGCCAAAGGATGCTCGAATATGAGATACTCTGCAGAGGACGTATTCAAATCAATTTTAAACTTTTATCTGATTATATAATGTGCAGAAACTCTGAAAGTTATGTATGAATATACAGCATTTATATGATATGCCTTAAGAGCACGTGATACTTATCGATTTCAGAGATTTTTCTACGTTTGGGTACATTTTCTACATTTTGGCGCTGCTAAAGCCCTCAAGCAGGTCTTTTAATCTCTGAAACTTCAATACTATCGATAACTATCGATAGCTTACTATTTTCTGTACATGGGTTTATGGCAAACGCCAGTAAATTTAGCTAAATGAATCCAAGGCATAATAGCAATAAAACTGAAGAGGCTTGAGCTAGTAGTGTTTAGTTATCGATAACGATAAATTGACTCTTATCGAATGAACAAAGGCAAATTTGTACATATACAATGCTGATACAATAACATAGACATAGATATATCGTCTAGAGTCGGTAATATTTCTTATCCCATCAATATATTTTTTAATTTTTTTTCCCTTCCAACTCTATATATACCCAGATTCAGTGCAGGGTATGAAACAATCCGTTGATGACTAAACGTTATTAAATGTAATGAAATTTAAGCATGCGTCGTTGTCGCTTGGTACCCCTGACCCAGTAACGACTTTGTAATAGGAACACAAGCACACATACACGCACACGCACACAGACACACTAATCTTCAACTGTCTGTGTAAGTGTGTTATATTCATATATATCATAAATATGCTTTTGATTAGAGCCGCCAGCCGCCCGCATCAGAGTTGATTTTGTTAATAGGCGACAATCGTGGCGCGGCATTTAATCGAACAACCGTTGCCCCGCCTACCCATTGAGCGGCTTAAATGAGCCTCACAGTGTTAATTCGATAATTGTGACAGCCGCAGGTACTCAAAACTGAGCGGAGCTACTTACAAAACGTTGAGCAAATGCCCAAAGAGATTAGACAAGTGAGAGAGTCACTTCAACGAAGTAGATCATACAAAATGCGCAACAGCTCTAGAAAGATCAGTCAGATGGATCAGCAAATCGATTTCACATTTGCCAATGCCACGAAATTTGAGCAGATAACTGTATATAGATCATAAAAGGAATTGAAGTTCAGATTAGGATTCAAGCTATTAGCATTAGGTAGATCACTAAAGGCTCTAAGGCCAGGGCTTGAGATCATTGTGAGCTAAGTCAGATTGTATATTGGTAAGATTTTGAACATGATTGCTAGACACAAATTTAATAAGCTCAGCCGTGATCAGTGTAAATAAGGATTTAGATTGAAACGAAGCCTGATCAAACTCTACCAAGATTTTTCACATGATCTTCAGTAGCTCTGACAGGATCAGCTATTCAATCAGATGTATGCCCCTAATCGAATAGAGTTAAATAAGCTCAGACAGATGAGATAAGCAGTAATTAGCAACTTTAAATATATATATTATGAGATCGAAAACTATCGAGATCAGCCACATCTAAGATAACTAAAATCCTCAATGCAATAACAAGATCGGCTACAGTTCTGAAAAGATCAGCCAGATAACCTCGGTTAGACTCCAGTAACGCATAGAGATAGACAAGATCCTGTTCCAATAAGTTGAAATTGAAATAAAATTGAAATGAAGCTCGAGCAAAGTTTACGTCAGCCTGAAAGCCGCGATCACAGCAAGATCAACTCCAAAGTTGATGCGATCTCTAAAAAAAAAAAACACAGGAAAAAAAAACCAAGAAAAACAATAATAATAATAATAATAATAAAAATAGCTGCCGTTTCACTCTTGAAGTGAAACTTTTGGCATTACATTGTCATACTATATGGCCATTGTCTGCGGAGTGGCAGGCAGCGCGGCATCAAATGATTTTATTTCTTCACCCACAGCCCACATATTATGAGCATCCATCAAGTTGCATGGGCCGCATGCCGAGCTGCGAGTCGCCAGATCAACGATGTGAGTGCGGCTGAGCAATTAATAAGCAAATAAAATGCCAACAACAATGCGGGTTTATGACCACAACAAAAACACACTCACACAGACGCACACACACACACACACACACACACACACACATATGCACGCCCCTTTTTTGCCAGGCAAATTGCGTGTGCTCAAACAACTAAATTTACAATGCTGTTTGGGAATCCAGCGAATGATCACAGCACAGAGCGTCGCAACGTCTGACATTGCCCTCGATGGCGCAAATGAAGATGAAGTTGAAGATATTGAGGAGAGAAAAGAATTGACAGACAGCTGGAAGTGAGAAAGGATGCCCTATTCTTGGCAATGACTCAGGCAAGGCTCCTCGAAACTGTTCAACTGATCGCACAGCAAATCAAATGATCGCTGCGATGAAAAATGAAACATAAGAAGTTGCAGTGATCTGTCAGAAAAATATTCAGCTTTTATACCCGCCCGCAAGGGGAGGAAGAGGCCAGAACGATCATAAAACGATCTGCCAACGATGATCAGCTTATTTCTGATCCTTTTCTTTGCAGTGTTGCAGATCAGTGCGTGAAATGTTTGTTATATGATTAGCAGATTCTCTACTCTTTGGGTATGTCTGATCGAATTTATTTATGGGAGACTGATTGGGAAACAAATAAAAACATAACCCTCACCTTCGACAGTTTCAGTGAGCTGTTGCCAAAAAACGATAACTGCTTTATAGACCTTTCTTATATAATAACTCCAGCATCAGCTGTAGATATCTTCAGGGAGATCAGCTTGAAGATTACCTTTAGATACAAAAAGTAAGAAAGATCATATAATAAGTAGTAAGTAGGCATAGGAAAAGAAGCAATACGAGGCATAAATAAAGAGCTTTCAAGGACTCCATATGCAGCTAGTTTAAGCCCTTGGCCTAGCTTTAGCTATAAGTTTGTGCTTTAAGTCTAATATTCGAGATTTACTCAAAACTCATTTTAACAGCTCGCTTAACTACCATAACAACCATATTTTCTGTTTTCGCTTTCATTTCCCTTTGCCTATAATCATTCACTCTCAATTTTCTTAATCATGTGGAAATCTATTAACGATGATCATCAATAAACTCAAGTTCCATGGAATTGTGACAAGTGTTTATCCAATTTGGTAAATCTTGAAGCAATTCTGTGCGGCTTTTACAACCTTTAGGCACTCACTTGACCCACACACACTCTGTGAGAGGGGGGAATTTTGGGAACGTCAAGCCCATAAATGAACTGTCCAGGTAAATGGGCAACATGTCGAACTGACGTCGTTTGTCCATTTGGTCGGAGCTGTCGAATCGTGCAATAGATATTAATAAATATTGAAATATGGCCAGAAATACATGCGATGGCTCGATTAATGACAAACGACAACAAATCGCTGCCCGGGCCCCGGATTGCCCAATCGATCGATCGATGGATCACTTGGTTAGATCGCTTTGGATCGTCGCTTATTGTGCGCTGCTCACCTTTGGCGTCAGTTGCTATCTATGAATTAATTTGTAGCCACGTTTGACCAATTTGTCTTTCGTTTTTTTTTTTTTTTGTTCCTTTTTTTATATTTTGATATATGTCATTTTTTGTTTTTATTTTATAATATTTTTTTGGTGCTGCCTCGTTTGAATGACAATCGGAGCGGTTTGATAAGCGACTGCGACTGTGCATGGAAAACGGAAACGAAATCGAAACCCACAATTGACTGATTGAAAAACGAATCCAAATACGAACAAATTTATCGAGTCGGGTGTGCATGACTAGCTGATACCTTGCACAGTGATTAATGGATAATGGATGCATGAGTAAAGGAGATTCGAGATCGTTACTCAGATATACAAATGTATCCAAGATTACTCTGTGATTATTAATAGAGGGCAAACTAATTCGGAAAGTGAATTTATAGCTAATGGAACTAAGAGTCTTTAATAGAGAGTCTATAATAACCGACATTAATATATCGACTCAGTTCTTCGTTATGTATAAGAATTAACTGACATTAATATATCGACTCAGTTCTTCGTTATGTATAAGAATATATTGTATATGTACATATATAATCAATATTTACTTATTTAAGATGAGTGTCCTGTAGTGTAGATAAAGCGTTCCGTTTATAAGCTGGGACAGATGGACATATTAGAGCGTCTCTGCGAGTCATCGTGATTAAGAATATGTATATACCCTATATATGCCTCCACTCAAACATAGGCTAAATATAGAAAGCCCATTAGATGTTTTTCTCGAACAATTTTATAAATTTTCATTGTTTGCTATACTTATATTTTTCTCATCTATAGTTAACATTTACAAATTACCTATCAAAGCGATAATGCCCTCTACTACAGGGTATAGCAGTAAAGTGTAACCGAATTACCTAGCAACGGGAATGCAATCAAAATATTATGCGACAAAGTGTGCGTCACTTTTTCATTTGTATTTCTTTTTCTTTTGGCAAACGGCCCATAAGCCATTTGAAATTCTTGACCTACGACATGCGAGACTCTACCATATGTACATCTGTGTATATACATACATATATCTGCTATATATATAGAGCTGTGAGTGTTGCTTATTTGCGGACATCTGCGCGATGTGACATGACGAAATGTTTTTTTCGGTATATAGATATCGGACGCCCAAAAGGCGCGTTGCCTGTGATTCAGATCCGAATTCGTAGAACCAATGATTAGTTCAAAGGCGTCTATATAGTAATATGGTGTGTACATAAATATGCATGTGAGTGTGTGTGTGGGTTTAGAGAATTACTGCTTGTATTTGTGGGTTGCAAATTGTTGGCGCCACGTAATGCCCGATAAGCCAAATCTGAGTGGAACAACATGTTGGGAAAGTGTAAAGAATTTGTCAACGGGAAACTTAATAAGAATTACGCATAGCCCATTTGATAAAACCAATTGGTTGATGGTTAGGGTTTTCTCTGGAAACTATCCATAGATGATCCGTTAAAACCTACATATGTACTTTAATAGAAGAGTCTTAAGATCATCTAAAGACTATATCATATAGCTATGCCGAGAGTATCGATCGCAATGTATTACAGTTTTATCAACGTAGAGCTTGCTCTATATAATTACATATGAAATTCGGTCTTTAGCTCAACATAAGCTCAAATTGAATTTAGCCTATTCCTACTTTACTAAGAATTTCAGTTCCTATAAATATTCTGGTTCTTTCTATTCTTATTATTCTCCCTAGATATTATAATAGAACATTACATGCTAGTTACATTACATAAATAGTTAAATTAACTTACCGAACTGATGTTGCGTGTCTACAAAACGTAAATAATTGTTATTTGTTTTTTTAATGGAACCTAGAAGACAGAAGAAGGAGAAGAAACACATTGGCATTATGTTACAAGCTCGAATAAATGTAGAACTAAAGGTAAACACTGTAATGTGACATCATCTGGAATGTAAGTGAAGTAAGAAAATTTGCTAACGAGCAACCCCGACTGCGTACTACTCGTTCACGGCAATATACCAGATCAACGTGGCTGGAAGGCTTTCAAATAGGCTTAAGCTATAGCTGTAGATGATACTAGCAGTGTTGGAAAACTTTTAAATATATACGTTTTTCTCTGATTTGAAATGCCCCCAAAAGATTAGTTATAGACTTAAGAGAAACATGCGCTTAAGTATTTGTAAGTAGTACTTTAAATTATATTTCTTGTCTCAAAGAATTGATTACTAAAAAACAACGTCCTTATGGACAACAAAACAATATATAATACATTAATCAACCTCATAAAACAACAATTTAAGCACGCGAATAAGCATTAAAACGGTAAATAATGTTCTTTATACCTTTATATGTATATATATATACATACATATGTATATAAAATATTTATATGTATTTATAAGTCAATAAATATAGGCGTTAACGTGGCTCGAATGGCCTACGTAAATATGCGATGAAATGCGCGAAAAACTACAAATGCGATTCATTATGAATACACCAGGGAGAGAGAGAAAGGGTGAGCGAGATGGCTTGAGTTGGAGAGACAGATAGATGGACAGACACACAGACAGACTGCTCATGTACCAAATATACAGATGTACAGATGCATGAGTGCGAGTACAACAGATACAACTCGTCAGCTTCGTGTAGGCTTGTTTTGCAATCAAGCACACAAACACACACACGCACACACACACACACACACACACACACAATGTTTTAGCAATAAGCTAAAAGCCGACAAATGTTTGACAAGCGGAAATGGCAAAAAGCACAGCAAACACGCGCAAAGCACAACAAACAACAAAAACATCAAAAACATTTTGCGATAAAGCGACAAATCTATGCGAAAAAAATCAAGCAATAAAGAACAGCAAGAAGAACCAACAAACAAATCCTTAGACTTCCAGGAATGATCTACAAGAAAGAAAATAACCTGAGAACTAAGATCATAGAAAAAAACAGCTATTAGCTCAATGTTCTCTTCTAGCTTTAAGATGAAATACTAATTTCAGTTTAAGTCCCATACTTTTTTTAAGTTTTTAAAAGAGAGCTTTATCTAAAGTATAAAGCTAACCTAACCTCAAATTCCAAAGAATCTTCTAAGAAAGTTTCTCTGTCATTGAAAACCCAATATTGAATAAGAAAGAAAAATATCGTAATATCTTATCAACTTTCAGACTAAACTAAGCCGTAATTTCAGATCAGAAGTCTATCTATAAATATCCATTCATCAATAATAACTCAGCTTCCAGTTTTTACTTCAAGGCCCAACCTAACTTTTCGAAAATCAAACTCAGCCAAGCCCAATTAACACCTTTATTCCCTACGAGTGTCGTGGGCCTTGAGTGTTTCTGGAACCAATTTCCATTTGTTTTTTTGTTGTTAACTTTTACGCAAAATTCATTCAGTGGCCCATCCTAAGTGTGAACCTAACCTCAAGCTGACAAAGCGATTCCCGTGAAGCGGCGTGACAAAGGTCGATTGATGCGTTTTAGGCTGCTGCAGGTAGACTGCACTGGGCAGGGCCAACACGCACGGGTGGGTGTTAATGAATGACCCTGCATAAGCATTAATGCTTGACCTTTGGCTTGGTCCTTGATTTGACTGTATGTGCATGTGTGTATGTGTATTTACCTGCGCATGCGGTCATCAAGGTCGCCGCCTGAACAGCTGACATGACTCAATCTGCCCATCTGGCCTTTTGACAACAATAACTATACCATAATATTTCCTAGCGCACATGCTAGGCTCATGACTCATCAAAGTTTATTCCTGCCCAAGTAACGCCCAATCACCTTATCCCCATTCTGCTATGTATGTATATGGACTCATAGCTAAGGCTAGGGCCTTTTTCCTGTTATGTTGTAAAATGAATATCTTTAGCACTTGACACAAATCGCAAACATATATAGTATATATGGGGTTGTAATTAAATTTAAAGTCTTATCAGAGCTAATGGAGCTTTTTAGCAATCTATAATTATGTAGAGCAAATATATATGCAAATGTATATATTTTTAGTAGATTATTCATGATTTATAAGCACGAATATGCATAATATATAATAAAATATATTACAGTTGTTTAAACACGGCTCGAAGTCGGCTAAAGTAAAGTCATTGTAGTCTAGATCTAAAGTACTCTAGCTCTAGGCTAAATAATTTTATAACTGATTTTCTATATTTAACAAAAAACAGGAGTTATCAATTTTTAGGAATAAACTCGATCTAGATGTTACAGTTTGACACGAAAGTGTATAAGTGTATATCTTCTGACAGACGGACTAAATGGACTGAACTTGTCGCCCTAATCAAGAATATACATACTTTATGGGGTCTGCCACGACTCCTTTCGCCTGTCACATTGAACCGTTATACCCAGATTTCCCATTTCTAATGGGCAGAGTATAAATGCATTACAGTTTCATTTAAGAGAGAAGTTTCTGCTGACGCATACATTATGAGTAGACTTTATATTCAAAATTATGATATAATTATACATATATTAAAAATAATAACTATAGAAAAAATAGAATCTAATAACAATACTTAAAAATAAATAAATAAATAAATAAACTTTTCTTGAATGGCTTAAACTTTTAAACTAAACACTTATCGTTTTGAATATGCTTTAACTCTAGTGGGGTGTAGACTTCTATGCCCAACTGTTTATGTGTGCGTGCGTGTCTGTGCAAGTGCAGCTATAATAGATGCATAAGTAAGTGGGTTTCTGCAGCCTATTGCCCATGCACTTACTGCGGCACATTCCACAACACACACACACACACGGAGAGAGAGAGACAGAGGTGTATACACACACATACACGTAGCTAGACAGTTATTGGGTGGCCAGGCAAATGGATAATGGGCCAATATAATAATAATAATTTTGGCAGCCAAAAGGAAGAAAACTACAAGAAACTATTGGCAATTGTATTGTTTTAAGCATAATCGCGTTTTCCATTTGATTTGTTTGACTGCGCGACACGCAAATCGATGGTTGCCACCCTATAACAGCAACAACTATCGAATATAAAAATATATACATATATAAAAAAAAAAAAAGGAATTACGTTAAATTCTGCGCTTACTTTGTTGCACGCGACGCAGACGACGAAAAATCGCGAAAACTGATGAAAAAAAAACACACAGCCCAAACACACCGACAAGAGCAGAAAAAAAACACGACAGGCACACACACACAATAACAGACCTCTATCGACAAGGAAGCACGTTATTATAACGGTAAATGTGCTAAAATTTCGTTTGATTCACCTAACTAAAAAAAAAAACAATCAAACAAAACCACAGCCGAAATACAAAAACAGAAAAAACAAAAACAAAATGCCAAAAACGTAACAACAACAACAAGAAGAAACGGTTAAAGTAACGGCAACGTCGTCCACGACCCGCGACGCTGACGTTGGCGCTGGCGACGTCCGTGCAAAGCCGCAGACAAATCGCGAAAACTGCGCCAATTGCCAGCGACGTCGACAAATCCTAAAGCTGGCCCAGGACGAACTGTAACTGCGACAGCGACGGCAACAGAGACAGCGACGTCAACTCTCCCAGATCTCTCTTTTGGCAGAGCTCCACAAGGGTTGGCCTCGGCTCGCGCTCGGCCTCGGCTTGGGCTTGGGCTTCGACTTCGGTTAATGGCCTTCGGACATTGACGCTTCGTGAGCCGGCACTCGTATATAGAGAATGTAAAGAGGCTTACATCAGCTTCCGCGCAAGTCCTGCCGCACTTGAAACCACCAAATTGAAGCGCACAACAATAACAACAACAACAACCGCTATGCCCAAATAGTTTGCGCCTGACACAGTGGGACGAGCATTGATTGAACTGAACTTTAAAATTGCAAATTTAAAGACATAAGAAAAATAAACTTGGGATCAGAATGATCATTATAATATATATAAATCATGATTTGCTTTTTCTCTATAAATTATTATTATAACAATATTTTTCCATTATCGCACTTTAACTTTGGTTTCTGTAAGCTCCAATTGCAGCAGTTACATACATATGTACATATGTATGTATGTGTGTGAGTATGTGCCACTGTGCAATGGACTTTGTGCTTCTTGTCGAATATTAATGTAATCCATAAAATGCTATCTGTGTTGTTGTTTGGGAAAGAAGAAAGGGGAAGGGCGATGCATGGCAATGCAAGGCGCATGCGTTACAAATCAAGCAAAACATATGGCAGCCAGTGAGCATACTATTGTAATAGAGCTACAACTGTGTGTGTAAGTGTATTTATCAGCCGCTGTGAATGTGTGGCCCGCGGCCCTTTGCTTATCAGCTGCATTCGTTCCGTTCTCAAAAGGAAATTTTAACAGAATTGCCACACTACGCTGTGCCCAATTACGCTCTCACGCTAGCTGCGGCGCGACGCCTCGGCCCGGTCCTTGGCTCTCGCGAATTGAGACGGCGGCAGCGTCCAACAGGCGTAAACAGCTGTCAAATGTTTGTTGACACTCGCACGCACACCCGCATCCCGTTAGCCCGCTCTCACACACCACGCTCTCACTCCCGCTCCCTCTCACACTCTCTATCTCTCTGCACATCTTCTTCTGTTTTAGCTTGCTGAGCCTTGCAAATTGCATGCATTACTTTTTGATTATTATTATTCTTTTCGCTTGCTATCTCGCTCGTGCGCATGCAACTGTATCCTGTCAACATTTGCTTTTGTTTTGCTTTGATTGGTTTTGTTGGCGCTGCTGCTGCGGTTGTTGTTTTTGCTTGTGTCATTTACTGATTGAAGTTTTTCTATTCTTTTTTAATTAGCTGCGTGTACCGTTGAAGTAGTTTTTAATCAGGCGCAGCTGTAGATCTATATATGAGTATATATATGCACATATACATACATACATACATATATAAGTTCGATTTTATATTAATGAACTCTGCTGTATTTTCTTGCCTTTTTTTTTAGTTAGTGAGCTTTAGCGGTAAATTTTCTAGCTAAATTTGCATTTATGCTTTATAGCACTTTTACAAAATTATGTCAACTGTTTTTCTTTTTTTTTCAGGTATTTTCTAGGAAAATTTTTGTTGGGAGAAGCAGTAGACAAAAATCTGTGAAAGTAAATACGGTGAAATCTCTCTCAAGAACAAATTTTTTTTTAAATATTTCTACATATTTTAGTAACATTAAAAAGAAAAAGTTTCATATTTTTAAAATGATGAAGTGCTTTATACTCTGACTTTAGCTTGATAGATAATCCAATACCAAGAGATAAATACGGCTTTTCGATATGCTACGCCGACTGACCTACAGATAAGGCACACAAAGGCCGTTGTATCTTTAGCTGCGCAGATCGCGATGTTCGTGACGAACCAGAAGCCCAGAGAACATTGCAAACAACGGGGAAACACCGACTGCGCAATGCTCTTTGACAATACAAATATTTAAAGAAGAACCCTATATTTTTAATCAATTTATAATTGAGTGGAATGGAAGCGTTTATTTCTGTATATAGTCTGTATACAGTCGAGTCTCGATAGTTTGGATCCCGCTAAATAGAAAAAAAATCTATCGCCTTGAAAGAAATTTGTTCTCAATAATTCTCAATAATTTTAATTTCGATTTATTGGGATTCTACTGTATTCTATTTATATATATATTTAACAGTTAAACAACTCTTTGACCTTTAGCCCACCGACTGTGAAATATTATTATTAAATCAACATCGATCTACAGTACTTTGCTCAGCACTCTTAGCAACTTTCGACTATCAAAAATTAATAAAGCTCTTCTACCCAATATACCCGATTACCTATTGTAAACACAGTAAATATAAGAAATATTTATGTTTTTTTTTTTGCTTTTTTTTTTTAGTTTTTTGTTTGCTGACAACATCTTCTGCTGCTACACGTGTTCCAAGTGTTTTCGCACAGATGTCGCTTATCGAGTGGGCAACAGCAACAACAACGACAAAAAAAAAGGGGCAAACAAACAATTTGGCTTGAATCGCAGTTTTGATTTGCATTTTGCGTTTTGCATTTTGCAAATCCAAATCAAATGCTGTTTTTCGTATTGTAACGGTACATTTAAACGCTCTCTTTATGTTTCGCGAAACGGCAACACAATATGTAACGCATAACGGTACTGCTTTGCCATTTTGAAAGCATCGCCAGCCATCTTCGATCATAAGCTTATAATTTACAGTTAGACTCACCTTTATCAAACGCTGCTAGCTCCAAACTCATAGAATGTCAAAACACAAATTTAAATTAAACTTCATTTAATATTTATTTATGCCAATTTTATTTGTGGTTTTATTGTTTTTGCTCTCACTTTTGCTTTTTTTAAGAATTCGCAACTTTTAAATTGATTAATTTCAATTTGCATAAGGCGCGAGGAATTTTCAATTCGTTCCCCTCGCACTCTTATTGTTTTAACTGTTTCAATTTATTAATTATCGTTCACAACAACAACAATATCATCAACAATAAAAAAAAAGAATCAACAAACAAAAAAAAACGAAAAAACTAACAGAAGATGTCGATCGGTAATCTGCGAACAACGGACACGCACATCCAGCAACGCACGCGATTGATAAACAACTGATGTTTTGGCGCGCGAGCGCATACGCTGTGCGACCAGACACTGTTAAATATAGAAATACCAAAAAGAAATACCAAGTAACTGGACGAGCAGCTGATGTGTCAGCTGGCTCAACATGTTAAATATGCAGCAAAAGTTGTGCAGCTCCACAGAATTGCTCCACAGACTGCTGTTAGACAAACAGGCTCACAATTTTAACATACAGCAGAAGCTCACTGTTAAAAGATTGTACTACTCCATGCTGTGCAACTTAACAGCACTGCTCCACACTTAACAGACTGTGATATCCTAGTAAACCCAAAAAGTGTATTATATTAATTTATTAAATAACTAGTTTCATGTAGTATCAGTTACTGTCATTGTACAATGATAAAAAATATAATTTGTATGAAATTTACAAAAAATTACTACAACTTTACCCCAGATGGGACTCGAACCCACAATCCCCGGCTTAGGAGGCCGATGCCTTATCCATTAGGCCACTGGGGCTTGTTCTAGCAACGAACAAAACTTACTTATAAGCTACGAGCAAGGTATAAAAACAACAACAAACATATACACGCTAAGAAAAATCCCACACAGTTGTGCAAACAAAACGTTTTTTGTGGTACAAAACAAAAGCATTTTAAAAAAATTACTAATATTTTATCGTTCATAAATAGATTTTGCTTCTTCAAATAACATTCAAATTAAATAACTAAGCCTACACTTGATGGAATTCAGAATCTAGACAAAACGTCTGTAGTTGGCCCTCAATTCCAATTAATTTGTCAATTCGCTATCGACGGCCTGCCAAAAGGGCTCCGAGAATGTATCGGATTCCGCATCTTCTGCTGGCCCAGCTGGTGAGGACAATTCCAATGACTCTGCCTCATCATAGTCCAGCAGCCAATCGTGATTGGTTCTGTTACAGGTTCGATGTAAATTCGGCGCGCTGCAGGCCGCAGCGGCAGCACCAGTAGCGGCAGCACCAGTAGCAGCAGCACCAGTAGCAGCAGCACCAGTAGCGGCAGCACCAGTAGCGGCAGCAGCTGCTGCAGTGCAATTAGAGCCTGCTGCTCCATTTGATTCGCTAGCCTTGTCGCTGGCTTTGTTGCTGCTGGCCATGCGTGCTGCTTTGGGCAGTGCATTAATGCCATCCAAGGCACGCTGATAGGTGGAATCCAATCTGTAAAAGTTCACCTTATGAGTAAAGCGAGACAGCGATAACGAGAAAAAAAGGGGAGAGAGATCATACCTCAATGAAAGCGTAAAGTATTGTAGAGCAGCATCCAGATCTTTCTCCTTGCTTAGCATCTCGCCCAGCATGGCAAAGAGCATGGCATCTGGTCGATACTCCACCTGTTTCTTGAGCAACGCAATCGCCTTCTTAATATCCCCCTCACCCTGGTAAATGGTTGCTAACAGTGCAATGCCCGGCGCATAGCGCTCATCGATCTGCAAGCCCTTCTCCACAAACCGTTTGGCACTGCGCACGGCATTCGGATTAGCCAGGCGGAACAGGGTGCCGGCAAACATGGTGAAGCTGCGCGCAGATGTTGGGAATTGCCGCACTGCCACGGTGCAGGTGGCTTGGGCCTCCTTGATGCAATTCATACGCACATAGCAGGCGACCAGGCCTTTATACACCTCGAAGCGATACGGTGCCAGGCATTGGATACTTTGGAACACATTGACAGCGTCTCGCTGGCGCTTCATCATGAAATAGAGTCCGGCACGCAGTAGCAGCGCCTCGATGTTTCGCTCGTCCATGTCCAGGGCGCGCTCCGTGAAGCTTAGGGCACGTTCGTATTTGCTATTCGAGTAGGTCAACTGTGCGTGCAGGAACCAGTGTGCGGATCGAAACTCTCGGGTGCGTCGCATCTCGAGCGGGGCTATCAGAGTGCTACGCTCCAGCTTCTTCTTGTTGCGATCGTACACAACGGCCAGCGAGCTGAGGGCATTTATATTATACGGATTCTGCATCATGGCCAGACTTAAATACTGCTCAGCGTGCAGATAGTTGCCGTCGTAATACAGACAGTTGCCAATCTTCGTCAGGATATGCTCATTCTGGTGGAGTTGTTTTGTCTCGTTCAGCTGCTGGAACGTTTGTGACGCTTCTCGGTGCTTGCAGCCGTACATCTGGGCGTGTCCTTTGATCCAGCTGCTCAGCCATTCGATGTTCTTTGGCAAGGCAGCGGCTGGAAAAGAGAATCGATCCAAAAAGAAACTTCAGTTCATTTCGAATTATATCAAGTAATGATTTTGAAGCGAACTAGTTCATATGAACTTCAAAAGGAGCTAAACACAATTTAAATAAATAAGATGCAGATAAAGTGAGATGCAGAAATTCTATACATAGAGATGAACCAGTTCGAATGAACTTTAAATTTGGGCTAGTTTAAGAATTAAGTAAGGTTTCTTTTATTATAAGCCAAACTAGTTCACTTGAACTTTGGACTGTACCATATATAATACAAATCCGACATTAATACTTGGAGCAGTACGACTATATATAAAGATGGACTAGTTTAAATGAAATTAAATGAAATGATTTTCGTTTAAGATTGAAATATATCTGCTCAAATCAAAAAAAGCTTTTGCTGCAAGCCGAACTAGTTCATATGAGCCTTCAACAGAGCCAAAAGTACAAGTACAACGCTTAAATGTATACACTTAGTAAGGCCTTAAGTGATTCAACTACTGAATCAACTAGTGAATCAATTTAAGTGAATCAACTTAGTTGGAATGAATGACAAACGTTCCTTTCACTGGAACAAAAGAAAAGCAACTGATCCTAACCACAGCTCATCGAGAATACGCACCATTCACCACCATGGAATGCACCTCAGTACCCTCGACACCCAGCTCGAGCAGCGCCTCAATGGAGGTGAGAGACATGGGACACTCGCGCAGCACATCTTTGTAGGCGAGCGCCTTCTCCTTCTTGCCGACGCCGCGTCCATGATGATGCAGCAGCCGGGCGAGCAACATGTTGAGTCGCGGTGTGCGCGCCTTTACGGCCTGTAGTGTGTTAATTGCCATATTATATTCGCCCATCTCGCGATAACAGATGGCGATCTTATAGCGCAGCTCCGCATCCTGGAACTGTGGATACGAACTCTCAATGGCCGTCAGGTAGCTACTCTTGAATCTCAGCATTGTCTTACGCTGCAGGACAACGGCCTCCAGCTGACTGCAGGCTGTGCGATAATTGTGCTCCTTGTAGTTGGCATTGCTGAGGTACATCATAGCCTGGTATTCCATCTCCAGCGTAGCCACATTTCGATCATTTTTTAGTAGTGTGCACAACAGGCTGGCCTGCAATTATCTTTGCATTAGTAACTGAATGGCTATATATATATATGTGTGTGTGTCAGTGTGTATGAGCAGGCATTTAAAATTGTCTCCTTGATTAAGGACTTGGATGCTGCATGTCTGCCAAGAAAGCTGCGTGTCCACGGAATTGCAAATGGATCGACTTACTGTTGGTATAACGCATTCATATAGTCCATTGTCGTATAGCTTCTTTATATTGGTACACAATGCGTTTTCCATTTTATTTTATGCGTTGCCGCCATAGACACTACACAGTTAGTCGTACCGTTTGTTGTTGACACAATATCGATAGAGCAAACGTCTGTTATCGTTAATTTTTTTTGTCAGAGAGCAATCGATTTATTTTACCAGATATACCGATTGTTAAACTTGTATAAAGTAATGAAAACTAACTGACTCAGCACTAAGTTTGGACAACTAAAAATTTTCGAATCAGAATATAAAAAAAAAAAAAAAAAAAAACAAACAAAACCATGTAAAGAAATTTAATAAATATGAGCGCGGTTCACTGGACAAGAATTATAGTTCATTCAGTTAGTTGCGAACCAGCTCAATCAATTCGATAACAAATCAAAACATATCGAGCCAACTATTATGGCAATTACCAAGTGTTTTTACTTTTGTAAAATTAAGAACTAAGTAAAAAGAATAACTAATATGATATATAGACGCTGTGCCGCCGAGGCGACGCTTCTGTGGAATGCCATGACCAAAGTGCACACATATAAGCTGTTGAACAGCGCCAGCCTAAGCCGGCCTAGAATCTACAGACACATGGCCAGCAGCATAACAGCTCCCGGAGACGCCGCCGATGTATCTGGTGCGCCGGCCAAGACGGCCAGAAGTGGAATTGCTGGTGGTGTCAAGACCTTGCCACAGGTGGATGAGCCATTGGAAACGGGTCTCTCGCCCAGCCGATCGCGTGCGTTGCGCAAGAAACGTTTGGCCATCGATGAGCTATCTGCCCTGGGGTTCCTCAAGACACGTGGCTACACGACAGCCGATGAATACAATTTGGAGGAGCTGCATGAGGCGCTTAAGCAACAGAATCTATATGAAACCAAACGATTCTTCTCCACCGACAATCTGGGCGTCGAGCAGAATGTGCTCTATGTTACGGCCAAATACCAAACGGGATCGCGTCCACGTGAGATCTTCTTCTTTCGCGAGGGATCAGTGGTATTCTGGAATTGCAACGACATCGAAACGAACAATGTGCTCAGCTTCCTGCGCAACTTCGAGCGAGAATCGTACGTGAGCACCCTGGTCCATGGAGAGAGCGAGGTCATGCCCTACACCTACATCGCATCGACGGCAGTTGATGTTGAGGGCGACCTGGTGGCCGAGTGCAGCGATATGAATGTGGCATCGCGTGCCTTCTTCCAGAACGGCAAGTTCTATGTGACGCAGGACAGTGACAATTTCCTCTATAAATACACATTCTCAAATGCGATTGCCCAGTCGATTAAGTTGGGCATTTGGGAGGCGACTCTGGATCGATACATTGACTCGATGGAGTATCTGACAGAGGATCTGAAACGTGGCCGACGGCTGCGCATATCACGTGCCTCGATGCTGCGGAAAACTGGTGAATTGTTTGCACTGCGGCATTCCATTAATCTGTCCTCGGACCTGCTCGATGCGCCGGATTTCTACTGGGATCGCGAGGAGCTGGAGGGGCTCTATCTGCAGGTGTGCTCTTATTTTAGCATCACACGGCGCACCAAGGTGATGAACGAGAAGATCAACCACTGTGTCGAGCTGGCCGAACTGGTCTCCCACAATCTAAACGATGCACATCACATACGGCTAGAATGGATGATCATTATTTTGATTATGGTGGAAGTGGGATTCGAGATATTGCATTTTGTCGAGGGTGCACTGCATCAGGGCAAGACAATGCATGCCAATCCCTATCCCATTTCCGAGCATAGTGCATAAGCTGAATATTTCTTTTGTATTTACAGTCTGTAAAATTGTTTTGAAATTAAATACCACGTTTTTAGTTTGTTAATTGTTTCCACGAGATATGAAATTTTAAAATTGGGCGCGATACTATCGGTAAATTTGCTCTGGTTAAAAATTGAGAACAATTCATCGAGCAATGGCTAGAGACATGCGTACTGAGTATATATCGATATATTTGGATTCTTCAACGATAACAGCTCTCAGCTGTCACGGCGACTTGTGCAACAACATTGAACGTGCATTAAAAAGAAGTCATTTTTTATTGTTCATAAATTAACAACACACAATATGCAGCTGACGTTAATCAATTTCTTTAAGAAAACTGTGCCCGGCCACATATTCCGTGGCAAGCGACGCCTCGTCAAGCCGGTGAGCAAACGTTCAATGGATACGCTGATCCGCGAATACGAAAGACAGGAGCAGATCATGTTCCTGCTGCGACATCCTTACCTCACCCTGGTATGTACTACATATTATATCTAATATTTGCTAAGTACTAATGCCAAACACTTTGTGCACTCTCAAGGAGCAATCGTCGGGCCATGCCAAGGAGCTGCAGAAGCGCGAAAAGCTGGTGGCCAAGTGGACAGACGAACAAACGCGCAGCAAACTAAAGCCGCATGTGACCATCGAGGAGCGTCTGCAGCATCTGCGAGTGAAGGAGGCCTGGGATTAGATTAACCTGTTGTCGCATTTATCAAACACACACACTAAAACCATTAAAAGTTATAGAATAAATGTTATGCTGTAGAAACTTATGTAAATGCAATTGCAGTTTCAAAGATATGGATGTTGGATATGTTGGTTGAAGGATATAGCTTATTGGATACCTAATGGATCTTGCGTTTGAATGAAGTGTGAAGCCTATAGCGCGCTAGATATATAGTTAACTGCAACAACTTAGATTGAAGCACGGCTGAACTAAGTCAGCGGGAATTTATTCAGTTAAGATACTTCTCTTTAAAGATATATGTAGATACAGTATTGTCTTTATTAACAGATTATGGATATGCTCCATGTTATGCATCTGTTTCGGCTGATCTTAGCCTATTTAGGCAAAAACTCTGTCATTTATATAAGGAGTTGATCCTAGCTGAAATATCTCTTCATATGGATGCTGCTTAACTTTGTATAGACTGATCGCGTCTCCCAGTCTACGCATCTCTTTCCAACTCTCTCCCTCTCATTCTTTTTAGGCTGCTCACTTTTTAAAGCTTTTCGTTCGTTTTCATGCTTAAGAACGGCTAAGAATCGAGTTTTTTTTTTTCGTTTTCGTTTTTATTAATTTGATAAATTTTAATATTTATATATTATAATACATATGTATATATAAATAAATGTACGTATATATTTAATGAATTATATTATGTACACATACATAAACATACATACATGCAAATATATGTTTATATACATGATACAATATTAGAATATATCTGCACTTAACATGCCTTTTGTCTGCATATATATACACATATTTACTTGTATATACATATGTATATAATATATATAAATATATATATATATATATATATATTCTCTAAACTGTATATTAAACTTAGGTTATGCCTACGCATTGTTTTCATTTAATTTCAATTTACTTTTAAAAAGCATTTGTTTTTGTTTTCAACAGGTTTTTGCTAATTGAAAAATCAAATTTTCCAAAAGGGAATGAGATGTTACAATTGGTGTTGATTGGGCCTTTAAATGGGGCGTGGTAGTGGGCGTGGCTCAGCTGAGTTTCACAACAAAATTATAAATATATGTTCACATTTCTCTTCTTATTTGTTTCGTTTCGTTATTTGTTTTTGTTTTTCTTTTCGCTTTTCATTATATAAATATTTCGTATTGCAAATATACAAAGATTTCTCTGACTGCCTAATGCACATCGATCGAGCCTAAAGAGCGTGCGAGAGGAAAGTGTATTAATAGCGTCTGTGTACATTGAAATTTTTATAGGGCATCAAGTACATCTGTATATATATATATATATATATGTGTGTGTGTGTTGGTGTGTTTGTGTGTATTTGTGTTTTTGCTAGTGGATAAAGTGGAT
This sequence comes from Drosophila arizonae, assembly GCF_054131065.1. Classification (NCBI taxonomy): domain Eukaryota; kingdom Metazoa; phylum Arthropoda; class Insecta; order Diptera; family Drosophilidae; genus Drosophila; species Drosophila arizonae. Next base: position 12,263,009 of record NC_142927.1, on the reverse strand, counting down.
ATTAAGTTGCGCGCATAACTTCAATAAAATATTTTTGCCTTTAACAACTTTAAATTAGGTATTAAAAAAATAGATGTATACATATATATGTATATGCATAGATATATATATATATATATATATATATATATATATATATATATATATATATATATATATATATATATATATATATATATATATATATATATATATATATATATATATATATATATGTATATTATAGCTAACGCTAGCCATTGAGTTGTTCTTGTTCTTGTTGCGGAAATCGTAAACGCATTCCGTTTGGCATTCAATCCGCACTCAGAGGAGATGCGTTGACCTTCTTGCCCGTTGCCGTGGCCGCAGCTGGAGGCGTGGGCAGCGCCACGTCCGTTAGTTCATCATCTGGCACCAGTTGTAACCGTTGTTGCGGCTGTGGGGGCTGCTGCTGCTGTTGCTCTTCTTGTACGTTTTGCTCATTTTGCAGTGGCTGTTCCTCGTCCATATTGCCATCGCCCGCAGCGTGCTGTACAGGCTCCATCGTTCCAGTGCCTACGCCAACGTCAGTTAAGCTGCCAGTTGCTGGGCCAGCGTTAAGCAGCGGCGGCGGCGTGCTGGACAGCATGGCCACTGGCGAGGCACTTGTTGTGGCTGCCGCAGCGCCATCGCCCATCCCTCGTTCCCGTTCGCCAGCAGCAGCTGAACCAATCCCATGACTCTCGTTGCTCGGCGTCATCGGCGAATTGGGCAGCGGTGAGTCAAGCTGCTGTTGGCTGAACTCCTGGTTGGGGCTCTCCCGCGTAAACAGGCCCATTTTGGATTCCGCTTGGGCGCCCGCGCTGCCAATGGCCGCGCCCTCGCTGTCCGTGCTGCTGCTGATCAGCGAGTGGGCGACGGTGGGCGCAGCGGGCCCGCTCACCAGATGTGGCGGCGCATGGAGGGGCACGTGCTGATGCTGATGGTGCGACTGCTGCTGATGCTGCTGCTGGGTCACATGGTAGCGCGGTATGTCGGCCTTGCGCCACAGCGTAATCTCCTGCTGCTTGAAATACCGCCGGTCCTCGGTGTCCATCAGCACCAGATTGAGAAAATACTTGACCGAGAACTTCTTGTTAATGTCCCGCATGGTTGGCGTTAGATTATAGCCAGCCAGGAATACTCGTATGGGTATGCTTTCGCCTTTCACCGGCGCTCCATCCATGATCTCGTACTTGGCAATCGTTTCGTTCTCGTTGAAGATGTTGGGGCCCGTACCGGTCGTCTCTCTCTTGATGATCGCAATCTCCATGTGCTTGATCTTGATCCGGACGAGCAGAAAGTAGATTTTCCCAATGATTGTATCCTTCAGATGGTATTTGCTCTTGTTGTACTCGAACTCAATGTGCAGACAGTCCTCGATGCCAACCTCCATTTTGATGGGATTGTTCATTTCCGGATAGCTGCAGAGCGTGTGCACCGCAATGTCCACCTCCCGCGTGATATCGCTAATCCTTCGCACAATTGTCGCCCGCAGAAAGTAGCGCAGGCGCACATTGGAACCGGCATAGACCTCGAACTGTTTCTCCACATTGGGAAAATCGAAGGGATAGCTGTTGTTCTGGATCAGATCGCCGGGGCGGGCTAACGCCTTCGCAAGGCACTTGAACTCGTGATGATTACCCCGATCATAGAACAGTTCAATTTGTCCAATAAACTCGATCTTAATGCCCTGATGCTCCAGTTTGCTGCCGGGCTTCTTCAGTGTCACATTTACCTTAAATGTAAGGGAAAACACATATATAAGTAACAAGAATTAAACAATACAATTTTGGATATAATCACGAAATAACTTGCTACAATTTCCCTCGCTTAATCACAGCAGCTGCTTCAGCTGCTGATAACCGACTCGATGGGCGGCAACGGAACGGAAGTCACGCCTACCGCCTACAGCCTACAGTGGTCTCTGTGTCTGCCGCCACAATCAAGACTCGCCCGCCTATAGTCTGCAGCGACTGCTTCTGCTTCGGCCTCCGCCTGCGCCTCAGTCTGTGCCTGTGCCTAAGGCTCAGCCACTGCTGCTGCTTACCTTGCCGGAGACGGTTTCGCCATCGTAGTAGAGCAACATCTTTTCCACCTTGCCATCCTCGCCTTTGACCTCGGCGGTTTTCCTGTTCTCCGCTCCATCGAAGACAATTTCAATTTCGGCTGATTGGCCAAAGCCCAAGAAATTCATTATTGATAAATGTGTTGCGGCGGCGTTTTTTTTTTTTTTTTATTGTTTTATTTTTTTTTTTTTTTTCGTTTTATTTTTCTACACTTTGGTTACACTGCAAGAGAGCAGCAGCAGCAAGGTTGTAACTCTGTTATTTTGGAATGTTTTTGTTTGCTTGTACTTAAGCGCTTTAATAGGCCCTAATTTCTTCTATATGTATATATATTTATTTATATATACGTATGTGCTTATATATTTGTATGTTATTTATTTTGCTTTTTTGTTATAAAACTTTTATGTGTACGCTGCCTGCAACTGTAATTTATTGGGCGTTTTATGTGTGTGTGTGTTTGTGTGCGAGACCGTATGTGTATGTGTATGCATGCATGTATGTGTGTGTGTGTGCTAGCTGCTATTGGTGTGTCCAAAAAAAATTGTCGGCGATTAATCGCAGAAAAAAGAACAACAAATACGGCAAATAAATGAAAATCGAAATATCGTTAGCAAGCAACACTGTTAAATTCGAATAGCCGGCTTCTTAACAGCGCTGCTAGAAACGATATTTACTTTATGTTGCTGTTGCAGCCCTGGTAAATTGAATTTCAAAAGTTTCTTTTTGTGCAGCTGAACCAGAAGTCTTATAAATATTGTTTTAATAAAAAATTTTTTATTGAACGCACGTCGCTTATATCTAGACAAGAGCCCACTCACAGCGTCTACCAGGTCCCTGCACTTTAGGGCACTGAGCCAGACTCGACACGCAATTCCACAGAAAGTCCAAATAATGAAGACCCGTATCAAAAATATTACGGGCTCCATTTACCGTATCTGTATGAATTTTATCTTGAGATGTACGCTTTGTAAACTTCTTAATAAGTATTCTCTGACGCAATTGCAACTGTCTGTTTTTACTACAAAATAATATGCATTTATATAGTTGGATTGTTTTATATATGTATTTGTTCTATTTACCATTTCAGGTGCTCGCTGGCATCCTCATATGCCTTTGACTTGGTTTTGGTAACAATCAGTTCCTGAGCCATTCCAATTAGTTTAAAAACAAACATAAGAGCCCGCATTCTGTAGAGTTCCAACAATTCCAGGGACTATCGCAAGGGAATGGACAATTTACATGGATATCGATATATCGATAAATTGGATATTTACCCGCGAGCTCAATTTGCTGTTGCGTTCCAAAAGCTTTTCGGCTAGTAATTTGTTGTGTTTCAATCGTGCCGTCATCCGATTCGTTTTGAATGTCTGCTGTCGTAGCCTTTGACGCAAGAAATGCAACTCCAACTTGAACTTGACTAGAGTATTATTCCGCTCAGACAACTGTAGTTTAAGGCCAACCAGTTGGCCGAGTATTGCCTGATGTTCGCTCCTCAGTTTGCAGCTCCCAGTCAGACGCTTGTTGGACATCTCGCCAGCATCCGAGATACATTTGATAAATTTATTGTTCAGAATCTTACGCTCCAACAATATCAGTTCATAGCAATATATTTGCTGGACAGCTAAAAAGATCTGTAAACATTTTTAATATCAATATTAACACTAACTGACGATCTGATGATTTCACTCACCAACTTCTTTAATCTGGACGCCGTCTTGGTTACCTGGACGCAATCTTTGTTGAGGGATCGCCACGCGTCCAGCCAGTTACGCATCATACACTCCATGGGTACCAGCATTAGGGCCATGCCCAAGCTCCCCCCACTCTGTCTCTTTATATATATATATATATTTCTTTAGATATATATATATATATTTATTTTTATTACTATATATTTCTACGCGCTACGAACATTGAAAGTAAATTTGGTAGCCAATTTCGAATTTTGAACGACTTGTAAAATATTTTAGATTTGAGTAGTCTTAAAATCAAGGCCAATTTATAATTCAAAACAGATTTTAGGCGTCTGTTTAACAATATTTAGAGTTGCTGCTGCCACACCTTGCCAGATATAGTGAGCGTGGATAGAGTATTAGGTTCGTAGAGCTATAGATGCACTCAAAGCTAGTCGCTCGCTCTCCAATCTGTAGCTTTAGCTCTATGTGGATACATCTCATGGATCTTATGGTTTCATCTTTGATTAGCTCCGAAGTTATATTCCCCATTTGAGTAAAAGCTATCCTGTTATACCTGTGTATACCCACCTAGTAGGTGTAGCGAAAAATTGGAATATGTTCCGAATTTAATGCAGATAATAGATATTTATATTATACTAGATATCTATAGTTGTTCCGATTGTTCCGATTTGATTCGGATAGACAGATAGCCAAACGAATCGACAGTCAGGGGGAAACGACGGACAGACATTGCATAAAACTAATATACTCTCTGTACTACGTGAACGAGTACAAATTTAGATCCAAAAACTCGATTGGTTTCATGTGAGCTGATAGTTAAGACCTTGACTCAGAGCCCACATAGAAAAGCCTACAAATTGTTTTAATATATTCAGCATAGATTTGAGCTTTGCTTTATTTAAGTTTATATTCAATACAAATTTAGTTTCTTTACTTATAATATCAGAAAAAGAAACGCTGTGATAAAAAAAAAATACATATTTTATTTTACATACATACTATTTTTTCAATTTAGCCACGACACAATTTTGGATGATAACGGATATATATACATAAGTGTCTATATGTATATATATATATAGATATATACATATACAGGGCCATAATATATATATATATATATATATATATATATATATATATATATATACGGGCGTATTTGAGGAACAGTCACGAGTCAACTGTTGTGGCCGTTCACATACAATAATACTAGGATACATACCTATACATAAACATATATGTATGTATATATATATATAGCTATATATATAAGCATGAATCTCTTGTTGCTGGCATCGGGTCGATGGTCTCTGTGGTGTTTAGCGCACCTTGGGCAACGGCTGCAGCAGCTGGGCCGTCCAGGCCTGGCGATTCGCCACGTTTTCGATTTGATTGCGGCCCAGGCACTTGCCCTGTGAGATGAGCTCGGCGAACTGGGCCACGATGGGATCGCGATTGCAGGAGGCGACGGCGGTGACGGTGTCGGCATGATTCACATAGTAGGCAACGAATTTCATGTCCTCCAGGCTGCCATCGATGATGATGTCCTTGTAGCTGCCATAGCCCGCATAGCGTATGCCCTTGCCGAAGAGCAGGGTGAAGAAGAAGGGCACCGCCTCCATCTTCTTGATGCTGCCGCACATGTTGATCGCCGCAATCCGGCCGTGGTACTGGGCCAGCTGGTAGTGGCCGATGTTGACGCGCGACTGGGCCAGGCCGTAGATGTGGGCGTTGGCAATGTCACCGCCCACATAGACATCGGGCACGTTCGTCTCCAGAAAGTCGGTCACGTCGACGGTGCCGTTCTCATTGACCCGCACACCCGAATCGACCAGGAATTCGGTGTTCGGCCTGGAGCCGGTGCCCATGACCAGTATATCGCATGGTATGGTCGACTCATCCAGCAGGTCCACCTCGATCAGCTCACCCTCCTCGTCGCCAATGATGTTCGTGATGCCGCTCTCCATCAGCATGGTCACATTGTTGTCCTGGAACAGCTTCATGATACGGGCGCCAATCTCCTCGCCGAAGGCCGCCTTCAATGGGACGGTGTCGCGCCCGATTACCGTAACGCTGGCCACCTTCGACACCAGCGCCGCGGCCACCTCCAACGATATGAAACTGGAGCCGAGGCAGACGACACGCGATTTTGGCGTTACCAATTCGAATAGCTCCTGGGCCTCCTTATAGTCGCGCACCGTCCTCACCATCTCCAGGTCGGCACCAGGAATGGGCGGCTTTACAGCCGCACCGCCGGTGGCTATGTAAATCTTGTCATACTTGACCACATAGCCATTGGAGCAGTGCAGCTCCTTCTGGGCCGTGACCAGCTTCTCGGCGCTAACGCCCTGCCACACCTCGATGTTGTTGTCCTTGTAGAACTTCTCATCACGGAACTGTATGCTCTCGATGGGGATGCCCGCGAACTTGCACACCTTGACGCGATCGTACGGCAAATAGGGCTCGCGGCACACGAGGATCAGGCGGCCGGTGAAGCCCTCCTGGCGCAGCGTCTCCACGCAAATGGCACCCGATGGCCCGCCGCCGACGACAATGTAGCAGCGTTCGTCCTTGGGATTACGCTTGGCCATGCTCTTCAGACGCTTGGTCTTCTCCAGATCGGTGCGCTTCATGCGCACCATCACCTGGCCCTCATCGCTGACGTTCACCTTGTAGCAGGGCAGCGAGTCGAGGCCGGGGAAGTCCTCAATGTCGCCCGTCTCCAGGTTGAAGCAGGCGCCATGCCACGGACAACGGATGCGCCCGATGCCCAGTGCGCCCGTGTGCATCGGTGCCCCATAATGGGTGCACTTCGAGCCAATGGCATGCAGTTTGCCATGCTGCTTGACCAGCAGCACGCTGGTATCCTCATCAAAGTCCACCTGCTTCATGCTATTCTCGGCCACCTCGTTGGCCTTGCAGACGGCCACTGCCTCGGTGTACTCCGATTCTTTCTCCACATCGCTGACGGCGAACATCTTCTCGCACTTGGATTGATAGGAGCCGGCGGCACCTGTAAAACAGATTAGCGATCAAATTCTATTCGGGAATGGGTGCGTGGGCAAGGCCCAAGGCGAGGGCGAGGGCGAGGGCGAGGGCGGGGCGACGGTTTAATGTTACGGCTTAACGGGTTTAACGAAATCAACAACATTTAATATGACTTTTTCCCGTTTTCCCAATTTTTTGTTTTTTTTTTTGTTTTTTTTTTTGTTCGGGTTTTCTTCTTGTTTTTGTTTTTATATTTTTTATTTTTATTTTTATAGATCAACTTAAATATTCGAGTAGAAAGTGTCGCCTGCTGCTTCGGCTGGCATAGAAAGCAGCCGCCCAGGTGAGCAGGTGAACAGGTGAACAGGTGAACGGCTCTCAGTTGTTAAAATGTCGTCACTGCATTCAGAACTCTATGCCACGCTGCTCTGCCTGTCGCTGCTGCTGGGCGCAGCTGCAGCAGGAGTCGAGCAACTGGGAGACAAGCAGCAGCAGAAGCAAAAGTACCAGCAGGAGCAGCTGGAGCTAAAACTGAGCGCGCTGCGTGTGCACAAGCAGCTGCTGCAGGAGGAGATTGCCCGTCTGTATTTGGGCACATATACGCCGGAGATGCCGATGCTGGTGGAGGAGCTGCAGCAGCGTCAGCTGGACATACAGCGGCAAATCGACAAGCTGGAGGGCAAGGCACACCAGCCGGATGCACAGCAGCTGGCGCTCAATCTGGCAGCCGACTTTGAGTTTCTGCAGCACAAACTGAACGAGCTCAAAGTCCAGCTGGATGCCATGCAGGCCAACAGCAGTAGCAGCCGCACCACCACTACCACCACCACCACCACCACCAAACCCGAGCTCACTCGCGAGGTGATGCACAGCAGCACGCCTCGAGCTCCAGTTGGCTCGTACTTCTTTACGCCGCTGCTGGCGATGCCGGAGTCGGGACCCAGCGGTGGCATCGCCCAGCCGGAGCCGAACACAACGCCCTCGCTCATCAAGCGGGTGCTGGCCATGCTGCGACCCAATGCAGCCAGCTCGAGCTCCTCCAGCCCACCCAGCTTGCTGCGTGGCAGCCAATGGTCGGAGTCAAAGAACAAGGAGCAGCAGCAGCAGCAGCAGCAGCAGCAGCGACAGCATCAGGTGCAGCTGCTCAGTTCAGAGGAGCTGCTCGCACAGCTTCAGCTGCAGCGGCAATTCCTGGACGATGCCATCAAGCGTATGGAGCTGCTGTCTGTCAAGCAGAGCAACAAGTTCTAATTGGAATCATATAAGATTGCATTTACCATAGCTATAAGTTTATTTTTTTTTGTCTGCATGCGTTTTTTTTTTACTCAATAAAACTTTTTTTGGAACCAGTTGTGGAACCAATTGCATATTTAACAATTTGCATGGAATTTCACTGAAAAACAAAAAGGCTTACATGCTCGAACTAGCTGTGGAACTATTTTTTGGAACTAGTTCCGAGCTACTATAAACCTATTGCGGAACTAGCTAAAAACTTATGCCGTATTGGCTTAAAAATAGACGTTTATTAAGAGCTCTTTAGCCACGGAACAATGTTGGAACCACAACTGGGAATATGGAACTAAGAACTGTGCAGGAATTAGTTTTGGAAACAGTTGAAGAAATGGCTCATGCCTGCTGGAACTAGAAGATCTATGAAAACAGTTTTCTTATATATATACTGTTGGTATAGACTAATTGGAGCCAGTTATTGAACCGTTTAGGAATCAATGTTGAGAAGTTTAAGGCTCGCTGAAGAAATTGAAGTGGAACTACAAAAATGGAACTAAATTATGGAGGTACAAAAATGGAAATAAATATTGGAACTACAAAAATAGAACCAAATTATAGAATTGCAAAAACTGAACTAGTTCAGCATTTCTAGAGCTCAAATAACTCAAATAAAATTCTAATTGAAATTCAAAAGTGCCTTCAGCGAACCGGAACAAGTTCCTAATCGCAACGCATTTCATTTAACAATAAATATGGGCTCTACAACGGAAATATATCTCAGGATAGAACAATAGATCGACAGGATTCGACTGGAGGCTATTAAAACATTCAACTCCATCAAACGAAGTGAGTTTTATGATTTTAATTTGATTTCTCCGATGATTAACAAGATGATTTGCAAATTTTTCAAGTGCCAGACATAGGTGTACTGATAAGAACTGAACAATCACGAATGTTAGATAAAAAATTGGACATGCCGCATGTGAACCGAACTGCTACATATGTATGTATGTAGTTGTCAAGGCTGATCGGAATATATATTTAGTATATATTTAGAATCAGCCGTAAAGCAAATCGAAAGGACTTTCACTTTTTCAGGCCGTCTTTTTTTAATGGATTTCGCAATGACCACAGATAATCGATATGTCTTCGAGGGCAAAGCAAAGTCAAAAATGCGCTGCGTCATGTTGGCATGTAAAGACGCCCATTTCCATGTCTAATCAAATAATCAATAGGGCGGAGCCCAAAACTGGATGACGGCTAACAATGTGACAAGCAAGCGACGATGACTTATAGCTTAGGCAATTGAAATGGTTATTGGAAAGGCGTAGGTATAGCTAAATGAGGAACAGAGATTGATCTACGATGTAGATCTGGATATAGATACGGATAAAGATATAGCTAGATATACATATGGATATATACATGCAATACAATTAGAGTCAATTGGAGTTCAGGTCTAAGAATCAAAGCTAAACTAGTCTCTGCCTACCAGCAAAAACCATCAAGTTAATGAAAAATTATCATCGCTTCCAAGATTTATAGCTAAACGTGTCTCTGATTATCAACCAAAGAAATCCCCAGTTGAATTTATCGTAACAATTATCTGATTTCTCGGATTATAAAAAGAACTAGAACCTGAACTAGTTGTAAATTTCTTAAGCTAAAGGAAAAACATTGCTTAAATCAAGTCAACGATTTTAAAAGCGGACTCTCATTAACAGCCTGGGACAATTGGGCTATAATAATTGATAGCAGCTGGCGTGCCTAAGGCTTTTAGCTAAGACAGGAAAACCTACGAAAAGGTCTAGAGACCTGTAAATTATAGAGGTTTATAGGCTTGCCTATAGCGCATTTTAAATTCATAATTATCGATTACTTTTGAATGATTTTCATCGATCCGAAATTGCGGTTATCTTAGCTTTGCATGTAATATTTTAATAGAGTCAAAACTGTCTTGAAAAATATATATTATATTTCATCAAAAATTGACTTTTTGGAATACTTTTGATCGATAAGAAAAACTGTAAGTTTGGGTTTGTGAGCAGGTAAAAATAACTTTAAATTAATCATAGTTTTTTTTTTCTTTTTCAAAGATTCATTTCAACTCATTGAAAAATTCGGAATGTGCGTCATGTAAGCTTGTGCTCGACTAGCAGATACCCTAGCTGCCATAGAGGAAAATGGAGTACTACTGTTGGGATACTATAACTACGATATATCAGAGATATACATATGTATATATTTTCATTCTTAAACACATTGATGAGCCGCGCCGATCTAGCCAGATTCACACCTGTTTTAGTATTGCCATGCTTACCTGTTGCATGAGTAAGCAAAAAAAAAAAACTGCCTGTTTTATTTACTTTTTATGAGTAAATTCATAAAAAAAAACAACAAACCAGCCCAACAAAATGACGTCATAATTTTAAAGTAAAAAAAATAGGAAAAAACCCGAAATGCAAGGGAAAAGAACAAGTTAATGAATCAGAGCTCAGCTAAAAATCGTAATAAGTTAGTGTAATTAACATGAGTAGAGCGTAAATTCAGAGTAAATTCACACACACACGTACACAGAGACACGTCTTGGCCTTGTCATATGCTCAAAACAATTGTAATAGTAAATGTATAAAAAAATATAATGAAATAAGCAAAGCAAAGCAAAACAAAAGAAAACTAAGCAAAATATGTTTCTGTTTCTTGGTCTTAGCCTGATTTACCCACAAGCAACAATCCGTTTGACGGCTTTTTCAACTGTTATTGTTGCTGTTATTATTATTGTTATGAAGTCTATAAAAAAAAACGCCACTCGAAAGCTCAAATTCGAGATAAACTGAAATTGCCGCCGTTCCAGCTAAGTTGAGAGCGTAAACTGAGAGATATTTATGCTGAGTGGGTAGACGAAGAACGACTGGGGACCGAGCAGAACTATTTAACCGACCTCTCTCTCACACACTCTCTTCCGACTAGCTGATGCTCTTTCACTATTATTGATTCATAATTAAACAATTGCCGATTGGAAAATGGAAAATTTGATTGCGTGTCGAACAGCAATTAGAGACAATTAGAAAGGTAAACGGAACTCATTACAAGAAGAGTGAGAGAGAAAGAGAGAGAGAGAGACAAGGTAAACGAAACTCATTAGAAGAAGAGTGATAGAGAGAGAGACAGAAAGAGAGATAAAGAAGCAGAAATAATAATGTTGAGATATATTTATATGCATATATGAATATATGTATATATATTGATATACATATATAGACTAAGCTACATTGCTGAAAAAGGCAGGCGAAAGCGCTCTCCCTCTCTCTCTCTCTCGCTCGCAGTCTCACATGTCTTAACATGGAACAATGCTCTAGTCATAATAGATCAATTCGGGATATATGTTGATATATACGAATATATACGTATCTCATTTCGGTCTCTCGCTCTCAGTTCTCACTTTACTTTTCATGGAACAAAGCCTAGCTCTAGATATAATTGATCAGTTTAGGGATTCGCTCAGTTGTCTTTTGTCTTCTAGTTTGTTTACTATTCGTTCTTCAGCCTCGTAATACCTGAATTCTGATCCGGATTGGGCGTAACTTTGCCAGTTGTTTTGTATTCCTTACAGAGCATGGAACCCATTGTGTGTATTTGTCTATAATTCGAATATTTCGGTATGTTCTCCAAGCACTTCAAATGCCTTCTCAAATGCGCTTCAGTTAATCTATATAGAAGAGAATATTTCTGGTCAAAATCAGATCAGAAATTATATAATCTATATATGTACATACCTATGTGTCGCCAATGTATATAGAATTGGTTTCTTTAGCGTATGCGCTAGGCGATAACTGTTTAGTAACCTGAAATCAAATGTAATTAAATGAGATGCAAAGTTAGTTTCACATTTTTTTTTCTTTTCTTAAATTTGTTTACTTAATAAATAATCAAAAGTGCATCAAACAGAATCACAACATTAAAAGAAAACACACACACACACAAAGGAAATTTCGCACGCCCAGCTCCCACTTCATTAATAAGTTGTTCATGTAGGGCATGCACTGTTCGCTCATGCGGCGGATTCACTAGTTCACTCGTGGGCAATCTCTGGGGAAGGAGTGTGTTAGGGTTTTCTTCGATTACGACATATTGCCTATTGCACTCGCACACTCGCCCGCTCTCCTGCTCTCCCGCTCCCACACTCTCCCATTCACGCCGTCTTAGAGCACTTGCGCACGCTCTCTCGCTCTCTCTCTCTCACTCTCTTGCCAGACGTTCGGCTTTTACAGTTCACAAACCAAAACAAAAAAGAACAAAAATATACGAAAAGACGAAAAAAATAACGTTTATGGCAAAGAATGTGGAAAACAAACCCGGCACAACAGACAGATGCAACAGGTATCAAAAGCGGAAGATGTGAACGCGCTACCGTGGACAGAATCTTTCGTCTCCTTAACACACGCACTGGCCGAATCTACGGGCTTTTCTTATTATTATTATTTATTATTTGTTTTATGGAGAACACACGTCCGTGCTCTGCGAGCTGCGAATCGAGTATGCGGCACAAACAAATACAAATTTTTTATGTAGAAATAGCAACTTCGATAGTAAGCGACGCGACGCCGTCGAGCGTTTACATGTGTATTGATTGTGCTGCCGCCGCACATGCACACACACACACACATACAGCTGTGTGTGCGTGTGTATGAGACATTTGGCTTTGGTCAAAATTGGAGCCCATACAAGCGGCGAAGCAAACGCTTCGACCTTGTCGCCGCTCTCCACGCAACAACAACAACAACAATAATAATAAGAACAAGCACAGGCACATTGCACAGGCAACAAGCGGTTACCACGCCCCTTCGCTACCCTACCCGCCTCAGCCCAGCAGTTACCGGTTTGGAGCAACAGCAACCGCAGCCGCAGCAGCAGCGGTCGCAGCTATTGCCAATTAAGTGAGAACCACAGCTGCCAGGTGTTTAGCCTTCAAGTGATTTGGCCATATCAACGTTAGTCAGCGCTCACTGTAGCGAGCAATTTGTAAGCTATGCGTAAACTACTTAGCCTAGCGGATCTAATAAACAAAAGACAAATGCAACAAATAAATAATTATCAAAAGCAATCATCAATTAAAAACGTAGTCAGCGAATTGAAATCATTTCTAATGTAGTTTTGTCACCGAGAGAATAATTTAATTATTTTTGCAAGCTTAACGGTTTGCCTTAATGATCTTTCACTGTCTTCGTCATATGAACAGTTGCTGGTTCATTCATCTCTCTCATACTCTCTCTCTCTCTCTGCTTTTAACTAATTAATTGGGACACGAAAATTACACTATACGTATATATGTGCATATGTATGTAGCTAAAGCAGTTTGTCAATCTGACTGCCAATTTTAATTAACATTAAACTAAGTGTTGTTAGCTGATTTAATTCATTTTGCTTTTGTTTGAGGCATTTGTGGGTTTTTTTATTTTGTGCATTCAGTCGGCACGTCGCTGATAAGACGGCTTTACGAAATAAGTAGGAGGAATATACGCAAGTCAATGGTATTCGTAATTATCTATTCAAATGAATACAACATATGCATTATTTAATATATGAAGTTGTTGTAACTAACTTACATGTTTCTTGTTGAGCATATTAGTGGCCAAAGTTTGTTTACATATACGCGGAGCTTTTCTTGTTGTTTGTTAATTATCGGTAGAAAATGAATAAATCGAATTACAGCAATAGCATCGATAATTGAGCATAACAGCTGTTCAATTCTGTTAAGTTAACAGAAGCACGCCACTAGTACACAAACTTTGCGACAGGTGGCGCATCAACACTAATTGGCGCCAAATTCAAAAAATAGCTTTAGCACTGATATCAAGCAAATTCAACTAAATCACAAACATGTACATATATATGTATATGTATATACAAATTGATTAAATTAAGCTTTAATGTGCGTTATATGCGAGGTTAGCTGTGAAAACTGTGCTGCAACACAGATTTTGCTTCTTCCTTTCGCTATGCGCTTGCTAAACAATAAACAAGCGAATTAATTAAAATTAATTGATATTATTATTGCAACTATTTGTAAGTGCTGCTAATATATTGTATAAAGGTCAGCCGCATGTCCACCAACATTATTCCATATATTATTATAATGTCAATGATTAATTGATTACTACTTCTGATTAAAATTGCGGTTTATTGTAGTCCTAATCTAAATAAGTATATAAATTAATAGGTGATCTATATATGTATATATACTATGTACATATATATAGAGATATATACATATGTATATACATTAAGCAGTTGTTATTTGTTTACAACTTGCTCCACGCGTTGCCCAAGTGATTGCCGTGTGCCGATTACAGATGTTGATTTCCACACACACAACACACTCACACATACACACACACGCAGAGCGCCAATTCATGGAGCCATGCAGCAACTGAATCTCTCTAGATTAGGTTCAAAGGTCACAGCCTGACACACACACACACAGATAGAGAACGGCTCCCGGCCAGGCCATTCTCTTACTTTTATTAACATGATTTCTATTCACGTTTCAATTTTCTTCTTTTTTTCGGCTGCTGGTGCATTGTCCCCAATTGCGTGGCAACTCTGGCCAAGGTCGCGCCTGGAGACGGGGCGACAACCTTTCGCAGTTCAAATGCCTAATTCACAGTTAGGTGCTGGCAACCAAGTAGCGCTATATTATATATATATGTACATATATAGATATTTGTGTGTGTGTGTGCATATAATTTTTTTGCACTGCATGTGCGCGGCGTAGCTCTGTTCCGTTAGGCACAATTTCATTTGTCTGCTTCTTCTGTGTCCTCTACTTCTTGTTGTTGCTCTTTTTTTCTTTAGGGAACAAGTTGACCTTGGAAGCGTGCACCGTGGTACAAGAATGGCATATGTATATAGTACACATATATGTAAATATATTTATATATAATATATATTATCAATTCTTTTTCCTGTTGAGATATAAATTTAATTCTCTATTGATTTAACTATGTATATACATATTTATCAATATACATATGTACATACATAATTATTGCTTTGTATACATACAAATTTCAAAATAAATTCATAGCATAAACAATTTTTTTTTTTAATATATAAAAATCTAGATTTTTACTATACAAATTGTTTGACTGAAATTGTTAAATAGTTGTTTGATTTTAACCAGATACAAATTAAAAATAAAATTATACTACATATATGTAGGTACACATAATATTCATAAGATTGTTTGCTGTCCAGAATTAAAAACAAAATAAAATAAATAAATAAAATAAAATAAAAAATAAAACAAAAAAATTATACGAGCAATTGTAACTAATATTAATGTTTGCCATGTTAACAATTTGTTAAAGTATACAATTTTTTAATAAAGCTGTTGCATATTTTCAAAGTTTGTTCTGCAAATCTAATTGACGCTTTTGTGCCACTGTGCAATGGCTCTTGCAGTTCATTGGCAGCTGCCTAACATGGCTTACGCATCCTGGCCATGAACTTCGGTCTTCTCTCTCTCTCTTTCTCTGCATCTCCCTCTCTCTCTCTCTCTCTCTCTCTTTCGTCTCGCAGCAGGCAAATGTGTGTCTATGCTCACTGGCGGCACTTTCTGTGGCTTAAGGTCGTATCCCATTGCGGCTGTTGTTGTTGTTATTATTGTTATTATTGTTGTTGTTGTTGGCACAGGTCAAGCGGTCGTTCGTCAGTTTATTGACTCACGCGATAATTTCGCATTGTTTCAGAATTTTTTGTCAACGCTTTAAAAATTCAATAATAAGAAATTTGCTCTAGGCGGGATTGAAGCACTAACAAATACTCAGCATGTACAAGCATAGAGAGGGAGAGTGAAAGAGTGAATAGAGAGCATAGAGTGGGGGAAAAAGAGGACGAGACGAGAGTTAGAGATGAGAGAGAAAGCAAGAGAGCGAGAGGGAAAGAGGAAGGGAGAGGGACCGTGGAAATAGGTGAGAATAAGAGAGACAAGGAGCGAGCAAGTTACAGAGAGAGAGAGAGAGAGAGAAAGAGAGAGATAGAGAGAGATAGAGAGCAAAGGAGCGGGAAAGGTGTCTGCTATGAATAATTCTCAAAGTATACTCAAAACAAAAAGTTGAAAATTTTTCATAATAAATAAATAAATTAATTTAAGCAAACCATCTCAAAATTTCTTCACACACACAGTAAATATTTTTCATTCAGAAACAAAAGGTATCAAAAGTCTGTAAAGATTTCATTAAAGTGATATAAAGTGGTAAGAAAATGACCCATATTCAATCATGAGGAATGGTCTGCAAAATTGACCTGGGCTAGGCACATGCCCCAAAGCGCCATCTAGCGACGGCCAAGTTTAGCCATAGTTTGGAGGATAGAACAACTGGAATTGGTCAAACGCTTCGACTCGAAAAATTACTTCAAGCACTTTGTAGAATAGAAAAAAGAAAAATCGAACAAAAACAGTTGTCTTAGTAGGCATAGACTTTGAAATCAGTAAGCCTAAGGACTAAAGACTTTTAGGGGTCTCACAAATCACAATCGAAAGCAAACTCAAACAGTAAAGTTAGAGAAAAAAATTTCCTAATTTTTTCATAATTTCGGCTTGATTTTATAATTTTGAAACTCGCGAATTTAAAACGAAGGCTGCTCCATTTAACTGGACAAAAGCGTAGTCTAAAAGCGGAAAAGCAATCAAAGTTTAATAAGAGAACGAAAGGAAAAGAAGAAGAGGAATTGAGATTTCGAAAAGATCAACAATGCCGGAGATACCATTTGTTATTTATGATGAAGATGTGGACTTTTTCTCAGTCCTCAATATAGAGATCTCTATGGAGCCTGAAGCTCCGGCTGAGCTAATCGTTCCCGATGAGCCAGTCCTCCCCGATGAGCCAATCGCCCCCATCAATCCAGTGGTAATCACATTGTACGACGGCGGAATGCCGGACGAAGTATTCGAGCAGATGCTGTACGACGTGGAGAATCGCACTGATGGCAACACAACCGTCATCTATGTAACACTGCATTTTATGTTATAATCGACTCGCAAGCATACATATCTTTTTGGGGGTCGCACACACACACACACATACCTATATATACCCCTTAATCATGCTTGTAGAACTGTTGCTATGCATTTTTCAATAATAATCGATTTGCTTAGCGAAAATGCAAAGTTCAAATAATTTGATAATGTTTTGTTATTTGTTTACATTTGTTGTGATTGTTGTTGTTATTATTATTATTTTATTATTGTTGCTGCGAGTGTCTGGAATGGACTCTCGTCTAGGCTCGAGTATCGCACCGCCCGCCAGCATCCCAGGCACCCGCTTTTCGCTTCTGGGTCAATAATCTGCGTCTGAGTCGCCGTCGTGTTGCACTGGCGCCCACTTGTCGCTCATGTCAATCAATGAAGATCCAATTTTAGCACAAGTAAACAATATAGACATATTGCCCGCTGGGCAGCCTCTGGCCGATCCGTCATCTCTCTCGACGACATCATCAGCAGCGACGGCATCGAGTAGTAGATGCGAATTCCATCTATACTCCAGCTGGGGTAGCCGCCCACAAATCTTATCAGCTCCACCTCCAACTTCTCATCTCTCTCTCTTTCTCTCCCTCCCTTTCTCTGTTATCTCATATATAGAATATACAATGTATATCTGTTTGTGATACATTTGTTAGTACTAGACTAGACTAGACTAGACTAGACTGTCCCTGTAGCTCTCTAGACTTTCTGATTCTACAGAGTTTATGTAGTCAAAATTCATTGTATTTCGGATATATTCCATTATATTATATTATTATCCCAATTTATTATATGTTCTATTCTCAAGTTCCAATCTCTTTGACAAAATGTCCCCACTATATACACGAAATTCCCACTAATTTACATTATTTCCCATTATTTCCAATAATTTGTCGTATGCTCGAATATACAACTTTGTTTTCCTTCTTTGGAATTGACTTATAGATCTATTTAACGTAATTGAATTGATGTACATTGAAAGCATTTTTTAGTTTAGAAGTTCCCCCTATTTATTCAATATTTCCGCAGGCGGTTCAAGAAACAATGAAAATCTGAAATTCCCATTATTTTGAGTTAAGCAATTTCCTAGAACTGAATGCATTATTACATATGCAACTTCAGCATATGACAAATTCCCTTTATTAGTTGATTTAACTGATTCACCCGATTATCCAATTTCCATCCCTTAATTCCCCCCAGCTAAGCTGAGCCGCGTATGCAGTCGAAATAGTCGCTGCTGTCAGCCAGTCAATTCGCCGAGTCTTGCTCATCGCTCAGACTTTGAACCCCGTTGCGTACACGGCACCAGACCCCAAGACCCAAGACCCCAGACCTAACACCCAAGAGCCGACGCGCTCCAGACACGACAAGCGCCGACAGCCGACAGCCGACAGCCGACAGCCGACGAGACCCAACCATTTGCTTATCAACAACAGCAACAAACAACAATAACTTGTCAATGCTTCTCAGAGAATAGATCGCCTTCTCACTCGCCCGCTCTCACTCTCTCTCTCTCTCTCTCTCTCACTGTCTTTCTCTCTCGCACTGCAGCGCTTTGTCTCTCTGATAGATTGTGCTAAAAATAGGGAGGTCTACGATTGGGCGCGCGCTGTTATTTTTAATGGAAACTAGATCCCGTTGAATTCACGTTGCGTTGTTTACGTTTTTACTGCCGTTACGCTCGCAGGCTGCGCTTGTTGTTGCTGTTGCTGTTGTTGCTGCTGCTGCGGCTGCGGCTGTGGCTGTGGCTGCTGCTGTTGTTGTCGCGGGTTTCCGCTCTTATACGGCTGGCTGCAACAAACAACAACAACAAGAGCAACAGCAGCTCAAGCAACCAAAACATCAACATGCCTTATCTGAGAGCATTACCGTTATCAAAGCAGAGCTCGCACACACACACACACACACGCACACTTATTTGTGTACGTAATAGTAGATGCTCCACAACAAGCCAAGGACCCAATGCGTACTACGCACCAAAATAAAAGAGGAAAAATAAAAATAAAAAATGAAAAAAAAAAATAAAAATAAATAAAAAATAAAAATAGTTGCTCAATGTTATATAAGCAATCCTGTTGGGAAAGCCCAGCTTTAAAAAGAAGAAAATAACAATAGCAACAAGAACAACAGCAGCAACGACAATAATAACTAAAACAAATAATAAACAAGTCTTATCTGCCTGCCCTCTATGCCAATTATAGGGACCAAAACAAATATTTAACTTTAAATTGCTTCAAAATGAGTTGATAACATAAATACATTCATAAATGCACATATAAACATACATATATGTGTACTTATGTACATCAAATAGACATTGGGCTTTAGCTCGATACCAGTGCCAATTGAGTATTATCTCTACAAGCAAATCTTGCCGCTTACTGTAGCTGCATTCCCCGCCCGCCAACCGCAACGCCTAACAGCTGATAATCGGCAAGGCATTCGGCTCAACTGGTTTGCCAACTAGAATTCCCAGAACAGCAACAACAGCAACAGTAATAACAGCAACAACAACAACAACAGCAGCAGCAATATCAATAAGAGTGCACAGGTTAAACAATGTTGCTGCTTGTCGACCCCAAACAATGTAGAGTGTGGAGAGAGGTATAGTACGAGCGCCAGTGAGAGAGTCAACCGGAGAGAGCGAGAGTGTGGAAGAGGTTGATGCTGCTGTCACTGTGATGGATTCACTCTACACACATATGTACATGCATACATATATATGTAGTTGCTCTTTTTGTTTGCATTGTTATTCGTCGTGTACTCAAGCCGATAACTCACACAAAATGCACTTGCAATATACACACATTTATATCTATGAATGTACATATGTATGCAGGAGTGCGTGCGTGTGTGTACTTTGTTCAACAGCAAATATTATTAATATTGTCATTGTTATTGTTATTAATGCTGAATACAGCACAGACACACATACACGCACACATGCACTTCCACACTCATGCTGGTCGTGGCTACAGTGACCCCTCGAT
This sequence comes from Drosophila arizonae, assembly GCF_054131065.1. NCBI lineage: Eukaryota > Metazoa > Arthropoda > Insecta > Diptera > Drosophilidae > Drosophila > Drosophila arizonae. The sequence goes on along the minus strand of NC_142927.1, from coordinate 12,243,013 downwards.
ATTTGCTTTCATGAGCAATAATTTTTAGGGGGAGAATTTTCAAAATATTTCTTTGCATCAAAAATAATACTAAGAAAAAATTATGAAACACAAAGAAAATAAATAAATAATTAAAAAAAACTAATTTAGTTTTATTGTAGACATTTTAAAATAAAATACACGTCAATGTAATATTTGTATTTTATATAATACATATATACTATTAAGTATTCCCTACGCTTCAATAAAATGTACTTAGCTTTTATTAGAGTTTTTTGACAGTCTTAAGCCCAATGTGCGGGCACAGTGCAAAGCACAGTTAGGGCAGCGTAATGCGAATTATGTAGCCATACATACAGACATGCATGCAGACCTACATGCACGTACATACATATGTATGTATGTACGTATGTGTAGAGCTTATGAATATCAATGCAGAGATCGACAGAACCGTTACTCGGGTGCTCTGCTCAGTTCGGGTGGCAATAAGATGGATGTTTCAAGAGGCGCTTGCAGCACACAAAAGAATTCGAATTTTTCAATTCGGCTGTGAAACAACAAGCGAGTGCCTAAAAAAATTTACATTCATACACATACAAACACAAACACACATGCATACAATATGTACAAGATTTACAAATAAAACCAACAGAGGGTGCTTATAGTACGGAGATGTAACTGTTACAGCAAATGTGCAATTAGTGCAAGTACCAAAAAAGGAACGTAGAAATAGCACCGTTGATCAACACTGAAAAGCGGAACTAAAACCAACTCGCCATCAAAAACCAATCGACTTTGGTGCGAAACACTTGACGAACGTTCGTTCGCAGGAAACGAAGAAAATAAATAAAAATAAGCAGACGGAAAAGCCAAAGGAAAGTCAATCAGACGACAAAGCAAGCGAACAAATAAATCTTGCAAGTGCCTTGAGTGAGTGTAAGTGTGTGTACGTTAATGTATGTAACTGTGTGTGTGTGTGTGTGTGTTTTAGTAGTAGCCTCTGTGTATGTGTGTGCGTGTGCGTATGCATGCGTGTATGTTGAGTATATGAGATAACAACAAAACGCACAGCAGTCACAGCTGCAGCCTCAGCCACAGCCACAGCCACAGTCTGAGTCGGACGTCTGTGTCTAATTATAGAACACTGGTCGCTAAAAATACAATTCACATCGGTTCGCCCCGTAAACGCTGTGCGGCACAGCCACAGTCACAAACACTGGCAAACACACGAATCATTAACAGGCAAACCACAACTAACTTAACGAAGCGGGAGAGCGCGTGCCAAAAACTGTCACTCAGAGAGCAGGAGGAGCAGAGTAGAGCAGTGAGCGAGAGTGAGAGAGAGGCAAACAGATAGAGAGCGCGTGCAAGAGGTTACAATTTCGTAATAAGTGTGCAGGCCAAGCAGCTGATTGTTTATTTGATATTACCGATAGCAAGACACACACACACACACACAGCCGATGGTTTGAGTAGAGGCGTTTACCGATCGTCGAGTAAACAAAAGGAATCAAAGAAAGAGGAGGGCTGCAAGGGCAACAGCACGAAAGCTTAGTCAGCGAAAGCCCCCAACAACAGCAGCAGCAATAACAACAACAATAACAACAACAGCAAGAACTACAGAAAAAGCAGGAGTCAACGCAGGAACACAACAGTTACTACGTTTGGCTGTGTGAGTGGCCGAGGCAGCCAGAGAGTGCGAGCGAGGAAGAGAGAGCGAGCCCAAGCAACAGAGCTCAGCTCAGCTTTATATTGGAAAAGAGAGGGGAAGCGAGCGAGAGAGAGAGAGAGTGAGACAGAGTGAGAGAGAGAGAGAGAGAGAGAGAGTGTCGGCCTGTGCGCGGCTCTGTCTGTCTGGTCTGTCTGTGCAAGTCGCTTGATCAACGATCAACGACACGCCGAGCCTGTTCATCAAAGCGCGTTCCAAATCCAAGCCAGACGCATCGTTGGGTCGTGCGCTCCAACGCAAAAAAAAAAGAAGAAAAAAAAAAACACTCAAACAGTCTGCAGCAATCGGCGATTGGTCGCGGCGTATCAGGACCCCACCGAAACTTCATACTCGAAGCCGCAAGAGAAAACAAAAGCAACTGCAACGGGGGCAACAACAACAACGAAATGCAACAAAATCGCCAAACTGCGCGCGAGCTATACAAGAATCGTACTCCAAAGACACGCCCGAACACGCTAGCCCGACTCTCTTAGCCAGGCTCTCAACTCCAACTAAAGTTTATCATTTTTTTTTTTTTTTTTTTTGTCCTATGTTAAAAATAAAAACTTTTTTTCTCGTGTTTGTGTGAATCTCTAAGCAATCCTATATACACACACACCGTATACATCTATCTATAATTAATATCTATAAATATATATATATATATATATATGTGCGTAACTGTTATTTAATTTTTTTTTTCGTGACAAAAACAAAAATAAAAAAAACAATTGTGATTTTCGAAACTGTGTGATGGCAAAAAGAAACGATAACAAAAAGAAAGTTCCTTAAGAAAGTGATAAAGCTCCAAAAAGAAAGACAACAACAACAACAAAAGTATCTGCATTACTTATATACATCTATCCATATATACATATATCAAAATTGAAATATCTTTATATACATACATATATATTTCCGAAAAATATATCATCAAGGATCAGCCATATCTTGATATGCAAAAGTAAGTGAAGCAATTTTATATTCCTCTATAGAATATATGAAATGAATATTTGATATATGTACATATATAAAATATAGAGTTTTCCTCTAAATTATCTCATATAAATCTTATGTGATACAAATTAAACCAGAATCGTCAAGTCCAACTTAACCAAGTCTAACTGTAAAATGTTTTTCAAATAAGTATGCTACATGAAATCAAGCTGAATGTATAGACATACATATATATAGATCTCTTATTGGATATATGAGCTTTACATATATAATTCGAGAAATAATTAGTCATGCTAAATCAACAAGAAGTCTGGCTGTGCTCTAAGCCCTCCCTCTATTATGAACCAGCTACGTGGATGTCAGAGTTCTTAGAATCCTATCTGGATTCCGCTTGCATTATCTAGCGTAAACAAGTTTTGACTGTCAAAACACGCACAACCTTGGGATCGTCGGCTGTCCTATGAAATATGGGATGCATGTACATAGTATATATTTTATATAATATATAATTATGTATATATTATATAAAACTTCAATATGCTGATATCTGCCTAGCACTCTCTCGCTCTCTCATTCTCTCTTCCCCTTCCCCCCCACACTCTTTTTAAATTTTGGAATTTTTATTTTGTTTTCTTCCAGATGATAAGCTGAGCTTGAGTTTATTTTTAACCATTGAAGTTTATGTATATACTATATGTATATACTATAAATATATTTATATACTATGCGTATATATTTACAAAAACACAATAACAAGAAGAAGAAGAAAGATTCTTCAGTAGGGAAACACAATAATATTTGATATTGATAAGAAGCAGAGGCGGGGGCAGAGGCAGAGGCAGATGCGAATGACTCCGACTGCTTTGTTATTTTTGTTATTTTTAGACTTGGCATGCTGTAAAAATAAAAACACATTTTATCAAACCGAAATGATATTCCATAGACGATATGGGTAATACTTTGGATATACATATACATACATATATATACATATACAGGAAAGAGCTAAGCAAAAAGGCTAAATCTAATTTGAATGCAGGAATGGGTTTACATTAAATAACTTGCGGATGTATCTCATATAAAACTACATATATATATTTATATGCTTACATATATAACCATATTTCATTTGATATCAACAATTCAGATATAGCCATTTTACTTGACTCTTTCCTGTATAAAAATTTCGAGCCAAGTATTACTCATATGGTATATGTAGTGTCACTTCTGTATTATAGAGTTATATAACTCGTTGAATTACTGTAGAATCCGGTTGTAACGACGATCCCTGGAGCGGAAAACGCTATAACCATATAACTTTATCTGAGGACCAGAATTTTCGGCGCTACTAGATCTTATTTAGTTTTCTTTCTTATTGGGCTTTCAGCACTACCAAATTCTTTCTTCTATGGCGTTTTCTTATGAAGCGTTCAGCTCTACCAAATCAGTTCACATTTTGCTTCAAAGCTTCTATAAGTTGTTCCTATAAATTTTTTAGCCGCACCAAATGCATAATTTCTTGGCTTCAAAACACCAAACTTTTGTTCTTCCTAACGATATAAGCTTTATGGTTCTATTACACCTTTCTATGCATTTAAAGCTAAAAAAGGAAGTTGAATTCTCGCTATAGAAGAGCCTTAATCAAGTTACCCCATTAATATATTTGTTATATAATATACTTGTTGGGCCCATATCAAGAGAGTTGAAATTGGATTTTAGTGACTATAATATTTCATATATATGTAAATATCCTTACACATTGCCCAGGTAATACATAATATATGACATAAGGTCTATATAATAATAGTCTGTAATATCACAGAGATAAATACATATATAATACAGCCACAAGCAACAAAACTTCTATATTCCCTATACATATAAGAGTTTTCCTAAGTATTTCTCATAATTTTATATTACATTATATACATAATATATAATATTCCTATTTCATTGGCTTTAGATGATTTTCATCGCATCCAGCTCACGTATTCGCTCCCTGCTCGCCATGGTAGTGTGTCTGACAGTCGGTCTGTCCCTGGTGGCCAGCACACCGATCGCCTTCACACCCGAGGAGCTGGAGGTTAAGCATCGCTGCAGCAAAGATCTAGATGAGACCATACACTATATATGTAAGGGGCGCACCGTATCGCTGGCCGAGCTCTATCGTAAGTCGATCATATCGGTATAGAGTTATAATTGATCACTAATTCTAAACTCTCTTTCGTCGCGTGCAGCCCAAAGCTTTGGCAGTCGGAGCAAGCGTTTCGCCGCCGACGGCACCTACTATAGACCCATGCAGAACGGACCCATCCACGTATGCTGTTTGCGACCCTGCGGCTATCCCGAGATACGTCAATATTGTGCGCCCGACTAAGGCACGAGATATGTGCACTCATATATATACATATATATATATATTAGGCAATGCCCACACACAGACACACACACACACATTATATTTGAATAGACACACACATACACACACCCATACACTAAGTATATTGTACTAATTTAAGCTATGCACTAATAAAAATTTATACAATTATGAGAGCGCAATGCGATCCACTAAAATTCACTCCGATGCGAGACTACATATTATATATATATATATATATAGCTATATATATTTATATATAAATATAAACCCCATTAATGCATTCTTTTCACTTGACTACTTGAGTTTTATCCAGTTTCGTTTGCTCCCACTTGATGAGTGTGGGCAGTAGATTTTTGTATACCCTTTGAATGAAGCAGCGGTATATGGGCTAGATCAGCTCCACATATATGTTATATATACATATATGTATATACATCTTGATAAACATCTATTATACATACATATATACTCCCCCATCTAGTGTCTCTCCCAATAGGTTTTTCCTTAGCTCTAGACAGGGCATCGGCTAGTCGAGCCCGCTCAGCTGGCGCACATTCACGTGTTCGCTAACACAGTTTCCACAGCGTCTTCCGACTGCTTGATTAAGATAAGCTCTCCATCTTGATTATCAACTAGCTAAATATATCTTTAACAGAACATTCCAGGCGCTTTCGCATCGCATTCTCTGATCAAGTTTCTCGTAATTCCAGATGCTCTAATTGCCCTATCCTGAACTTAACACTTTCAAAAGTTTCGCTGCAATAAGAGAGCCAATGGGAAACTTAACTTCTAAATATAGAAATGATGTGCTTATAAATGTTTATGTGACATATAATATAAACCAATACAGATAGATGAAATACGAAGAGGTCGGAACGGTTTTGTTGTTTATGCCAACCAAAATTTTTGGTTCTCATGGAATCGTTAAATCAATAGGAATACCTTGTTATGGCTTAGACTGCTTATCATAACTTTCTTACGAATCGTTTTACTGCCGTTTTGTTATATTGACATCCATTTATTTATGTAAGCTGATAAGTGGCTATATAGCATTTGCTTTCAAGTGGAATTCTTCTACAGACTGTTATTGTCTTGCATGGAAGTTTAAATGTTAAACTGTTATACCCTTTTATTCATTATTTTTCCAAAACTATCTATTTCATTCTTATTGGAACTGTTTAAATTTGTTCAATTTGAGTTTTATACAAACTGTTATACAGCTGTTATACTCACATTTTGCGAAATCTACTCTATATTTTCTGCTGCATTAAGTGTCCAATTTATATAAAATGTTATAATCTGTAATTTGTCCATATTTCACTTTAATATAAACTGTTATACCCGCGAGTCCATCCATTTTATACTGTTTTAGTTCAGAAGTGTCATTCTTGCTTTTGTATAACTGCTATTGATATTGTATAACTGAATATGTTAAAACTGTTATATTCCCTGTTATATTTCCCACATATTTCATTTGAGCCTGACTCTTTTCACATTCGTACATTCGAACGTCCTTAGTTCTTGTATAAACTGTTATACAGCTGTATTATTATTCGTTTAGCTACCATCGTTTAATTCCCATTTTAGCTGTTATATAATTTCTATACGTATAGGTAAATTTATAGAGCTACATTAACTTACTTCCTTTACACAATCTACCTTCACTTTTTCCACTTTAGTTTTCTTGAATTTAATTATTGCTCTTTAATTCACTATTTATCGCCTTCTCTTTCAGCTCGCTCACTCTCTCGCTTTCTCTATCTCAACCCCTTCTTTTTCCTCGTGCTCTCCCGCTCACACACACAGAGGGTTCCTTAGAGTCCTTTAGCTTTTTAACCTACAAACAAGTCGGCTAGAGAGGGAAAGAGAAAGAGAGAGAGAGAGAGAGAGAGAGTGAGAGCGGCATTTAACATTATTACTATGGGTGGGTTTCCCTTATTTTCCACTTTTTTTCAATCTATTCATAAAATACGCTTCGTTGACCTTTTCGGGCAAAGGGAGGGAGAAAAGAAGAGAGTGGGAGTGGGAGTGAGAGTGAGTGGGAGAGGGCGGGGGTTGTGGACATTGGATACTGAATGGGGTCAGATGACTGCAAATTATGTCACAAGCGGCAATTCAGATGATTTTAATGATGGCGAAATCAGCTACACATGGGAATTGACCAGGACACATATACAAACACATATACATATAGGGGTATAGAAAACACCCTGCCCGCACACACACACACACACACACACACACAGCCGCACACATTATTTGGAACAACTTCGAATCGAGCTGAATTAGCAGTTGCAGCGCGAATTGGAGCTACGAACTAGAAGTGGAGCTGGAACTGGAACTAGAATTGGAGGCAATTAGTGGATCAGCAAGAAACTCAGTGAACGCGCTACAGATGGCATCAATCAGCTGTATGCCAGCGCAAGCAACAGGCGTTTCACAACACTGCACCACCAATAATAGATCGCAATCGGTCATCAGCTGGTTATTGATTGCACAATTCATATGAAACGGACGATTTATTCAAAATTATTTAAAAACTTTACAAAAAGCATATGAAAAGCAAGCAGATTCCCTGAAGGCGAACGGCTTACAGGACCTATTTTGCATAGATAAAGCAACTGTTCCGCACGCCCACTCACACGCACACACACGCACGCACACACCCACACACACACGCACGCACACACACATACAGAATCGCATTCAAATTTAGTCAAATGATTTTGTACTCAAGCGTCGCAACGGACACTCAACAGAGCCATAAAATCAAGTTGAGCTGGAAAGGCAAATCGCAGCAAGTCGAAGCAGCAAATACCCTACAATCGAGGTAATAATATATTATATATGTATTATATAGGTATGATATATATATCTCTCTTTATATAGGTATCATGGACACTGGAGACGCATAGGTAATACGAATTGCAATTATCAAATATTATAATATGTATGTAGGACATGTTTGGCATCAGAGTTTCTCTCTCTCTCTCTCTCTCTTTCCCTGCCTCTGCCACTTTCTCTTTCTCTTAAACAGCATCCCTCTCTCCCTGATGTGTCCTTATTTTTCTCTCTTTTTTCTCTCCTCTCTTTCTGTATTTCTCCTGCTCTATGAAGTAAGGATCATCCGTGAGCTAAAGCATCATCTGTTTCAATCGCAACGCATTCACAGCAGATTTTCTCTCAGATGGCATTCTCAGGAAAATGTATTTAGCTATGAACACTTCTCTAGAAAACTCGTTCTCTTTCTCTATTTCTCTCTGAGGAGTATTTTCCTTTCTCTCTAACTGTCCTGCTCTTAGTGCATTCTCTCTCCGCATCCACGATCTTTCTCTCTGCTATAGTGAGAGTAACAGAGGGAGAGAGGAAAGGAACAGACATAAAGTGAGGAAGTGAAGTGAATACTCTTTGAGAGTATTTCCTCTGAGAGGCAGTTCTATTACTATCTCACTCTCACACACAAGCTGTCTCTATCTCTCTCCCGCTCCCTTTCCATGTGTGCTCAAAACCTAAATTCCATTCCTCTATTTCAGAGAACTTTCAAGACCCGCTGCCTTTTCCATTCGCTCAACCGTTCGCCCAGCATGGAATGCCTGCCTTCAACTGTATATCTAACGGGCTATGCCCACTCAACCTCAGAGTATTTACAGGCTGTAATAAGAGCGTAGCCCGAAACGTTTCGATGTACCAAAGCAAGGAGGGGACGACTGATTCGACCGAAGGACTTTATTTCTCTACATACATATATTTCTATAAGTGTGTGTGTATATTGCCGGCCTTTGTGTTTCAGACGGAAATCGTTGATGGGCAGAGAGAGAGAGAGAGTGAGACAGACAAACAGGCAGAGAGCGAGAGCGAACTATAGAGGGAGAGTGAGGACGAAGTTGTTTGCCCTGGTGTTGAGAAGTTTGCGTTTACTTTTTTGTCATGCGGCAAGCGCGGCATGTGGCATGAGGCGACCGGCATGCGGCATGTGGCATGAGGCATGAGGCAAGTATGTGTAGGTGGCCGTGGGGGCGTGCAAGGGGCGAGGCAAGTGACATTGATGAAACGGGCCGTAGAACATTAGCCAAATACTGCAGAAATTTTGCACTAGACTCTGTTTACATGGGGGTGACTAGCTATACACAGTTGTGTGTGTGTGTGTGTGTGTGTGTGTGTGTGTGTGTGTGTGTGTGTGTGTGTGGGTGGGTGGGTGTTGGGTGAGTGAGTGGTTGGTATGGGTGTCTGAAGCAACAGAAGTCGTACAAGGACAAAATTGCGAAAGCAACTCAAAAGCAAATGGAGAAGCAACAGCGAAACCCAAAGGAGTGTCACAGAATACTCTGACAACGGCTCCAACTGACTTCAAAGCCAGCCAGGTGGGCGTATCTGGTGGGCGTAACATAATGACAACTGTACTAGACATACACATACATATACACATATAAATATAAAGCTATATATTTAGACATGCTCATAAGGTTAAGCTATAAGTGAGATATTCAATTTCCTGTTGGGCGGAAATCGAATCAAATGATATCCAAAGCTATATAATGTAACATATATAACATACACATATTTATACATATACACTCATGATGAAAATAATAAGTACACCAAAATAATTTTGAAGATTCTGTCATAACTAATTAATTTTTTATATTTTTGAAAAAAAAAAATGGATGGTAACTTTAAGAAAGCAATCTGGCAATATGATGCATGCCAAAAAATTTGTATTTACCCATAAATTCATTGTAGTCACAATCCATTGAAAAGGGCCTGCTGAAAAAAATAGATACACTCCATTTCTTCAGCCTGAAAAAAAGCTTAGAATAAGAAAATTTTTTTTTATTGTTATAAAATAGTAAGTAACCTTCCTACAGATGTTTAAAGAAAAAAAATTATCAATATCATATGTAGATGGGTGTATATAAAAAACAAAACGCACGACTTTCCGATTTTCTTATCTATAATTATTTCATATATTGGCAATTTCGAGTTGCATATCCATTACTCGGCAAATCATATAGAGTGTCAATTGGTCAATTATAAAATGAACTAATGAACTTATTTGCTAAGAGGACTGCTCGATCAATCTGTGAATCAAGCAGCTAATCAATAATTTACTCTGTAAATCAAGCAGTCAGTCAGCAGACAATATCTTAGTAAATCAATCATTAAGTCACCACTTAATGAATTAATTTGTCAGCTAATCAATCAGGTAGAATATTGTTCAGTTAGTCTGGCAGTCAGACTGCCAATCGCTCTGTCAATCATTTAATCAATCAATATTCAATCATTTAGACAATCATTCTATCATAAAATCTGTCTATCTATCAGTCATACTGTCCGTCAAAATAAATGATTTGTAAAGGCTTAATCAATCAGTGCGTCAATCATTCAGATAATCCATCAGACAATCTGTTAGTCAATCGATTAGTCTATCAATCAACTGTTCTGCACTCCAACTGTTCGTCAATCAGTCTGTTCATCATTTGATCAATCTAACAGACAATTTATAAGAGAATAAATATAAGTGAATCCATAGAGCAATTAATCAGTCAATTAATTTGTTTCCCAATCTACTAGTCAATCGACGGTTTCTTATGCTGCAACTCCATCAATGAGTTAGTCAATCTATCGATAAATCAACCAGTATGCTAGCCAATCAGTCCGACCATCAATCAGACTGGCAATCAGTTTGCCAACTAGTCTGTCTATCAGTTATGTAAATGATTGTATTTTAATGTTTCTGCTGCACGAATACATTATTATTCCACTATATGTAGTTATTTTTTAGATACATTAATATTAATAAAAAAAAATAATAATAATAAAAATAAAAAATAAAATTAGTTTTGCAGCTCATTTAAACATACATTTAATTTAATTTAATGAAAATACTTTTAATATTTTCTAATAGAATTTAATTTAAATCTTTGCGTACGTAAACTTTAATTGTTTACTATAGCTTTAATTTCCGCCAGTTGCGAATTCACAATTTCTGCCGCGGTCCGTGTTTGCAAAACGCCAAAACTGACGGGAAAATAGCCAAATTGACAACACTACACGGAACAATAATCGTGTACTTTGTGACTTTGCATATGCGTGTATGTGTGTGTGAGTGTCATTTGCAATAAATTCAATTGAACATCTTAATGATTTGTAAGCGAAAACAGAACGAAAACAATACACACAAACACAAATATGCATACATATGCATGCACAAGCCGCTCTTCAGCGCCGGTTCGACCCAATGCCTCTCTCTCACTCTCTTAAACTCGAGTTGAATATGCTGTTAAGCAGGATAGTGCCATAGCTTTAATCAGCTGTTTGGCTACTTAGCTTTGTTTTAATTGCGTGCGAATTTCTGAATTTATGTTGTTGTTTTATTTGTTTGTTGTTGTCTTCAAATAAAAGTTCGACTGGCTGAGTAACAACAAAGCATTGAGTAAGAAACACACACATAAATGACCCTCAGATTCCATAACGTGTTTAAGCGCACAACGCCAACAACAACAACAGTAACAATAATAAGAGCAAGCAGTGGCAGCGACGTCTACGGCGGCAGCGACAGCCACAGCAGCAATAACACCAGTAAAATGCAAGCACAACAACAAACAGAAACCGTTTCAAACCGGTTCGATGTTTCGTTTACTCTCAACGTGCTCTTCGCCTGCGACTGTATGTGTGAGTGTGCGCTGGTTTCTTACGTTTTGTGTATACAGATTCGTGTGCACCAGTGTGTGTGTGCTCCAACTACGAACCGTTTGCTGTGAACCGCCGCACTCAGAGCACTCTTTTTTTTAGCAGATTTGCGCGCTGTGACAGCCACACTGGAGTGCGAGCGAGCGAGAGGCTACTAGAGCTACCAGTTCTACTATGCATATTGCGTGCCTGGCACCGGTTCATGAATTGGTTCCTACTCTGGTTTGGCTCTCTCGCAGCTCGTTCAGTAAACGAACGATACTCAAGTACGACGCACGCTTTTCTGTTGTTTATTTTGGAACTTGTCGTCGTCGTCGTCGTCGTTGCTGTTATTTAAATTATATTTATCGTCGTTTGCCATTTGTTATTGTTGTTGTTATTATTGTTAATATTATTACTGTCGTTGTTGAACATAATGTCGCCTAAGCGTTGCAAAAATCCAGTTAACAATCATTTCATTTACAACGACGAGACCCACAAAAGCACATGCAAAGTATGCCTGTTCGATATGGCCGGCAGGCACTCGGAGAACCTGATGCGCCATCTAAAGCGCAAACACCCGGCCACGTACGCCGAGGTGATGCTAGAGAAGCAGCGCCGTCGATCAGCCAATGCGAACCGATCCGGCTCAGCCGATACGGGCCCATTGTCATCTATGTTCAAATTCGAGACGCAGCCACACAAACTGTTTATCAAATCGGTAAGACGTAATACTGATTCGAAATCTCTCTCTCTCTATATATATATAATTTTATTATATGCTTTATCTTTTAAAAATGTACATATATGTATATACATATGTATGTATGTATGTATATATTCATATAAATATTACCAAACCAATAGGAAAAGTTGGTATTCAGACTTGATGAGCCGGGTCAACCGCAGGTAATATATAGTTGAGATCAAGTAAGCTCTCTCACTCTCGCTCTCAATCACTCTTATTTTCCTTCCTCTGTCTCTGTTTCATCTCCTCCGTATTACTCTAGCTCACACGTTAAACAAATTAGACCAACTGTTTTGCAATTGGTTTCTACTACCTCTCCGTATGACAGTTATACAAGTGTTACACCACGTTAAACAAAAGTCGATTCTAAAAATCTGAACTTCGTGGCAATACATACATATGTAGATATCCCACACATCCATAATTCCAATTGAATGCATATGCAGATACATATATGCATATACCGTTAAAGATCTGTAACTTTCGAGAAGTATCAGATGAAGCCGTATATCCATATGTCTATATATGTACATATATCCATATACCATACCAATATTTTGAGCACTATCTAAACTAAAATCTCCAACTCGTAAGCAATACCCAAAGTTACTTGAATCGAATGCATATATTCCATATATACTGATCCAACTTTCTTACATTCCAGATGCCCGTGCCGGAGGTATGCCCCAATGACGACGACACCTCCAGTGGCAATGGCCAATTCGAGACTGTGGACATTGGCAAGGAGGAGCTGTGCGAAGTGGTCCATTCACCGGATGGCCTGAACGATTCCAGCGAATCCTACATGTATCCCGACGAGGATCCATTTCATGCCACTGTGGGATCGCACGCCTCAACATCGTCGGCCCCGGGCCAATGCAATGCCAATGCCTTGACCCATTCGCTGCAAGCGGCCAACGATAACGCCAGCTTCCTGCAATACCTGAACGCCAAGCTCAGCAAATACAGCTTGCATACCAAATACACTATACAATATGAAATAAATCGTATATTGTATAAGGCCGATATGGGTTGCTACGATAATGCCGATGCCTCCAAGTTGCCCGATTTGCTACCCTAAGGTAGTCAAACTCGATTGAGTCTAATTTAGAAGAACATGCCAATTATATTTCGAAGATATTTATGTATATGTATGTATATATGATATATCTATCTTAATAATAAAAATCTGTCATCTATATTTTAGAGGCAATTACCTTCAACTTAATATAAGATTTAACAACTGCAAACTCTATGTCTCAGTCTATGTTATTAATTAGAAAATACTATATTTATATGAATATGTGTGTATACCTAGACATGTATATATGTATATATGTATGTATGTATGTATATAAATCGCAACTTAATTAGGTTTGAATATCCTTTAACCTTGACAGCCCATTGGCCCCGCTGTTGTGGGTCAATCAATTAGCAAAGTTCATTCGTTTAGCCACATAATCCCACGCTTTGGCGACTCCATCCCCTATCCCCAACCCCATGCCTGCTTTGCCAGGACTCAACAGCTGCTGTCCAAGCATCCAACATTTTTGCTACTTCATGCTAATGAGAGACGCTCGCTAATGAAAGTAATATCGTTTTCTCTACCTCTCATCCCTTCCCCCCCTGTTCACTTACTCTGACTCACTCTACCTAGCTCCCTCCATCCCGTACTCTCTGGCTGTTACCTTTAGCGTCTGCATTTCCAGGGTCTCTCAGGTTTGTCAACAAACTTAACAAGTTGAATTAAAGCAAATTGTAAATCCAAGTTTTTATAGAGTTTTAACCGGAAGTTTTATATGTTAGCTTTATGTTACCGAAATGGATAAATATTTGCAATGCAATTTTTGATGAAACCATTGAACTATATATGTACATATGTATGTATCTACATTGTCTCGAGGCTTGCTAAAAAATTGCTATTTTGAGATCAATTTTAATTGCTTGCGTATAAATTTTAGATCAAAACTTAATACACGTATACTTTTATAGAGTTTTTGACGGAAACGTTATAGAAAATCTGATGACTTGTCTGAGCACCTAAGAACATATAGTAAATATATGTATATACCCAATAGAGAAAAATCTGTATACCAAACTTGTATCCAGTTATCCAAACATTTCCGTTCAAACTCCTTAAAAAGTGGCCAAAGATGGCATAAGCCCAGCTAATGGATGTCGGACAAACAGGAAAAGGCTATAATTACGAATATTTTGAAGGTAGAACACCAACATTAGATAGCTAACCAATTGTCACTAGCACTACCAAGCCTATTTATTGACTAACATTTTTAACAGGGCCAACATTGATAAATCAACGCCCACTAAGGGGGCGTGGCAAATGAAAAAAGGTCTATAAGTGTGCCAATTTTATACGTAACTAAAATCATGAAATTTAGCGATTGCGATGCGATTGAGAGATATATCTATATTAGACATATATATATATATATATATATATATACATATGTTTATTTATATGGAACTAATCTCCAAATATATGTATATATATTGATTTATATACATAAATTAAACAGATTTTCACTACGTGCGAGTACTACGCAGTTTCCGCCTGTTTTTCTCAGACTTTCCGATAAATCTATTTAATCTATTTATAAACAGTAATTGGAAAACACATTGGGCTAATTAATGTGTTTTCTAATTTCTAGCTTTCCAAATAGAAATATAAATAAAAAAGCAACAACAACAACAACAAGATAACAAGATGCGATGCGAAAAGCTCATTAAACAACAAATTCGAATTCATTCGCAGTGAATAAAGTGCATACAAAATTCGTTGTGGGTAGACAGACATACACATATGCACATATACATATCTATATATACACACACACACACACATTCACATACATATATTTCGCTCTTCAAAACTCTGGGCGTGGCATGAAAAAATAATAGTAGGAGTTAACGGAGGGCGGAGAGGCTGCATTGATGCGCTGCTTTGTGGCTAAGCGGGCGCAATGAATGAAAAGGGCCTCTCTCAACTCGCCCATCTCTCTCTCTCTCTCTCTCTCTCTCTCACTCACTCACTCTCGCTCTCCCACACTTTGCGTGCGTGCGTGTGTGTGTGTGTCTGAAAGAGAGTAACTGTGTGATGCCACCGGCCGGCAACACGGCCACGTTTAGTTAGGGCTTCGTCTCTGCCAGGCTTCGGCGAATTTTGAACCTGTCCGACTGTCTCTGTGTGTGTGTGTGTATGTGTGTTTGGTTCGCTTAGTTAGCCCGATAGGGGCGCTTTGTGCCTCCAACCCCCTGTCGCTTGTTCGGCAATCGCTGCGCACTCTCATCCTTTAGTTGATTATTAAAGGTTCATTAACAAATGTGCCGCATGCTGCATGCTGCATGCTGGATGCGACACGTAATGCAGCAAAAACGGACAGCGAGTCAGTTCCAGCTCCAGCGCCAGTTCCGGTTCCAGTTGTAATTTCAGTTGCCAGGCATTTCAGTTCATTTTTGTGTTACAGCTGAAGTGCAAACAAAATACAGACAAACACACACACATACATACAGCCAGACATATATGTGCATACACACACACGCACACACACATGAGCTTAGCTTGGCAAATGTTGAAGTAGTAGAAGTAGAACGTTATTAATACCAAAGTCGTTTACTTAGCTGCACTCACAGCATCACACAAACACAAACACACACACACATGCACACCTAACGCCTTTTGTTGTTATTGTTGTTTTATACATCACACACAGACACACGTGTTTGCTCTCTGTGTGCGCAGGCCAATGTCCCGTGCTGAACCATTTTTTGAAAGTTCATGAGGAACTCAGCATTAAGTGGAGGCTCATGAAACTGAAATTGAAACTGAAATGGGAACCGGAACTGGAACTAGTGCCAATGTTGTCGCCCAAACAGTTGAAGGCGTGGCAGACAATATACATTATATGCGTATACATACATACATATGTATGTACATGTATACCTGATAAGGAGAATGAGCCAAGTAGACTTTGCTATGGCTGTCCATTCGTCCTGCCGTGTGACTGCAGCGTTGCCTTGAGCTCGTCAATGATTGACGTGGTCAACATTGGTGGAGGATGGCAGATTGATTGACGCATTGATCACTTAGTTGATGAAATGATTAGCTAATTTAAAACTTTAAAGTCATTGATTCACACGACGTTTAACTAGTGTAGATTAACTAATAACTGACTAATTGTCTGATTGATCTGCTGACTCAATGATCAACTGTATGATTGACGAAGGCTTGCTGTATGAACAGATTGACCAATCAAATTGATTTACTCATTTCATAAAAATTGATTGCTGTTAGCTCTCTCTCTCTCTCTCTCTCTCTCTCTCTCTCTCTGTCTCTCTCTCTCTCTCTCTGCTATAGCTATCTAAATGATCGACCAAGCAATTACTTTGTCAATCAGTTCTTCAATCACTCAATCAGTAAGTCAAGTTCATTAAATTGGTTACTTAAATAAGACCCCAATTCATTAGCAAATCCATCAATGCAAATTTATTGGCCCAGATTCCAGATGAATTCATTTACTCTCATACAACACATGTTTGTATGTTTATCTTATTCGATTTGATTTTATCTAACACTAATACATGTATGTAGGCTTGCACTTTCAATGTGCCCATATTTGTTTTCACTTGATTGTCCCTCGATGCGCATTCCTGACATATGTTAAAAGGTTAATCAGTCGTAATCTGCTTGATTGATAAGGATACTGTTGCTGATTGATATGTGTGTAACGCTTGAAGGGGGTGGGCGAGGTTTTAAAAAGGCAGCCATAAACTGAATACCCACACTTACACACACACGCACACACATATACACATGTAAATATAGTCACAACCTCTATCAAATCTGAGCTCAGAGACAATTGCAATTCGAACACAGATGCAAAATAGACGCGCGCGTGTGTGTGTGTGTATCTATAGATGTAAACACATTTATGACTGCCTCTAAGGGATGTAGCTATAAAGCACACACACACACACACATGCGCCACGCATACACCGACACTCGTTTTGGCTGAGCTAAACGAAATGTCGCCGCTGCTTCCATGTAATTCGCCTTAGTTCGTTTCTTTTCCAGCCGAGTTTTGTTCTTGTTGCTGTTGTTGCTGTTTTCGTGTAAATAAAATAGATGAAAATCAATTTGACGTGTCTTGAATTCTGTTTAAGGTTTAAAGAACTCGTTTCACACAAAAAGATAAAAACGAGCAAGCGACAGGCGACAAGGGACAGGCAAAGCGACGGGGCGAGGGACGACTGGCGACGGGGGCAACAGGGCGCAATGAGAGCGAACGAATGCGTTTGTGCGTATGAGGGGGAGAGAGAGAGAGAGAGAGAGAGAGAGAGCGAGAGCGGCAACAGAATGGAAATAAACTCAAAACTCGAACTCGAACTCGATTTGTGTGCAAGTGAGTGAGTGCGGAGCTGGAGTTGGGGAGAGCGAGAAAGGGAGAGGGAGAGCTGGCAGGCCGAAGCAGCGGCGAGGAGTAGGGCGAAAAAAAAAACATAACATCACATCACACACACACACACACGCACAGGCATAAGCGTATGTAATGTTTCCGTTGGGTCGCGGCGAGGCTTTTTATTTATTTATTTTTTTTTTTGTATTTTATTTTGATGTATTTTAAATAAAAAATATATGGGATTTACCTAGCATGAAGGGCGGCTCATAATTGCATCAATCTTTTTGCCATTTACAAGCATATTTCAGAGTCATGTATGTATGTTTGTAAGTGTGGGAAATGAAGAAGTTGTAAACAAAAAAAAAAACAAAAAACAAAAAACGAAGAAGTCCTTGTTCGATTTGTGACATAATTTAAGATTGGTTTTCCTTTTGATGATAACACAGCTGCCAACAAATAATAGAGTTTATGCGAGAGAAAAAGGGAGCGAGAGAGTGAGAGAGATGGCGCGAGATGTAGAGATATTTCTATGCTTATGAAAGAAATAGAAAATATTTAATGGAAATATTTACTCCTAATTTTAAGTAATAACAAAATTTAAGATAACTTAATAAATTCGTACATATGAATGTATATATGTATGTATGCATGTATAAGTTAAGACAAACGCTGTAGAGCTTATTGTTAATTAAAATTTACGAATATGCACATACATATGTATGTATGTATGCATGTGCGCGTACATACATATGTACAATACATTTATATACACATACATACATATATACATACATATGTATATATGTATGTAAAATACTTAACTTTAAACAATAAGGCCAGCCTACACACAGACAAATATATATACATATGTACATATAAATACATGTACATATGTATTTATGTGTTTATAGCCATGTACTAAGGTATAACAAAAGACACAGAGAGAAGTGAAAACAATTGAATTTCCGCGCTTTATCTGTCCGAGAATATTCATATTTTTTCCCCCTAGTTACGCTGCATTAATTGAATTCGCTTTGAAAAAGCAAATGCCAAGAGTTAAGTCAATCAATATTTCTCCACTGATTGATCGAATTTGAATGATAAATGCTGCAGCAGTAGCAGCAGCAGCAGCGCAAAGACAATGCAAATGCAGAGGATGAGTAGGAGGAGAGTGGGAGTAGAGAGAATGAGTGAGTTTATGTTGTGATATGACAAAGACAGAAGCTGTGCAGCACTTAATCAGTCAGTCAGTCAGTCAGTCAATCAGCCAACGGCAGTCAAAGTCAAAGCATCATAATGAACAAATCATCATCAACTAACAGCAAACAGAAAACAACAGCAACAACAAAAGCAATAGCAAAGGACAAACATCGCCTTGCATTTGCCCAGATGTCGAGCAGGGCATATACATATACACACACGCACACACAAGCATAGCTGTAAAACAATAAAGCGTCGACTGCAGCAGCGAGTCGAACACGAACTAGCACGAAGAGAAAGAGTGAGAGAGAGAGAGCGCGCGCGGCGAGGAATGAGCACGGCGAATATCTCAAGCAGCACAAAAGGCAGCAACAACAACAACACCAACAAAGACAGGCTCAACTCACACGACGAAATGCACCGCAGGCAACCAGCAAAACTATTTGCTGAGCGGTTTACCCTATACGCAAATAAATAACGGTGGGCATGACAAATAACAGAGCAGGCAGGCAACAGACTGGCAATAGAAATCAATTAGCAAAGTAAGCAATTGGCAGCTCATAAATGCATATAAATACATATACATACATATTTAGTAAATGTTCATTCAAGAGGATTCATGATTCCGAATCACCTGAACAAGTTGTGAACTGCTAGCTCATCCAGTTGAATAACAATAAGAATTTATTTGGGATCAATTTTTACAGGGTGTCTGCCTATGCATGCTCTCACACTTCACTTGTGCATTTCAACTTGATTTTTTTCTCTTTTTCTTTCTTTCAATTTCTTCGCATTTTTTCGTTTCATAGAGCATCTGCCACCAAGCCAAATGCAGCCAAGCAGTTGTCCGATTTCGGTTTCGATGTTAGCTGAAATTGAGCTTATTGTATAGTGTATATGAGCATACATATACACATATGTATGTAGATACATATACATACATATCTATGTATCTATGTATGGGAACAATATATGAAATACGTGTATAACAATATTTAATATATAATTATCAGTGAAGTACATTAAGAGTTTGTTTTCAAATTGTTAAACTGGCAAATTTTTAGCCATTAATATACTGTGAATAAAATATTAATGAAAACCAAAAGTAGCTAAATATCTTAACATTTCGCTAAAGAGTTTACGACAAAAGCTGCAATAAAAAAAAAAAATCTCAACATTTACAATTCTAACTGTGATTGCGGTTTCCTAACCTCAAAATAATTAAGATATTTTCTCTTTTTTAGTCTAAACGTATATTTCGGATATTGGTTTCTTAAGATCTTTTCTCTTTATCTACCTCAACTTAAAAGCGATTCGTAATTCTACTCAATGATCTATTTGTCGAGTCATATTGGTAACTCTATGTTTGTAATTTTAATGCAGTTTATACTCATTTCTTGTCTTACCGTTTTAAAATCTTTTTTTTTATTATTATAATTTTTTTTAGCTTAGACGGCGCCTTTTGGTAATCATCTATATCTGACTTAACCTCGATCGCAGTTATTTTGTGCGGAATTCTACCTGCAATGGCCTTTTGAATTTTACCTGTTATTGCAAGCAAGTGAACTGGAACCAGTTCCAAAAGAAAACAAATAAAACGATTTGATAATACAATTTTTGAAAAGTATTATCAAAGTGAAAGATATTTAATAGAGTGAAATCCAGAAGACTGAAGAAAGTAAGAGAAAAGGAGAAGGTGACACGACGAGGTGCAGAGAGCTGGTGTGAGTGAGATGGCAAATGTTGAGTGGATTCAGAGTAATTAAGACGATTTAGAATAAGTATGTGTTGATTCTTCACACTCCAACGCACACACATACACGCACACGCACGCACACTCGTGCAGATTAACTGGCCAAGCCAGGCCAGACTTCAACTGCTGTTTGCTGGCCGCAAAAAAAAAAAAAAAAAAAACAACCCTCGCCCCGCACACTCACTCACTATCACTCTCTTCCTTTCGCTCTCTCGCCATCTCCCTCTCTCTCTCTCTCTCTCTTCCCACCGCGCCTTTCCCCCCGCTTGGCTCCGCTCAGCTTCTGTCAACGGGTGGCGCGCTATAAAGATGTGAAATGTGAACGAACCGGAAGCTGTGAAGAAAAACGATGACGCCGGAAAGGGGGACAGCAAAGCGCGGTGGAAGGTGAGGAAGAACGGAATCGACTGGGAAAGGGGGTGGGCTAGAAATGGGCTGGAGGTGACTGGGGGTGGCTGGGGGTGGCTGGGGGTGGCTGAGCTACTGGGCAACTGGGCTTGGCTGCATTGTTGTTGCCTCTGTCGATACGGGATTTGATGTGAGATGTGGATTTGGATGTGGATGTTCTTAATGCCCGACAGCCCGCAAAATCATTGACAGGACTTTTCACAACCATTACGCCCACGTGCCACACCCACAGTGCGCTCGCTGCCTGTCAAGCTGCAAACTTGAGCCGTTACCTTGACAATCACAGCTCTAATTAGTTTAAGTGGCAACCATATTCAAACCTAACTAACCCCGAAATAAACATACATATATGTATATGTGTATATACATATATCAATACATATTTATTATTTATGTATGAGTGTACTCTTTAGAGTCATAAGTGAGCGATTGTTGCGTCCTCATTGTTATGCAAATTGCGATTTAACCAACATTTCGATAGCTACTCAAATCGATATACGGATGTTGTGGAGGCAAGCAATGTATATCAAAATGTGCAGGCAGAAAAGCAGGCAGGGGCATTGGCTTAATACTTAAGAGCTCGATTGGACGCTGCACAGGTCTATCAGTGCAATGCCCTTACAATTACAGTATATGTAAATTATCGATAAGTTATCGAGTTTCTTAGCATGGCTTTGCTCTCTATGAGTATATAGTAAATTAGTTCGATCTGAGGCTAGGTCTAGCAGCATATTGCCTTTGCAATTGTAGTACAAGTTAGCTATCGATAAGTTATCGAGTTTGTTAACAAGGCTTTACGAGTGGCACTGATTGATTATATGAGTATATAATAGTTTGATCTAGGCCATAATGACATACATATGTATGTATGTACATATAAAGTGTAGGATTAGCTCTTGGTTAACTAAGAAACAAGATGACATAGAAATAAGATGACTTTGGTACGCTATCTCTGTGGCTACCGTTAGCCCGGCCAAGAGGTAAACCTAATGTTAAGCCCAAAACCTCTCTAGTTTGTATTTCATTATCGCCCAGATCCGCCTGTTATATACTCATCTCGAACAGAAGAATCATAATGGTCCCAAACACCTGAAAAGCAACTCTACTACGTATTCTTCTAATAACCATAGAGATAGGTCATATACATACATACATACATACATATAAAGAGACACACATTTGTCATCTGGCTATATGCAAGTTCTACTTGATTATTTATCTAGTCTTAAGCGTGTTCTAGCGCTAATATTCCAAGAAATTCTCTTTAAGTATCCATAGCAGATAACACACAGATACACGCACTCGCGCAAACACACACATTCATACATACGTACGCACGCTTGGGAAAATGCCATGGAGAAAATGGTTTTCTAATTATAGTTGCCCCAATGAATGGAAACAGACAATTTGTTTTGAGCCGCGGCGCTTTAGGTTTTCATTTCCCCCGACTCCACTGTGCGTGTTTGCCCCCTCCTTCTCTACCTTTCCCTTTCTCACTCTCACACACACGCTCATTTGGTCCCCTGTCGCTCCTGCTCTTTGTTGAAACGCTTGATACAAAGCTGGTAAACGCCTTCGATAACTGTGGCTGTGGCTCTTATCGCTGTCTGCCTTAGGGTGGACACTAAACACATCCGCACACATGTGTATACGTGTGTGCGTGTGTGTGTGTGTGTGTGTGTGTGTGCGTTAATCGTCTGTGACAAAACCCGTTGCATATCATATGCAAAATCTTTAGAACACATTTAAAATTAAAGAAAAGTCAATTCCCTCTACATACATATGTATGTACATATGTATGTCTCCTTCACTAATACGTAGGCAAAACGATTTCCAATTAAATTTTAAGCTGCCCCTGGAAAAGAAAACCAAAAAAAAAGAAGAAACAACTACAAAAAAATGAACTGTAATGATTTCAGTCAGCGATAAGAATTGACGATTGCGTTGGCGTCTCTGCCGACGTCGCTGTTTGTGCAAGGGGAAATAAAAATGCGTTTGTACTTTAATTGGTTTCATCGCACAAGCAGCAGCGTCAGCAAAACCAAAAACAAAATTCAAAAGCAAGAGCAAAAGCAGAAGCAACCCCCCTCTGCTTGTGCTCTTGGCATAAACACACGTACAATCATGTAAGCTGCGTATGTATGTTTGTGTGTATATGTGTACGGCTTTCCCGCATGCAACTGAGGCTGCAGCAGACGCTGGCGCTATACGCAGCAGCATTATACACATGCATTTTTAACAGCTGATAGCATTTAAAATTTATGACTCTTAGGCGCAGCCAAGTCAATGCATAGCCAAACGTTACGCTCTTGCACGCAAGTACACACACACACACTCTCTCGCCTCTCTTTGTCGTTTTTTTATGCGGTCTGACTGCGCTCTTTGATGGCGCTCTTTGGGTAAGTAATTTTGACAGCATTGTCGATGCTGGCGTTGCGGTAGCTGCGCTGCTACTGCGCTGCCCTTGCACTGCTACTGCGAGTTGTTGCAGTTGTTGTTGCTGTATGTCTGCGTCTGTGTTTAGTATTTGTTTTCTACTACTGCTTTATCTTCTTCTTACATGTACTTTATATTGGTAAGGTTTTATGTTTATACTTTTTTTTTTTGTATATTTTGGTGGGGAACTATCAGCTTCCGAGTTGGAACATCGTGCTGTCTGTCTAAGTCTGATCGAAGCTGTAAATACAATTGTCGTCGCCGTCGTCGTTGTTGTTGTTGTAAATTGTTTTGTCACGTTGCATCGCACGACGTTGCTGATAAACAGCAAAACAGCTGACAATCTACACTGTGGGGGGGAAGAACGCTACAATGCGCTTGCACGTATGCACGTGTGTGAGGCTGTGTGTGTGAGTGTGTATGTGAGTGCCTTTGCCTACCTGTGAACAGCTGCACATGTAAAGGAGCCCAGCGTCTTGTCATACCCTTGCTGAGAATAATATAATTTTGTCACAAAATCTGTGACGCATTGTAACAGATACATATAAATAAATACACATAGATATGTACATATAGGTATGTGTGTATATGTATGCGTGCATGTGTACATATACACTTACGAAAATTATCTGGCACTGCGCGCTTTAAATCAAAGAAATTTATAAAGACAACAACATCAATTGAAATTTGTCATCATTAGTTGTAGCAATTTTAATTATGACTAAAAGTGATACATTTTATTATATAATATATGCATATGTATGTACATACATTAGCATTTTATTATATTAATTACGAATATTTTATTTGTTATATACTTATGTATTTATATTATAGGCTTATTTTATTTTTAAATCAAACCACAAAAAATTCTTTAAATTAATTATTTTGGCTATTTTCACTTACTTCTACATAAAACGTACTTTATTTCATTTTACATTTTATTAGAATTTTCATTCAGATCTGGCAGCGTTGAGCACAAATCTGTTGCTAACATAATCCATGCTTAATTGTTGGCCCACCCTCCAAATTGGATTGCCGCTGCTTCCATAGCCGCCCTCTGGCGACAGACAAGCACACGCGCGCGCACACACACATACTCACAAACATATATATATATTTAAATGTACGTATGTATGCGTTTGCTAGTGTCTGCCACTGTCTGTATGTTTGTGGGTTCGTATCTTGATAGATACACAAGCGTTGATTATTAATTATGAAACAAAATGGGCAATGATTACTTCAAACGGCTCCGGCGAAACCTTAGAAAGTTTTCTGGCCCTCACCTGCCACGAAGACGAGCACCGACAGGCAGGCAGGCAGCAATAATAACAACAACAACAGAAACAGCAACAACAAAGTCTTCGTCTCGGGATTAGCCCAGAAAAGTAACTCAATACTAATACCAATACCAATAGCAACGGAGCGTCTCAGCAAATGTCCAAAGCGAATAAGTGAGTAAACTGAACGAACGAGCGAGCGAGCGAGTGAGCAGGCGAGCAGGCGAGCAGGCGAACAAGCGTGCAAAATCCATGCTAACTGGAGTAGTAAAGAGGCAGAGAGTGAGGAGAAGAGCGCAAGAGAAGTTGATTGTAAGGACGGGGAGAAGAGGGCGCATAGGTGATGACATAGCCGTGAACAGAAGAAGCAGCTCAGGCAAAGGCAATATCGTTGCACTCACACACACATACACATACGCACACACGAGCAAGCAGGCACACACAGACAACGTTTGATTGTCGGCTATGCACAACAAACCAGTATAATTGCACAAACACACATACTCAGGCAGAGGCGAGCACATTTAAAGAGATGGGCTGGGATTGACTGGCGAGTGAAGGGCACTCTCTTCGGCTTAAAGGACGAGACATAAAAACAAAATGTGCGACAGCAGCGCAGCACAGGAACTAAAATGAAAAAGCAACGTAAATAAATTAAATATAAAACAAATAGAAATAATAATAATGAAATGGAAGCTAAAACATCAGCTAGCACAAGCGGACGTCCCAATTTAAACGGCGCTTCCATGCCTCGCCGTCGCCGTCTGTCCAGTCGTGGGGGCCAGCCACCACGCGGCTGAAAAATGTTCGCTCATTTGTATTATGTATTTTGTCTCTATATATGCCTCTGTGTCTGTGTGTGTCAGTGCTGACCTCGACGTCGCTGCTAGCGTCGAACGTGGCGTCGCAGCTCTTTGTTGTGCGTTCGTTCTCTTTTGGCTAGGCTTTTGGTTTTCTCTTGCTTCCGCCCTTGTTGCTTGTTGTCGTCGCTGTTGCTTATGTTGTTTATATGCCGCTTGCTCAGCGCAATGACTTGTGGGACTTGTTAGCAGCGACGCCAACGTCGGCGTCGTCATTGTTCCGCGCGGCCGTTTAACTTTGTGCTTGTGTATGTAAATGTCTATATGAGTGTGTATGTATGTCGTGTATTGCTATGGTCTCATTTCAAGATAATCGTCACACGAATGAGTTGCTGATGTTTCTCTTGTTGTTGTTGGTGTTGTTGTAATTTAGCGGTTTTGCTCAGTTTTGTGTGTGTGTTGTTGCTATTGTGGTGCTGTGTTTTTACTATGTTAGCTTATGAGTAGTAAGCATGTAATGGCCATTTTCATGCATGTTATGTGTGCATGTGTGTACATGCAAGTTAATTGTATGACGTATGACATACAGTTACATATGTATGTATATATGTATGTATGTATGTATGTATATATGTATATGTATGTATGTTATGTTTTTATTTTGATACATAGCAACAATTTCTTCTTCCTCGCTTTACAAGACTATTTCCACTTCTTCATGCCTGCGGCGATAACAAAAAAAAAAAAAAAAAAAAAGTTAAAAAAAAGTACATATTTTGTGTGTCTTCCCACTTTGTTTTGCTGTGAGCTTTTTTTTAACATATTCGTTCGCTGTCGCAGCCAATGCGACTGTGGCTGCGGCTGCTGTTGTAGTTGCCATACTTTTCGCCAATTTGCTGCTTAATGTTATTAGATACATACATACATATGTATGTATGTACATATGTATGATGTTTCTTTTCTGCTGCTGTTTGTCTTGCTTCTGTTTTGCTTTTCTTTTATTGTGTTGATATTGTGTTTTGCATTTTAACCCATTTAAGTGTTAAATACTTTATGTCAACAGGTTCTGACCCAAATGCGTAGACAAACGAAAAAATAGACTAGCACGCACACATACATACATATATACGTACATATGAACATGTACGTAAATATGTATGTGTGAATGTATGTACATATGTGTGCACATACATACATACATATGTATGTATATTCATTACAATACACGCCAAATGTATGCATGTATTGTATGTATGTAGACAAAGAGCTTGCCTTGCGCTGGCAAATGTTCATTGAAAGTATTTACATCCGGGAATCGGTTACACGCAAATATGCATGCATACACACCCACACATATGTATATACCTACATACATATGTATGTGTAGATAACCTGACACTTATTGATGACCTTTTGCTAAATGAGTTGATCTTGGATTCAATTGGGGGATCAGGGCGTCTTCACTATCCAGCTTCAATGCGAGAAAAATTCATTTATTTATGGATATAAATTGTTCATATCGTGCATACAAGCAAATCAACAAATAAACAAAAAGAGTGGCAGCTCTGCCGCTGTTGCTTAATAATAAATTGAAAGCAACAGCAGCCACCACACACACACGCATACATACACATATAAATTCAATTTGAATTCGAAATGCGCCACAACAATAATTGTTGCTGTTTTCGCAATAACAATAATAACAATAAGAACTGGCGAAAACGAAAATCGAAAACAACAAAAACAATGTCAACGCTTTCGTTGGCGGCAACGTCAACGTTAACGTTAGCATCGACGTCGACATCGACGTTGAAGGTGACGTCGTCATCACCATTAACAGCATCACAGCAGCACGTCTGCTGTCAGCGTCAACGGCAACGCCGACGTCGGCAGCAAGTAGCGGGCAGCACTGGCAGGAACGCCAGCTTACAGTCACTTCGCGCAGTAGCGACGCTAGCAGCGACGTCGATGTACATATTGACTGAGTTTACTTCCGGCATTTTCTTGCTCATCTGAACATTGTTGTTGTTGTTGTTGTTGTTATTAATATTATTTAAGTTAACACGACACGTAGTGCAATAAAGATAATATCCACGAATTTCAAATTGCATACAAAAAGAGAGAGAAGGCAATAAACACTGCCAATTGAAATGATGAAAAAAAAATCACCAAACCTTAGTTTATACACACATGATTACATAAATATACATACATCCATACATACATATATGTGTGTATACATATGTATACACATACATAAATACATCTGCAATGCTGAAGGCAGGTATGCATGACCGTTTGTACCGTGTACCTTAGCCAGCTTTTCAAACAAGATATCAATCGAAAATATGCTAAGAATGCTCTCACATACGAGCGTGCGCCCGCACAGGGGACACGAGGCATATAAAAATCAGTCGAGAAACGCATTTAAAGCCACTCAAAAGCTAAACAGAAGACCATAAAATGTTTTTTCACGCCGTCGACGCCACTGCCGGCCACAGCCT
This sequence comes from Drosophila arizonae, assembly GCF_054131065.1. NCBI lineage: Eukaryota > Metazoa > Arthropoda > Insecta > Diptera > Drosophilidae > Drosophila > Drosophila arizonae. The sequence continues at coordinate 12,214,774 of NC_142927.1, read as the reverse complement.
GGGCCACCACAGCGGGAGGACAGGCGGACACCGATGGTTAAATGGACGGACCATAGGCCACTTGCGTACCACCACTACTATTACTACACACACAAGTATAGGCACACGCACACGCACACATTTGGTGTTACAGTTTCAATTTAAAAGAAAAACGTTCCCACACGCACACGCACACGTATACAAACACAAACACACACGCATGCAAACACAAAGAAGCATCATCATCAATTTCTAAATGCAAAACCGCAATAAAAGGCAACAACAAGTATAATAATAAATAACACGACACCGAACTATTCATACACTCACATATCCGAAACTGCATGGCAACATAACAAGTTAAGCGTTTGGAGTTTAATATTTAACATATATTTTATATGTACACATAACAAATGAATTTAATAAACTTTAAGTTCTTCAATGTCAGTGTCATTCAATCCCTCTTAAAATTACTTGATTAGCTAATATGCTAGTTGACCAATAGAGTGTATTATAAACACAGCGAAGCAAACGAAGCCAGAGCCGAAATCGAAGTACACACGAAGTAGCAGATGTAGTGAGAGCGCATAACAAAGACACCAACAGAGCCGATAGGCAAAGAGAGAGAGAGCGACCCCACGAGAGATACAGTGGATGAGAAAAAAGAGTGAGAGGCGGCAAAACGGTGTGGCGGGCAAGCGTTGCGCTCTGTTTCGGTTTGTCGAGTGTTGATGATTTTACGAGAGTGGGTTGTGAATATGCGGGAGGATAGCAGGGTGGGGGTCATAGAGTAATGACGAGGACGACGCACGCACGTGTAACCGTAAAAAGAGTAAACGAGTAGTGGGCTGTGTATGTTTATGCGTGTGCCTGTGTATGTGTGTGCTTTTGTGTTCGCGCTTGTTCATGTACTGCTTGTGTGTATATTTACTTTGCAAAATAACAAGCCAGCAGCGCGATGGGTGACAAGATAATTGCTGGTGCGCGAAAGTGTTTGGTATCGCGGCCGAGAACTGATCCATTAATTTGGCAGCATATGCATGAGTGTGTGTACACAGAAACTTTGAGATGCAGTTACTTCTGATTGTGTCATAGCCAATGATAGTCAGCTGATAACCAATTGCTATTCTCTCTGCAAGGTCTCTGCGCTGCGTTAGATGGGGCTTTAGGCGAATGACCCAACGCTTTGACTCAGCAGTTATATCAATGTCACATTCATGCAAAAAAAAAAAAAAAAAACCGAAACGAAAAGACAAACAAACAAAACAAAACAAACAAATAAACAGTAAAAACTTCAGCAATATTTCGGGCATTAGCCCCTTGTATAAAATGTTTGCTTCAAGGTAACTTTTTTTTTTAAGTTTATTTATTTATTTTTATTTAGGCCATTGTACGACAATGAGTAGCTTTCAAAGCGAGTTAACTAACGAGAATGCCCTAATTCACAAATTTATAAACAATTTGATTATATTTTTGTTTGTGTGTATGTATTTATGTATCTAATTGAATAGAGAGGGCGACAGAGTAGAGTCGGCAACATGAATGACAAATGATGATCGAACATGTTTAGCTAATCGACTTTCGTTAAGTTTTTCACACATACACACAAAACTGACGCGTATTCACAAAATGGATTTATGAACGTATCGCTTCCGAGGTATCCATGTATGTATGTATGTACATCGTTTCGTCAAGCTAAACCAATCGCACATAAACGGTATTTAACGTGTTAATTACACAAACAAAAACATTCTCGTTACCCTTGCACAGCCCTTCGCACTCAGAAAGCGTGATCTTTGCCGGTGCTCTTTGCATACTACATGCATTTGCCATGCCCCTTGCAAAACAAAGTAGCTAACAAAATGCGGACTTCGCACAGAATGGAGCTACATTCATACATACATATGTACACTACATTCACACGCATGTTTTTGAGTGTGTGTGTGTGCTTGTGTGTATGCTGGCGTTAAAGAGCGCGCGCGCGTCTCCATCAGCGACTTAATTATTAAATTAAATGCGCTAAATGGCAGCACACGCAAGTGGCAATAAAAAAATAATGAAAACCAAAAACAACTCAAGCAAAAAGCTCGAAAAGAAACACACACACGCATTTAAACAGAAACATGCATACATACACATACGCACATAAAGAGCGGCATACGCACAACGTTAACGTCAGCTTCGACGCCGACGTCGACCGACGCCACATGCTTACAACCTTGTCCGTTATGCCCCGCTCCCCGTGCACGTAATACGCTCACCCACAACCTTTCGGCTTCGCTACAAGAACAAAAACAGACACACAGTCAAAAACAAAAACAGGAACAGCAACAACAAAGGCAGGCAAATCGAATAAAATTGTCAACGCTGGAAACGCTCTCGCTTACTCTCTTGACTTGTGTATCATTATTGCTCTTATATTCTCTTTAGCACTGCTCGCAGAATATGCGCGCACTGCTAGCTGTGGCGTTGTTGGTTTTGTTGGTGCCTCTCTCGTACTTTGGAGCTATTCGGTTGTTGCTGTTGCTATTGCTGTTGTTGTTACTGCTCTTCATGCTTTTTTATGGCTTTTATGGTCATAAAGCCGATTCGGCCTGTCCAATAACCGCCAGCTGTTGACGTTGTCGCTACCGCTGCACACTCTCGTATGACAACAACACCAACAACCACAGCAAAACACAGCAAATGAAAACTAAAAAGTACAAAAAAAAAAAACAATCATCAGTCTCAGTGGCCCAAGCTAAATGGCAACATATGCACATCCAAATACAAGCATATATATACATATACGTATACATATACAAACATATAGAAATTGCTAGTCTGGCGCAGGTATGCACACACACACACATTCACACAGAGACAGGCGCACACACACACAAATACACACTGGGCTGCATCTGTATGCCAGGCCCGCAAACAAACCAAACGTAAAAAGCGCGCGCGAATACAGGTCGACGCTCGGGTATAGGCGTTGACGTCGCCAGCGGCCACAATGTTAACGCTCGCGTCAGCGTCAGCATCGGCGTTAGCGTCGGCGTCAACGTCAACGTTAGCGCAGCACAACACAGCGTTGCTTCTTGTTGCGGTCGGCGCTGTTTATGATATTCGGAAATTCCATTTCGTGTGCATTTTTAGTTTGTTATCGCTACAGCTGTAGCTGGGCTGCGGTTACTGTTGCTGCAGCTTGTTAACATATTTGAAATGTAATTAAATCAATTTGTCTCTGCTCCAATGGACAAACCATTGTTTATATGTATTGATCGATATGTAATCGCATTTATGTTTGTAGATACATATACATATACATACATATGTATAGATATATGGGCTTAGGCCTAACATAATTATGTTAATGTTAATGCCTCTACGCTGTCTGGCAACGCTTGCCTGCCCATGTGCGTGTTAAAACCTGTTTTGGCTTTTGATCATTGCGCTGCCCACAAGCAACACACAATAAAAAACTTCACCTGCCATGACGTCACAAACGCTTATCAATTGCGACGCCAAATTTGTGCGCATACACACTCATACACATGTAGACACCCACAAAATGTAGTCGATATGTGTAAAGGGTGTGAAAGTGGAAGCTGAGCGCTATGCGAAATCAGCGCCGCGTCGAGCGCTGGCATGCACAAACACACATACATACATACATACGTGGAATAGCTGACTGTATGTGTGTACGTGTGTGTTTGAGTGTGTGAATCCATTTTGGCTGCTTCTTTAGTTCCTATTCTCTTTTCGTATTTCAGCTGTAAATCGAACAAATCAAATATGCTCGTGTGCGTGCTGCTACTTATGGTAAATCACCCTGTAATCCAGAGCATCCTCAACCAAATAAGTATGCTATGATAAATGCTATAATATTATGCTCCCGACTCAAGTAATCACATTCTTTGTACATATGTACGTATGTATGTAAATATAAGTAAATAACTTTAAATGTATATTCAAATGCAAGTACAGTGAAAGCTTTGCCAGTGGACAGCTGTTTTCCACAAATGTTTCAATTATTTTGCACACTCGCATTCGTTTATACATACACATAAACATATGTATGTATGTATGTATGTACATATATCTGTTATGTGTGATAGCATAGCTCGTGCAGAGCTTTGATATACAGGGTATCAAAACGACAACGACGATTCCAACATAAAAACAAAAACAGCAGCAACAACAACTAGACCCAACAGGTTTAAACTACGCAAACGGCAAACACAAATTACAATAACAGAAGCGACCGCGAAGTCAGCATGGCAGCGACGTCAGCGGCGACAGAGGCGAAGACGATGACGATGACGGCAGCAGCGACAACGGCAAACGACAAACGGCAACAGCAGTAAAAGCAATAACACAATAAATGAAAATGAAAATCATTTCGACATGTGTACACACACAGGCATACACAGCTATACAAATGCTCGCGCGCGCGTGTGTGTGTGTGTGTGTGTGTGTGTGTGTGCTGCCGGATGATTCCGAATTGTCGCCAAACAAACTTGGAAATCAATTGGAGCAGCAAAATACAAGTGGATTTGGTAATGACCAAATGCGAAGTGAAATGAAATTTTATGGGATGGAACACAAGCACACAAATATACATAAATATGAATGTAAATGTGTACACACACACACACACACAAGTTCGTATGTATGTATACATGTGTATATGAAAGTGCCTAATTATGTGTACAAATCACTTGAGGAAAAAGAGTTATTTCGTATAGATACATACATACATATATATATATATGTACATATTAGATACTCAAATATACAAAAATATACATATGTATCTATGTTTATAAATGCATACATACATATGTATGTGTGTATGTATATAGCGTACATGGCGTTTAAATGCATTCAAAAGCGATGACATCTGCTTATTAAGATTACGAAATCTTGTTATGCCTTGAAACATATTTTTTCCATTTTTCTTATGTTAAATGATTACGTACATACATACATACATACATACATACATATCGAGTAGCGTAGCGTGAATCTTGCACGTACTGCAATGGCGCTGTGCTTACGTTATTTTGACGCTAATGCAAAACAAATCATAATCGAAAACGTGTCATAGCAAAAGAATAACTACAAAAATTTGTGTATGTATGTATGCTTATACCTACATATACATAAAGTACATACATACATACATATGTACATATGTATATATGAAGCAAAGACTGCATTGTTGATGCAGTAGAAACAACAAAGCCAATACAAAGCAATTATGCATACATATTACATACATATATACATAAATGTAATACATACATACACACACAGAGCCCGTCTCAGTCTTGACAATGCGTCGCGATTATGCGATAAGTTGAGTGAGAGGTGAGTAGCACAGCAAATAGCAGCAGCAGCAGCAGCAGCAGCAGCAGCAGCAGCCGCTGTCGGCAGGCGAAGCCAGGCGCACAGGCATAAGCAGGCACACACACATGCATACACATATACACACAGGCGCATAAATACATTCATACATACATATGTATGTACATGCTGGCAGGCAGACCAGAGCTGAAACATATGCACCAGCAGCAGCGTATGTTTTTTTTTTTTTTTTTTTAACTTTTATTTGGGGTGAGTGCAAAAGAAAGAGGAGATAAAGGTGTAGCAAAGGCAATGTGCGGGCGGCTCTCAAAATGAGCCCAAAAGGCTTTGCTAAATTTTAAAGGATTTCGCCAAGTTTTACTATAAGTTGGACTCGAATAGGCGGCACAAAGAGTGAAAAGGACTACATGTGTATATATCTGTGTATGTATGGGTAAATGTACATATACATTTTGAGCATTATTATTTAGTTGCTGCTTAACTCTGGCTCTGGCGTGAGTCTGGTTCAAACAAGCAATTAGTCGCCGATCACGGCGAGCCCTACGCTCTTTGCGGCGAAGTGCGCTCTTGAGCAGTTGTTTGCTCAATTAGTGACACAAAGAGTGTGTGCGGCGGACTGGGTTGGCCTGGGGTGGAGTTTGATGGGCTTAGTTGTGAAGTCAAAGCTTTAGATTGCAACTGTAACTAGCGCGCTTTCTCTGCCCAAAACAGCGTTTGCCCTGTGCAGGGTCTTTAAGCGCATAAAGAGCGAAAAAAAAAAATAAATAAAATAACAGCAATAGTGGCAACGAGGCGGACAAGCGAAGCGTTTCATCTACAGCTTTCTCACGTCGCAGCAGCAGCAGCAGTAGCAGCATTGGACAGCCAACGTTGGGGGTGGGCGGGCGTTCGGTCGGTCGGTTGGTTGGTTGTTTGGTTGGTCGGTGTGTGGCAAGGCCGCAATTAATTACAAACTTAGCCAGTTGTCCGTGTCCCTCTGCTGCCGTTGCTGTTGCTACTGCTGCTGCCTTATATGCGTGTATATCTATATGTGTGTCTGTGTATCTCTCTGATGGCGGCGAAAAGTGGCACGTATCAATGTTGAAAGCATAAACACAAAGAGCGAAGAGAGCGACTGGCAGCAACCGACAGAGAAGCAGACCACCAAAGAGCGAGACAGCGAGAGAGAGGGGACTTGGGAATATGCTTTCGCCAGCCGTTCCGTTGGTCGCATTACAGTTACGTTACCCTTTTTGCCTGTGCCTTTTGGCTTTGCAATAGATTCTGTGTATTGCAAACATGACCAAATTTATGTATAATATACGTAAATGCAAACACTCTACACACACACACACACAAACACATACGCACAAACTTGCATGCTAGTATGTATTTATGTACATATAATATAGGTAAACATACAAACAGAAACATCAAAAACAACAACAACAACCACTTTTTGTGAAGGGCACACAGTTAAAAGCACCGACAGCTACGGCAACGCTGGCAGCGTCTACGCCAACGGCAGCAGCGCCCGCAGACGTTGTAAATGGCAACAGCAACAACAATAACGAAAACTGGCCTGTTTTCTGCTTTTGTGTGTGTGTGTGTGTGTTTGTGTGGCTCTATGTGTGTGTGTATGCAATAGCATCAGCATCAACTTTAAATACTTAGACTCAATTCAACAATGCTCCAAACACAAGTCATTTTTAATGCACAAAAACAACAAGACAGGACACGCATACAGCCACACATACATATACACACTCATATGCCGCAGCCAAAACTGCTGACGCTGACGCATTTATCACTGCGCTGCTTTGGCCGCCAACGACAACGGCAACAGCAATATCAAGAACAAGAACAAGAACAAATGAACGAAGGAAGAAGCCACCGCAACAACAAACAATAGAGCTAGCCAATGTGCGCTGTGTGGTATGGTTTGCTTTCGTATGGAGCAGAGGAGAATGCAGCGACGCTGCGGGGCAAACGACGCTCAACAGTCGTCGACGGCGCGCATTGGGAGTCATTGATTTTCGTTTATGAGCGCGACGGCGACGCGCTCTCACTTTTTATACGTTCATTCACACGGCGCACAGTGGGACTGTTTGTATGGAATGTTAATGATACAACAGACACACCATTTAGGTAGCATTGCAAGAGCGCATGATATTGTTGTTGTGTTTATAATTTTGGGATAACAGAATATCGAATTACCAAATCAATAGTTGAAAGATAGCTGCTAATAATAGAATAGTAATAAAAACTAGTATAAGTAATAATACTAGTTCAACTATTAATGCTAAATACTAAAAACATCATTAGCATTCATTTACTTTGTGATAAGTGTGGCCACTGTGGCTGCGTTGCTGTGTCTGCTTTGGCAAATGCAAAGAGTGTACGAGTATACGACGAGCAGAAAAAGAGAGCGTGCGCGCAAAAAAAAAAAAAAAAAATAAGAAACACAAACACACACAAGCGCAAAAAAAAAAGAAAACACAAAACAGACACAGTTAGCCAGCGGCAACGGCGGGGCGTTAGAGGCAAACGAAACTTAAATATGTTATTGATAATTAAATTGTTGCTGTAGCCTTAGCTTAGATACAGCTGTGTCTGTCTGTATGTATATGTATTTATATACATAGTTACGTATGGGAAACAGCTCCTACTAGTTCATGGGGGCGACGCGTCTGCCTTTTGGGATTTGTGCTTTTGTTTGGCTTTAACGCGACTTTGGCGAATTGTGTGAGAAATGCAGACATCGCGACAGCGTCGGCTGCTGCATATGCGTTGACGTTGACGACGCCATTGCTGTTGTTGTTGCTGCTGATGTTTTTTTTTTTTTTTTTTTTTTTTGTTTCTGCTTTGGCAGTGGGCAGTTTTCGTTTTCGTTTCGGCACCTTTTGTTGTTCGTGTGTGTTTGCTTTTGCTGTTCAGAGTATCTGTTCTGCCTCCCCGCCATGCCTCCGCCCTATCCTAAGAACCTATGCAGCAACATCAATAACAGAAAAGTAAAGAAATAAATGTAAAAAAGTATATTAACAAAAAATTAAACACCATCTTGAAATTAAGCGCGATGATTTCTTTTTGCTCAGTGGCCGCAGGTAGTTGCTTACGCTGTCGCTGTCGCTGACACAGCCAGCGTCGCAGTCGCTGTCGCTGCTTCTGCTGCTGGTAACTCTGCGTGCGTCAGCCGCATTTGTGTGTTTGTGCGAGTTACGATTTTTGTTTTGTACTTTTGGGCTTATCGTGCAGCAAATTGAAAGCAATAAATATTTAATTGTTAGGCCTGCTTAATTACGTAATTTGAATTTATCTTTAAAGAATGCCGTTCGCTGCAGCACAGCGAAATCGAAATGAAATATCGGTGCGAGCGAGATAGCTTGTGTGGGACAAGCACAGCGGCCAGGGGAAACAGCGAAGACAATGCAGGGTCAATGCAATGCTAAAGGATATGCATGTAGACACTTTTATATATATTTACATGTGTATGTACGTGTATATGTGTGCTTGTGTGTAGCTGTATTTGACATTGAACTACAAGCGAATCAGTTCATTTGTAGCACTCCACTGATGATTACTTTTGCAAATAAACAGTTATTCATCAGTACGTATGCATGTGTATGCGTTTGTATGTGCGTATGTATTTGTACATTGCAAGTAAAAGTTTGAGTTATATAGATAATAAGTACACACGCCTGCAAGGTCGAGGAAAATAAAAACAAAACAAAAAAAAAAACAAAAAACAATTGCCGTACATCTCTTTCTCATTTTCGTTGTTGCCACAGTTCCTCATCATAATAAAAACGAAATGAGGTTAGTTCACATTTTTTTTTTGTGTTTTGTTTCTTATATATTTTATGCGCGCCAAAGGAAAATCTTCTAGGTTAAATAAATAAACACATACACGCATACATACATATGTATGTACGTACATTCGTATAAATTGGCGCGGTTGTAGTTTGTGTTTTTTAGGATACAGTTATTTCTATGTGTTGCTGTGTTTCTTCTTTCATATTTGGGTGCCCACTCAATTCACTGTTAAACACATTTTGAGTCATGGCGGTTAACAAGAAAATTGTATTATGCATTGTTTATCACTGAATTCCATTTTGTGCTTTTATATTTTCTTTGTATTTTGGAAACTCAAGCAAAGCACAAATTGTTTCAAGGAATTAGAAGCCAACGCAGTGGCAATTAATAACAAGAAAATAGCAACAACCAAAAACAGCTTTAATAATCATAATAATCAAGACGCTCTCTTCAAGCGTGTTGTTGTGTGTGCTTGGAAGAGATTACGCTGGCTAAGCACACAAACCCAAATAAGCACACACAGACACACATATACACTGGCATAGGCATAAATTAAGAGAGTGCCAAAACTGACCTCAAGTTTTTACTCGCGCACACATATCCACATGCAACTTGCATATTGGGAACAGTTCATAAGCATTTGCATTTGCCAAAAAACAAAAGCAAGAACAAATTACATACATATATTGATAGAGTCGCCGCCATTTGTCATGCGCCTGACTGGCAGCTTAATAAATGCTGCCGCTAACGGTCTGTAGCGTCTGTCGCTTAAGGCCAGTCACTTTTTACATAATAAAAACAAAAACACACAGCAAAACCGAAGAGAAGAAATAATGCAAGCATCTATGTGTGTGCGTGTATGTGTGTATGTACGTACATGTACGTGTATGCAAAAAGGAAACTATAAAATTTATGCTCATTGGCCGCAGCGTCTGCCAAAGCGCGTGCCAAGCCGCCGGAGCGACAGGCGACAAAATACAACACAAGAGGCTCTCAAATTTTTGCCAACTGTCCACCCCCACCTGCTGCCCTTTGCTTTGCTGTTGGAGCTAGCGACGCGTGTGTTTGCGTTTCGCTTCCGTTACAAATGGTAGCAGAGGCAGTGGCAGCGGCAGCGGCAACCAGCAGACAAACAACAAACACGCTAAGAAAATGCCCCACACACAAATACACACCCAATGCCAAAATCTTGCATATCACACCGACTTTCGTGGAAACACACACAAACACACACTCATATATATATAAATATAACACAGCACGCACGTACGCCATGCACTGCGCTCTTTATATTTTATAGCAACACTCTCTTTACGCTCTTAGGCTGGCGCTTCTGCTCTGCTCAGCTCTGTTCGGCTCAGCTTAGGTTAGCCGACGTCTCTGCTGGCTGCTACTTCCGTTTGTACGTGCGGCTGCGATGCCGCCAGAGACCGAGCCGAAGTAGCTTGAACATCTGTGCGCGCTGCCAACGACGACGTCGCCGCTGGCAGGCAAATAAAACAGCCGCTGCCTCTGCCACTGCCACTGCCGCTGCTGCTGTCGCTGTCAGTGCTGATGCCAGCCAGCCAGCCAAAGCCCGTGCGCTTCATTCATTCAATTTTCAGTTCACATCGAACGCGAGAACTGTGCGGACGTGCAAGCGGCAGCGGCAAAGTTCGGCCTAGTAACACAAGTAACGCAACAACAAAATCCACGCGCTCCCCAACTTACACGTTCCGCGCGCTCTCTTTCTCTCACTCTCTGTCTTTTACTCATTCACGCAACCTCAACAGGCGCCTATAATTTTAGCAAAAAAAAAAAAAAAATGAAGGAACATAATAATAATTAATTAATAATAATTCTAAAGCAACAAAAACTTAATTAAAACAACAAATCAAACAATTAGTAAAAGACTTGTGCCTCTCTCAAACTCTATTGACTTTGTGTGCGTCGCTCCTTTTTAAACCGCGCCCCCCATTCAGCCCTCCAAACTGCACTTGCACTGCCCACCGCCTAAGGAAGCCGCGTGTTCAAAGAAAAAAAATCCAAAAATCAAAAACAATAACAAATTACTTGACATAAATAAATAAAAAAAAAGGCTGCCAAACTTGAATTGTAATTGTCAACACTGAGTGCCTAATTGAACAGTTAATAATAGAATATAACAGTTGTTTTATTTTTTTTTGAAAATTTTTTTTGATTATTTTTTGTTGAGTTCTGTGCGCTCGAATAAATTCAAAAGTCCTGGATTATTTTGAATTTTTATAGCAGAAGTAAAACAAATGCAAAAACAACAGCATAAGCCAATACAAAAAAAAAAAAAAAAGATAAAGCGTGCGAATTAATGCAAAGTTAACGAAACATAACGGGCCACACACGCACGCACGCATGCTAACAAAACAAACAGCAAAAGCAAAGTGAAATCTCACGCAGCACCAGCGCAGCAGCAGCGACGCCAGCAGCAGCACACACACACGCACACTTTCCTATACATGAGCGTGTTGTAATTTGCAAAGGAAAAAAAAAAAAAAAAAAAAACCAAGTAGGCTGCTTCCTATCGAAAGTCAACAATTAAAAGCAGCTTGTGATCATTTCTCACTACAACAAAACACTCACACATAAAAAAAATAAAAAAACAAAAACCAAAAACAGAACAATACAAAACAAAACAAAGCAACAAAAAATTCTAAAATAAAATAATTTGTTTTTTTCAATATAATTTATTACTTAAATAAACATTTGCTGTTTACCTTGTGTGTGCAGTGGGAAGAAGCAAGAAGAAGAAGAAGCAGCAGCAGCAGCAAATAGTTCAAAGAAGAGAGACTTAAACAGTCTGCAAGCGAAGCTTTGAATGCGATTCATACGCACACACTTGCAGTCGCTCACGCACATACACACACAGTCACAGTCGAAGTTACAGACACAGACACATCGCACAATGACCTTGCCAACCAATACAAATGCAGCGAATGGAAACGGCTGTGGCGGCGGCAGCGGCAATGGCAGCAGCAGCGATGATGATTCGGACATGTTCGGACCGCCACGCTGCTCACCCCCCATTGGTTATCACCATCATCGTTCGCGCGTGCCAATGATCTCGCCGAAGCTGCGTCAGCGCGAGGAACGTAAACGCATCCTGCAGCTGTGCGCCCACAAGCTGGAGCGAATCAAGGACTCTGAAGCGAACCTGCGCCGCAGCGTCTGCATCAATAACACCTATTGCCGACTTACCGATGAGCTGAGACGTGAGAAGCAAATGCGTTACCTGCAGAATTTGCCAAAGTGAGTAAACGAACGAGATAGAGATACAATCGTGCACAGACACATGCATACATGTACATGTATAACTGCATATATATGTATGTATATGTATGTATGGATGTGTGTGTGTTTATGTGTGTCTGATTATAAATTGTAAGAGGCAGCCAGTGGTGCCAGCTTTTGCCAAAAACAAAAAAGAAGAGAAAAACTCTAAAACTAGATAAAGTTGCTTGAAAAGCAATTAAAACATGGCGACTTCGTGATACTCTTTTAGTTAATTTAGAAAATTAGCTAAGGCTGCTTCCTCTGCAATTAGAGCTGCAAAATAATTGAAGATATTCATATGTTGATTTATAAATATAAATGGAATATATAAAATATATGCATATATGTACATATATGCATATATTTAAACTTAAAAAAAAAAAAGCTCAATTGGCAGCGCTGGCTCGCGATGTTGCCCACGCGTGCTCGTTCGCTCGATTGCCCTTTCAAGCTTGTGCGTGAGCGTGTGGCAACCTTCGCAGTTAGCGAAAGGCCAAAGTGCGTATCTAGCGAGAAATAGCGCGGGCGACGGCGGCGACGAACGAGCGTAAGACATAAGGCGATTACTCAAAATAGTGGAAGTGTGCTAAATATACATACATATAACAACAACAAACAAATATAACACTTGCAGAATGTGCATGCATATACATACATACATGTACATACATATATGCCTGTAGTTCTATTTCTATTTCTGCCTCTGTTTGTTGTTATAATCTGCGTCAAGTGATCATTGGAAATGTTGTTTGGGTTTAATGCAGCTTCTCTGTCTCTGGTTGGTGCTTTTTTTTTTTTTTTTTATATATATATATTTGCTATGTTTTTATTGGCCTGCGTGGCAACGCTCCGTCTGACAAGTCTTTCGTTCAGTTTTATTTGCTGTGTAACTTGACGCGCGTTAGCAAGGATATTTCCGTCTTTAGGCTGTGGTCAGCGTCAACCGCAACTAGTCGCCGCTGTCGCTTCCTGCAGGCTTACAACTACAGCTGCAGGCCACACAATAAGCGTACAGTGGGCTGTCGTTAAAATGAACAATAAATATGCGGACAGACGGAATTTCTATGTTTTTTGTGAAAGCGTTTGTGTGCGCGAGCAGAAGGGGATGTTGGGGCAGCGTCGGAAAGGGGCGAAAGGGGGGAAAAACCAACTTGACTACAATTAGTTCATTATAGCGAACGTGCACAGTATTTCTTTTATTTATTTATTTTCTGTTGCATTCAGGCCAAGCGCAAAGCAAAACGAAGCACAGCAAAGCAAACCAAAGCAGATACTCAAGAGACATTAAACAATAACAACAACAACAACAACAACAACAACAACAACAACAACAGCAACGGCAAACAGTTCAAACAGAAACGACACAAAATACAAAACGAAACGAAAAACGGCAGCGCGCAGAGGAGGCAGCAACTAGAAAAGAGTGAGCGTGAGAGGGAGGGAGAAGGCGAGAGAAAACACAGCCAGCACCAGCAGGCGAGCCAACTAAAATCGTCTGACTGTTTGTCTGTCTGTCTGTCTGTCCGTTTGTCTGGCTCTGTAAAGAAGGGCGTGTGTATGCAGCAGCGAGTAAAGATGAGAGGCAATAACAACAACAAGAGTATATTCTAGTATAGTATGCTCGAATAGCATGAATACACACATACATACATTGATGTATGGCATACAAACATACACACACATACATGCATCAACATTTTCTATGCAGTTTGATAGTAAACTCTACTTTAGGTAATTTGAATAGTTATACAATTGTATATGCACCTCAAATTCGATAACAATTTGGCATGCATATCGTTAATCGATCATAATTATCGCATATACATGATAGTCAATAATCGGTAGTTATTGATGTCAATCAGCGTAACAACAAAAGAATAAAAACCAAAAAACCGTAAAGACAGGAACAGAAACACAAAAGAAGAGAAAAACGCTTAAAACACAACAATAACAAAAGCAAAAGCAAAAATAAAAACAACACGCGCGCACCCAAATACAGCGGGAAACAACCTTCGCAGATAGCGCGAGCAGCAGCAGCAGCAGCAGCAGCCGCCGCAGCAGCAACAACAAAACACCAAAAGAAATCAAAGCAAGCTGTAGAAAATACACACACACAGAGTGTCTGTCTGTGTGTGTGTGTGTGCTAAAAAAACGTTGCGCTCGTTGAAATAATCACGTTCCACTTGCAACAAAAAGCAACCATAACAGCAACAGCAACAGCAGCAGCAACTGAGAGTAGCGACTGCGATGATAGCAAGCAGCAACGCTGCTGTTGTTGTTGTTAGTGCACCTCTAGAGTCGCCATATACATATACACACACATACATGCACACAATACCACAAGCCAAAGCCAGCGCATGCCAACATCAACAGCACAAAACGCAACCAAAACCTTCAGACTTTGCAAACACACACACACACGCACAAACGAGAAGCGACATTAGTATGTTAATGTGTATGTGTGTATTTGTGTGCGTATAATTATTTTTAGCCATGCAGAGTCCAAAGAGTTATTAAAACTTTTTTAACACACACACAAAATACAATATTACGAAAGAATTTCGTAGTTAAAGAAAAGACGAAAAGAAAACGTCATTTGAGCTGATCTTGAAATGCGTTTCAATTATTGAGCACAATTGGTTATTGCATATGTATGTATGTA
Source organism: Drosophila arizonae (assembly GCF_054131065.1). Taxonomy (NCBI): domain Eukaryota; kingdom Metazoa; phylum Arthropoda; class Insecta; order Diptera; family Drosophilidae; genus Drosophila; species Drosophila arizonae. Next base: position 12,199,704 of record NC_142927.1, on the reverse strand, counting down.
TGTATTGGTTGGTGATCATTAACAGCTATTGCTGTCGCTGCCGCTGCTGCCTTTCTTTTCGTATGCAATTTTTACGCTCTTTGGCGCTCTCCGCTCTTCGCTCTCTCAAGGCTTCGTCTGCGTGCCCTGCAGGAATAGACGGCATGCCTGAAGTGGTTGCTATGCATGCATGTATTACATATGTACACACACACATACATATATTTAGCAGTGTATGCTGCACTGTGTATATATCCAGTGGGCATACCGATAACAGTCTATCGATATTTCGGAATTCGAACATACCCAATACATATACATATACATATACAATGTACAACTTATGTATATTTAAATGTATAGAAATTCATTGTTTATATTATGAGCTAGCATAATGTCATGCAGCTGTGTTGATGATGTTTATCTACTTGGTGGGGATCATTGGCTGCCATCGCTGGCGTTGGCCCACTGTGGGCTCTGTGCCATTGTACAGTATAATAGTGTAGCTATTGTTGTTGTATTGTCGTTGTTGTTGTTGTTGTAGATTTATGTATACTTCTTTTGTTTTGCTTTTGCCCTAGCGGTGCAGAGAGTAGTGGAGTAGTATGAAGTTGTACATTTATTTCACTGACTTTGCCATTGGCTTTACTGTTAAACATTATTACGTTGTATTATTTTTTGTTGTTATTGCCTTTTGGATTTTGCCTTGCCTACGTACGCGCGTGTCAAACTTGAAGCGTGGCAACTTCAATTTTTGCCCCTCCCTTTTGGATAGCTCGCACCCCGACCAACAACTGTCATCTATCATCATCTAGTGTGAGATGGACATAGCGCCGCCTTGGCTTTCTTTTCGCTGTAGTTGTTGCGCTTCCTCTTTGTTTCACTTGCTTCAGCGCGCTTGCTGCAAGGAGAGAAAACAAATAAAATGCCGTTACTACACACATGTACACACACACAGTCACACAGTCACACTCACGCACACATTCAGACATTTGAAGCTCTTCGTTTTTGTTGTTGTTGTTTATTTTTGCGCGCAGCCAAAAACTTAATTCATAGCAATCTCAGTTTTTTCCTTTTTGGCTTTTGATTCGCTTCTGCTTGGCATAGAGTTGGTCGCTGTCGCTGCTGCTGGCGCGACGTTGACTTCGACGTCATTGTTGGCGCTGCTGCTGCTGTTTCGTGTGCTGCGTTTCCGTTTTTGCTTCGTTTTGCTTTGTTTGACATGTTTTCTCCAGTGAGACGCTTGCATATGTACAAACATACATACTACATACAATTGTAAGTATGCTTGTACATACATATTTATATGTATATGTTACATACACATGCACACATACAACCATATGCCTATGCGCTTATTACTTTGAAGTTGCCATGCAGTAGCAGCAGCAATCGATAATTTAATTAAAAGAGAGAGAAGAAATAATCGTTTAATGCATGTTGGAGAAATTTATAAAAGAAAATGACAAAATGTGTGCATGTGCAGTGTGTGTTATATGCCTGCTTGGCTGACTGATTGTCTGCATATGTTCTATATACTTAACATGCTTATTTATGTACTTGTGTGTGTGTGTGTGTGTGTGTGCAATTTGATTTATTGTGCAATGTTCTTCACCTAAAGAGACATCATGTTATCGGTTACGAATAGTCAACGAATCGCGATTTATGATTATTTGTTATTGTTATTGTTATTTGAAGGTATTGAAAAAACACCAAATGCTTATTCAATTGCTTACCGCATCTGAGGCTGCTAAACACACCCCCTTTGCTCGCTTGCGCCTTGCTACAAACACACAAAAAGCAGACAAATGCAGCGAAGCAGCGAGGCATCGATGCAGCTAGATAGAGAAAGAAGGAAAGAAAGAGAGCGAACACAAGCTAGAGAGGAACTTGCTCGTGCTCCCTCGCCTATGCGTTCGGTTCGTTCGTTTATTCGTTTGTGTGTGTGTGTGTGTGTGTGTTCGCTTTGCTCTTTGCACACATTTTGTAACCCACCGCCCCATTTTGCGGCGTCGTAATAATTCGCGACTGCGACGACGTTTTTATAGTTTTCTGTTATATTGTCTGTTGTTTCTATTGCCGCTGTCCGTTGTCGCTGCTGGTGCTGCTGTCGCTGCTGGTGCTGCTGTTGCTGCTGCGGCGGTTGCTGCTGCGGCAGTTGCTGCCGGTGCTTTTGTTGCGCATCTCATCTATTCGGTAACGATTGCACCACAAGCTGCGATTGCCTACTTTACAAACACTCACTCACACACACACACACCGACACACACATAGACACTCACACACAGATGCGGAGGCGTAGGGCGTGTGCCATTTGCATTTGTTTGTCTGGGCGCGCATTTAAAGCATCTAGATTCTAGAACAATTAGATTATACAATTAAAATTGATGGGCGGGTTGTGGGGAGAGTGTGAGTTTTATATATTTATTTTCTATTTGTGAGTGAGTGATAAATGCAAATTATGCATATACATCCATACATGCATGTACACAGATACATATATGTATGTATATCTCATACAATTTGTATGAATGTACGTATGTATGTATTTATGTATGTATGTATGTATATGTACTCCAATCAGCAGCGAACAACTCTGACTTCTGAACTTGTAAGAGTTCTGGACTTCTGAGAACTCCTGCCGGATTAGCAGTGTTAAGCTTTGTTCAATAATAATCTCATCTCCATATATGCATATATTTATATACATACACACATATATGTATGGATCTGCATATATGACTGTGCGATTATCCACAATTCAATCTTTGTGTATAAATAAATTCTTGTGAACATTCTTAAGTATTTGTTTTTAGCTGACGACACGCGCGCGCTTTGCATTTTCGCATAGTTGTTGTTGCTATTTTTAATTGCTTATCAATGTTCACACAGACACACAAACACACAAATAATGGCTGATAAGCGAAAAATGAGTGAGAGGCGAGAGAGAGAGGGAGGGAGAGAGAGAGAGTGTGAAGAGACTAGCAGCAAAATCTACTCAAGTTAAAGGGGCAGCCGCAGCGAATTCGCTCTTTAAAATCACTTTAAATTCAATTTGCATGGCCAGCATATCACACGAAGCGAAACGGAGCAACAGTAAAGTGGTGTGCGGCGGTGTGGTGTGGTGGAGGGGAAATACGCCATATGGTAGATATGTTTGCATGTACGTGTGTGTGTGTGTGTGTTGTATGATTGCGACTCTAGGTTAGAGGTAGGTTGGTTGGGCTAAGCTTGTATCGGATTGGGTGTGGGGTGTTCTCGCTCTGTTCTCGCCTCGGCGGCCTCCGCTTCAAATGAAGTTGTCTGTGACGTACGCCGTCTCCTGCGGCTCGATGCCGACCCCTGCAGCGCACCAACGAATGCGCGTCGTCGTCGTCGTCGTCCTACATTTGTGACTTTACATTGAGCCCCTCCCCCGCCTCCCTCTACCGTTATAACGTCATTTGCCTTCGCTTCCATTTCTACGTTGCAGACGCGACACGCCGCGCTGTGCTTGTTTCCCCCTTTTTCTCTTATTTTGTGTGTGTGTGCTTTTTTTTTCTCCTTGCTTTTTGCACTTGTCGTTCGATTGTGTGACATTTTTTATTTAACATTTTTAGACTGCGTTGCCTGCCGCCGCTTGTGCTCCACTTGTGCATTGCATATACCCTGTACTCATTAAAAATGGACAACAGAAAAAAAAAAAAAAAAAAAAAAAAAAGGTGTATAATTAAGTTGTGCAAGTGTGCGTATATATGCATTGCATATATTTGTATGTGAGTGTGTGTGTGTGTAGGGACAAGGCAGGCCCAGGCAGAGATGGAGATGTCTACATATGTGTGTGTATGTATGTGTGTGTATATACATACATACAGTGTTTTCCTATAAAGAAAAAGCTTTTTTTAAATCATCGATGGGGTATCTGCTAGTCGCGAACAATGAAAGACTGGAACGTTGTGTGTAAGGATCACATCGAAGGCAAGCCAAGGCAAATGATGGATAATTTGTAAATACACAAGTTAATAGCCTTGAACTCGAAATCATAATCAAAAGAGCAGAACGCACAATATGATGTGTGTGGAGGGGAGGGGGGGCGGTGGTGGGTGCAAAGGGCGGGGCAAACAGGCACACGCCATGCCACGCAGGTGAAGCGCTTAATATGCCCCAATTTTCCTATGAATTGTTTGCGTGTATGTATGTGTATGTTTATGTATATACAGAGCATTGTCTCCCTTCCCCCAGCACAAACGTACAAATACACAAGAGACAGCGGCATATTTCGCCAGAGACCATCGAGAAAACGTGCGCAAAACGAAAACAGATAAGACAAAAATAAAAGAAAACAAAAACAAAGACAAAAAGAAGCTAACAAGTAGTAAGCAAAGCTTCAGTTTTCCCCTCCCTCTCTTTCTCTTGCTTCGGCAAGTCAGTTTGCTATTGAAGCAGAGTGGACAATACCGTTTGCTTATCGGTCGCATGCCATGCAAACGCACACAGGCAAACATATACACGCGCGCATACTTGAGTACACACACAAGCACACACACACACGCACACGGACACAGCGTGCTTACAAGTGATTGAGCGCGAGCGCGCTCCCCTTCCTCCCTCTCTCTCTTTCTCTCTCACTCACTGTGGCCGCTGCTTCTTTTGTAGCTACTCAATGTCAACGCGATGGCATCCCAAAAACATTGATAAAAGCTTTATTACTATTAATTGCTGTCAGAGAAGAACTCGAACGCGCAATCGAGCGTAAGCTCCAAGTGAAGCGCTTTGATGTCGTCACACTGAAGTGAAAAGCAAAGCTTTGTCCGTACGATCCGCTCGCAGCTTGCCAAGTGTAATTTGGCTTGCTTTGATTTATTCAAAAAAAAAAAAAAAAAAAAAAAAAAGTAAATAAATTTTAAAGCTTCTTTTGGGAAGCTGGCTGAACAGCAATGCGACCGACCGTGGGTATGGGCTCTCTCGGTTTCGTCCTCTCCCGCTCTTCGCACGCTCTCTCCCACTCTCCTTCACTCTCTTGCAGATGAATATTTTATGTAATATGATGGATAAAGCACTTGAGCATGACAGCAGAGCATAATACGTCGCGCCCCCCGCCAACTGTTTGCTGTTGGCAACTTTTATTTTGGGGTCACTTGTGCAATGAATGCTGGCGCTGGCGCTGGCGCTAGCGCTGCAGTCGCTGTTGCTGTTGCTGTTGCTGCCATTGCCGCTGCATTTAACATGCTTTGACTGCGACCCTCCGCTGTGCTCTGCTCTCTGCTTTTGGCAACTTATTTTTGGTCAGTGAGCCGCTGCTTTTTGCTGCTTACCCTTTTGCCTGCTGCTTCGCTGTCGTTGCTCCCATTTCGTGGCCCCCGTTCTCTACCTTTGCTTCTTGGCCCAAGCAACATTTCAAGTTAACGGTGCTTCGCGCACAGCACATTCAACAGGCAATAATAGCAACAACAACTAAACTAATATACTTTACTCTTTGTTGTTGTTGTTGCTGTTGTTGTTTTCAACTGCTGTACTTCCTAACCCCTCGCTCTCTTTGACTCTCTATGTTACGTTGCGCCGTTATTGTTGTTGTTGTTGTTGGCGCTGCTGCTGCTGCTTCTGTTGTTGTACGCTTTCTGGTTTTGGTTTCTATAAAGCTCTGGAGCGAGCGATTTGTTAACGCTGCTTCTTTAACGTTTCGTTGTATTATTTTTCTGTGTTGTCGTTTTGTGTTTTTTTAATACCCTTGAAAAATTGATTTGGAAATGTGTGTAACAACGAGGTGGATTGTTGTTAGAGTAAAGTGTGTTTTAGTTGCATTGGATTGGATACAGATATGGATACATATTTTACCGTATATTCACATATGTATGCATACGTATTATACAGCTGTGGTCATAAAAATAGTATTGTGGCGGAGCGTAATAACTTTTACAGAATAACTTACTATATTTCAAAATCGAATATTAAGATTAACCAATCTACATATGTATATATGTACATATATTGCTATTCATTTAGATGTTTATGTTGAGGAGGTTATCACTAAGTTGTGTTGGCCAACAATTTATGGTTAGTCGTACAATTACTTTTATGAATTCAGCTGTATGTCTAGAATACCCTGTAGATTAGTTTTTAGTCAGGTAAAAATGAATGAATAAATATTTAGATATGAAAAATACTCAAAAAATCTTTGACTTATACTTTATATACTTATATGTATGTATATATTGTATCTATATATAATATATATATTTACTGTTAACTCTTAATCTTTATATGTACATTTGTATACAAGCAATATGCCTCATGCATTTAGTTTACAGGGTATTTTTGCGTAGCACACTTTGTCTTCATACGGATTCCTACATACTTTCGCTTTCATTTTTTTTTTCGCGCGCGCCTGCACCTCTGCGCCTACCCGCGCTCACACACTTGCCTGCCCTCTCGCTCTGTCTCCCTCTCTCTCTTTGCCTTGCACCTTGCCCATGCCATTCTTGTCCGTTATTGAGTGCGTGTGTGTATGCGTTTGTTTTTGTTTCTGTATTTGTATTTGTTGCTCTTTTCTGCTTTAATAGTGAGCATTGACATGCTCAGCTGCGCATTTTAATGCGTCGCTGTTGCTTTGCCACTCTTCTGCTGCTGCTGTTGCTGCTGTTGCTTCTTCTTCTTCGTTTTTTTGGTGGCTTTGTCTTCTTCTAACTTTGCTGCCTTAATTCACATTTGTATTTGTTGTAGTTTTGGTTGTTATTGTTGCTTCTTTCAAACGCTTTGGCATATTGGCTAAACTGCGCTACGCAAGGTGGGCTATTTGTGGTGTGGGGCAGCGCAGAGGGGCGTGTCGGTCGCTCAGTCAGTCTGTCGCTTGCTTTTATTGAAAGAGAAATTAGCTGAAATTTACTTCGCTGCCGGCCGCTGTCCGCTGTTCGCTGTCCGCCAGCCGGCAGCTTTTGCGTTTGCGTTAGCCCGTTTTAACTGGCTCCAAGCGGCGCACAGTTGGCCCAGTTAATTAATGTGCGACCCACGGACCAGCATACTGGCCTGCAAAGCTGACATCGATAATACACGCTGACACGTTTGCCTCGATTCCAGTTGCTGGGGTGGGAGTGGGGGACTGGGGACAGTTTATGGCGATGACGGCGGCGGGTGTGTAGAATATGCGAACATTGGGGGGGTTTCTTACTTAATTTTTGGGCGTTGCGAGAGCTTTTGAAATTAACTAATGATGAGTCATTTGATATGATAGCACAGCAAGTGTTTGCATCACAAGTTATCGATAATATTTGCGAAGCGTGCTAAATGCTGTGTCATAGATAAATAACTGGGTGGGGTGCCATAGATAAGTAACTGTAGATAAATAACGGTAACTGTTGCTGTTGCTGCATTATCATGATCGATAACATCAATATTTATGTTTGTATCATAAACAATATATATGATCGATAAATTGGCTATATGTATATAGTGATACAATCTATTGGCTATTCAAGTTATCGATGCTTGTTATCGTTGTACGTACTTGTGTATAGATAATTAGATAATAATCACTATCGATAGCATTAATATTTATGAATGCATATGTGCAATTTAATGGCAAAGCTATCGATGCTTGTTATCGTTGGCTAAATACGCACTAACACACACACATACACACATGGATGTGCGTTTGTGCTCGTCTGATTGTCGCACAGGTTTTTCTCGTATTTACCTTTTATACCGTTTTGCCAATGTCTTTTCACAAAAAAAAAAAAAAAAAAAAAAAAAAAAACTCTACTAACTTTCCCTTACCACTTTCTCTCTCTGTCTCTTTCTGACTTATAGAACCGATAACAACAGCAGCACGGAATTGGCGCGTGAGAACCTCTTCCAGCCCAACATGGACGATGCCAAGCCAATGAACAACAACAGCAACAACAACAACAGCATCACAAACAACAACAACAACAATAAGCCTTACGGTGATGTTAGCGGCGCACGCACCATTTGCTCCATTGAGAATCATCAGTCGTCGCAGTTGCTGCGTCATGGTGCCACGCCCCCAGCTACTAATAGCAACACAATGTCCTCTTCCAATTCCACCTCCGCCTCCGCTTCCGCCTCATCCTCCTCCTCCTCCTCATCGTCCTCGATTGTGGCCGCTGCCGCCGCTGCTGCTGCGGCCGCACGCAAGCGCCATCTATCGAACAGCAATCTGGTGAACGATCTGGAGATACTCGACCGCGAGCTGAGCGCCATCAATGCGCCAATGCCGCTAATAGATCCAGAGATAACCCAGGGCGCCGAGCAGTTGGAGCGGGCAGCGCTGTCGGCGTCGCGGAAGCGCATGCGCAGCAACAGCGAGGACGAGAGCGATCGGCTGGTGCGCGAGGCGCTCTCACAGTTCTATATACCGCCACAGCGGCTCATCTCGGCCATTGAGGACTGTCCGTTGGATGTTGTGGGGCTCGGCGCCGGCGTCGGCAGCAACAGCGACCAAATTGGCATCGGCAGCAACAATCACAAGCGCGTCAAGCTGAGCACCAGCAGCTGTGGCGGCTGTGGTGGCGTCAGTGGCAGTGGTGCTGTCGTTGGTGGTGGTGGTGGTGGTTGTGGTCCGGCCGACCACATTGAGCTGGTCAACTTCGATATGAATCAGAATCAAAAGGACTTCGAGGTCATCATGGACGCACTGCGTCTCGGCACGCCCACACAGCCGAGCAGCGGCAGCGACTCGTGCGGCCAGGCGGCCATGATGAGCGAATCGGCGAGCGTGTTTCATAATCTGGTTGTCACCTCGCTGGAGACATGAAAGTATCAGTAAGGGATGCTGGATAGACCCCAACCAACCAACCAACCAACCAACCAACAACAACAAAAGCAAAAGCAGAAGCAAGAGCCAACGCAAAAGCAAAAGCAAAAACAAAAACAAAATGAAACATTTTTACAATTAGACAAGACAAAGAGCAAAGAGTTTTTTTTAGGCTTAATATTTAGCATTAGTTATAAGCTAAGATCTAAGCATTACCTACTAAGCTAGCAACTAAGACCCAATTTACCGTTAGGCAGCGCTAGAGAGCAAGAACAAGAGAAGGAAAATCTTCGCATAGATTGTAATTGATAACTGAATTTTATGTTTTTGCTTATATTTGCGTTTCGTTTCGGGCAGCTGCAAGTCGGTGTTGCAATTACGACTTGGCCTACAAGATCAACAAGATGAACAACAACAATACGAAGAAGAAGAAGAAATAGAAACATGGAAAAACACAAATAATTGTCTCGCAATTTGTACAAAACTTTTGTTTCAATAACATTTTGTGTGGAAACACATAACAAAATCAAAGAATTTGTAGTCAGTCAAAAACAAGAAAAAAAAAGAAAATACAAAAAAAAAAAACTAAATAAAAAACAAAAATTACTTTGTATATCAAATCTTCAAGTAGCCGAGTGATATACACACATACATAATTTATATATATACTTACATACAAATGTAAATGATGACAGTTAGGAGAGGGAGAGAGAGAGAAAGAGAGAGAGAGATAGAGATAGAGTGATGAAAAGCTCTAGGCTAGGGTAAGGCGTCAGTCATTTTTTTTTAACTAATTTTTTTTTTAAACATCCTATAAAAAGAAGTAAAAACTACAAAAAATTCCTTAAGTACAATTGTGCCAGCTCCTAAAAAAAAGGGCTAAAAAAGAATACAAAAAATACTTGAATATTACGATGCGATGCAAAGGCTCAGTTCACATTCCAGAAAAAAAAACCTGAAAAAAAAAAAAACAATAATAATTTTAATAATGCTAATAATACTCGCCTGAGCCCTTAATCAAATCCTGCATGAATTACAAGTTCCGCCCAAATGGTTCCAAAAAAGGCACAAAATCCCAATTCAGTTTCATTACAAGAAAAAAAAGAACAACTAGTTCCTGCCGCTTTACCCAGGCAACAATTTTCATAGTTTTTTTTTATCGCGCTTTGTTTAAAAACCAAAAAGAAAAAAGAAAAGAAAATATAGTGAAAAACAAATCAAATAATATACAAATTCCGTTCTCCTAGTCACAGTAAAAGAAATAGAAGAGCGAAACGAAGAGAATGGAAAAACTAAAGAAAGAAACGAAATTTTTGCTACAGTCTTATGTGCCCGCCCGCACGCCACGAAGTATTTAATAAACAAAAAAAAAAAAAATCCCAAAATTATGTTTGAAATTAAACTCAAAATAAACCAAAATTCCAAATAGCCAGTGATTAAAATAAAAATAAAAAAAAAATAGTTCATAAATATTAACTGAAAGCTGGTCACACTGTTCGAGTGGCGCAGGGCGAGCTTAGCGTAGATAACGGTTTCATTTACCTTTTCATTTATTTTGTTTTTGGTATTTTTCTTTAATAGTTTTCGCCACATTTCCTTGTGTTCAATCGAAAGCAACAACAACAGCAAAAAACAAAAGCAAAAAGCGAAAGCAAAACGCAAAACTCAGTGCACAACAGACAAAAGAAAAGTTGAAACTTGGATTATTAAATAGCAATTTAAAAGAATATATACACAAAAAAGTGCAATTAGAATTTTTATTAAAATATTGACGCAACAAAGCAACAAAAACAAACAAACCAACAAAAGTGCATTCAAAACAAGCAAGAAAAAGTATAAGTATTGTAACATTTTTTAAACAGCAATTGGGCAAAAACAAAACAACAAACAAACAAAAAATAACAACAAAAAGAATCAATTTTTTTCTTCGAAAAAATAAAAATGGCTGTGATAGAAATTTAAGTTTTTTGCTTAAGAGTTAAACGAAAATAAGAATGAAAAGAAAAAAACAAAAAAATTACAAACACACAAAACATGATCCATGTGCATAACACACACACATATATATATTAATAGAGAGAGAGAGGGAAAGCGACATATATGCATATGTACTTGCATATAATTATGAATATTAAGGAAGAGAGCATTTAGTATTAGTGTTGCGTTTTCGAAGAGTTGCCTTTGTGAGCGGCTCAGCACTTGGCTGAGCGCCAGCTTAAGTGAGAGAGAGCGAGCGAGCGTCTTATGCTCTCTCTTAAGCTCTTGCATTTTGCAACTTTCGCTCGCAGCTTTCATTGATTTTATTACGCATTTTCTCTCGTACAACGTAAGCTTTCGTTTCTCTTTTATTTTTTGTTGCAGCGCCAAAAAGAAAACAAAAACAAAAACAAAACAAAAAAAAATATATATATATATTGAAAAACAAAAAGTAACAACAAAAATTGTTGCAGTTACCAAGTTAATATTAAAATGTAATTAATTATATTGTTTAATTACTTTGGCAGCGCCTCGTTCCAAAGAATGCGGCGGCAACTCCAGCAGCCCATTTGCTAGACCTACATAGTTACATATATAAATCTATAATATAATATATTGTATATATGTATAAATATATATATAAAATATATATATATATATATATTAATGCATTATCTACGATTTATTAACATTATTTTCTAGTATTGTTTTAATTGCCAAAAAAAAAAAAAATAAAAGGAAAAACGAAAAAAAAAATGGAATGGCGGAAATGCGACCGTTTAGTCCTAAGTAAGCCCCCTCCCCCCATATTGTTAAAATCTGAAATACACAAAAACATTTAAGCTTAAGTTTCCATTGAAAACTGTTTATTTCTTCTTAATTGTATTATTAAATACTATTAATATTAATATTACCATTATTATTATTCTTTTTTTTTTTGAGTTTAACTAGACAAATTTTAGACGTACGTAAGACTCTATTTGTATTATTTCCATTTTAGTTAATATTTCGTATGATATAAAAATAAATTATATATCAATATATATATGTACATATATATCGTATGTATATATATGTATATATATAATTACATACATAGAAAATGAATTTGTTTTTATTTGCATATTCTTTTGTTTATTTTCTTTTTCAATAAAAAAAGTCAAGAAATCTTATTGCTTCATAGCTCGAGCCGGAGACACCAGAAAATGTATGGTGTTGGTGTTGGTGTTGATCACAATCGATTAATCGATATCGCAACAAGGGCCACTACAAATAACATTCTTAACCAAATTATTAATGTATTGCCTGTAAAAATGCTGGATATATTTCGATTATTTTTGCCTTCGGTTATCGATTTCAGCTATCAATTATCGATAAGTATGCATACTTTAATAAATGCAACTGTTATAAAACAGTAACTTGACGCTCAACTTATGCCAAATTTGTTATCGATTAATCGATTTTGCATAGAGGCGGCCTGCCTTTAAGCTACCATAACTTAATTCTATGATTTGTACATGAGCCGTGGCTTTATAACCCCCTAAATATGTTATCGATATCCAGCTCAGCTTCAGTCGTTTTGTGTTGGAAATTTTCCAACTACACACATACATATACATAGATATCTATATGTATATGTGCAGAGCCTAGCGAGCTCCATAGGTGCACGTGGCAACAGAGCTCGGCCAGGCAACCTTGTGCGCCAGCTACACTACCATGAGATCATCCAAATTGGCTAAGATATATGAACTCTTATTTTTTCGGTTGTTTTGTTTTGGTTTTATTTTGTATTTTGAATTTTTTTTTTTTTGGCGATTTGCTTAGCTGAACTTTTGCTGCGACCCAGCTCAGGGTCATGTCGCCATTTGGGGGTCACCAAAGACAACGAAAACAAAATTGTTATAAACAAATAGATCTGCAAAGCGACCAAACGAGCGCAACAGAGAGAGAGAGAGAGAGAGAGAGAGAGATGGGTAGAGGGAAAGGGAGATGGAGAGAGTCAGAGGTAGAGCAACTGTTCCGTTGACTGCATTTCGCTATTTCGAATGTCAAATTTAAAAATTCAGAGCTCAACTAAACTATTTGGTGAATAGCTGCTGGAGCTGAGCGGTAGCTGCGGGGGCTGTGGAGACTGCGCTGGAAAGGGAGAGTTCATGGGCTTGGCGTATCGCTGATTTGTGGCCAATGGCGCAGGCGTTCAACGACTCGATGAGCTTGAACCCATTACCAATCAAAATTACGAGCAAAATAAACAAGGGAAACAAATATATAAATAAATCTTGTTTTTAGTTTGTTTGTTTTTTTTTTTAGGACAGCAAAGCCCATGCGAATGCCCTATTAGGTAGCAGAGGTCTAGGCTTGGATCAAACATCTATCCCTATCTCTCTGTTCTATTTAGAGAGGTGTCATTATCTTCTCTCTCTATCTCCCACTTCTTCTTTCACTTTCACCACCATTTGCAATAGTACAAATTCTACTACAGGGTATCCATAAGTGCAGCACTCTTTAAATGCATCTGGTTTCGGGCTCGAGCTTTGGTTAAGGCATGTCTACCAATATCATGAACAGCTTCATTAAAGAAAAGTGATAAGCTTCCACCCAAGTTTCTTCCTGATTAGTAGACTTATAATTTACTTTAGTTCACCATTCATATATTTTTCTTTTTCTTTTTAAATATATATTTTATATACACACACACACATACATATACATATATACTATAAATAATACCTCTTAATCTATGGACCAGTTTTTTGACATATTCTCCGCGTAGAGTTACTTGAGTTTTATTAAGTAGAAACGTACAATGATCGAATGATCGAAGAGATATGATATTAAAGGACGACCTATCGATCAATGCTAATCGATAAACGCTAAGCGATCAATTCAAAGAAAGGCGCAATTGAAGATGAAATTTTAAATGTTTTAATTATTGTTAATTTTTACAATAATATTATTTGTTTTAAGTATCCGCTTGCATAGACATACATATATACATACATACACACATACATAACGATCGATATTTAAGAATACATAAGTGCTTTTTAATGAAATATATAGACCGCAAACAAAAGGAGAATAATGAACAAAAACAACAACAACAAAACAAAATGAAATTAGTCATAAAAAAACTTTGTAAAACAAAACCAAAAAATAAAAAAAAATATATATATATTAAATTAAATAAGTTTAAGTAAAAAAGGAAATGAAACAAACACAACACAAATAAAGACATATATATGTAAATATATATACATACATATATAATACCTATATATACAACATACATATATACACCCAATACATACATATATACACACATATATATGTATATATATATATAGAATTGTACGATTTATTATGAGTTGCTTTTTAGTGTGATAATTCTTAGTAAAACGACATGAAAACATTTGCAAAAATAAAATTGATAAGTAAACAACAACAAACACAAATTTTGGAACGTGATTTTACAGCTGGTAAATTTCCAAGGAACAGGTGAGCATATTTCGTATAAATTCGAGGAAGGAAAATCCAAATTTTAATAAAGCAAATTGTAGGAAAAGGAGTTTTGCTCTCATTTGTGTGGGAGTATATTTATATATATGTATATATGTACAAGTGTATGTATGTATATACATATATAAGTATGCATATGAGAGTCGGGGAGGAAGGAATCACGAGATTCCAAAAAATGTTCTGCAAAGAGCAAGATATTTGGGTTTTCAGCAATGCCTCTCCCTGCGATTCTCATGACATCGTCGGTTCATTTCGCTTCCTTACAGATTTCTAGCAGAGGTAAGTGTCCAATGCCAAGGACAATTAAGAGATCGTAGATAGATAAGTAAATATATATATATATATATACCATTTCATAAAATTGTTTCGTGAAAGTATTTTGATTGCACATCAACATGGTTTAATACTTATGAAATAAAATCATAACCATATATGGAACACAAATTTATCTATAAAATCACATTCATGGGCTTAAGATTACGATGAGGCGAGACTAGTCTGAACAGTCTCCGATCTTAAAGTAATAGTTTACATAGAGATAATATTATTGAAATTCTTTTAAAGAAACTATCTAAATTATCCTCGCAGCATATTGATGGGCTTAGGGAATGGTATTACAGATGCTTTGCATCTATCTTTAGATTAGATAAACGAACTTAAACATAATATTCTATAGATCGGTTGCGCGTCTATCTGTGAAGAGAAAAATTTGTGATAACTGCTTTAGCTCGATCTCAATTTGATGAAACTCACGAAAACTTTGAAGCCCTGTCGTGCAGTCCCAGATCGGCTTCGTAGATGATGCGATTAAACTCAAATTGGATGGCATTGCGTGTGTGCGGGGGATACTTCTTTAGCTTGCACTCCAGATATTTGACATAGAGTGTCACATCGTCGTCGTCCAGATTCTCCGGCTGATACGAGGGACTCTCAATCTCTGGCTGTGCTGGGGGACTTTCGTTCTCTAGCTGCTCAACTATTTCGATCTCTTCCAGCTCAGTCTTCAGCTGTACGAATTCATCTTGCATCAGCGGGAAGGTAGCGCTGATGGCCTCCTGCTGCTGCACTACCTCCGCCTTTTCCTTCTCCTTCTCCTGCTGTTGCTGTTGCTGCTGCTGTTCGTGGAGCGGAACACGTCTGGGCAGCTCGAATTCAGCGCGAAATTCATGGAATGCCGATTGATACCGACGCTGCGTTGATTTGGCTGATATAAATTCCTGTTCGCTGTCGTAGGGCTCGTTCCCAATGGAATTGTCGCTATTTTCAGAATGATCGAAAGTGTTTGGTTTTTTAATCAACTGCAAAAAACCGAATCATAGCAATTGTAAAGTATACAATTTTCAGTATCTTTCTTTATATTCATATAAGCATACATATAAGATTTCTATTTAAGATTGTAAAACATTAATAAAATAAAAGTTACGTTGCTCTCTTACGGTGTCGAATTGCTGTCACGTTTGATGTGAGATTAAAAAAAGAGATGATTTACGCTGCCATGGAACCCGAGACTGGTTCCATGCTAGCCGAGTGTCTTATCAGAAAACCACTCGCGCTCGCCTTAACGTAAGACAAGAGCGTAACAGAAAAGTAAAGATAGAGAGAGAGAGAGAGAGAGAGAGAGAGAGAGAGAGAGAGAGAGAGAGAGAGAGCCGTAAACGAGCAAAACTTTCTTGCTTTTGTTTTGAGCTACACATAAATACATACATACAAATGTATGTATAAATGTATGTGTATTGAGTATGTCAGTTATTTAAAAGAAAAGGACTACGTATTAGCCTAAACTCTTTAGACATTGTAAAATACGATTCACAACATCATGTAATTATAACGAAGAGTGAAATAAATTGAAATTGAATTGAATTAAAAGACAAATGCAATGAATGCATACAATAAATACAATAAATATATCAAATAGTTTCTTGCAATGCAATAAGAGTATGTCCATATATGTATGTACATATGTACATATACATATGTATTTTGCATACATTTCATACTTTTCTTATTTGCATGCAGATACATACATACGTATGTCTACCCACGCATTCATTTAACAGAAGAAGCTTATTTAGCAGACCAATATACATACATACATATGTATGTATATCGATAGTTACTTGAGCTCAATATCTGACACGAGTGTCGTTCTTTTGAACATAAGCATTGACTAATTAACGATAACGAGCATTTTGCAGCAAATTGACATACATATGTACATACTATACCATTTACATGCATACATAGGCAATGAAAATAGCTTTGTCGACGCTCTCTCATACACGCACGTACCATAAGTTTGATCGTTACGAGTTTTTATTCGCTCTCTTTCGTTCATCGTGTTTACGCTCCCAGCGAGCTAGCTTCTCGCACTAGCGCCCTTTTGTTTTGTCTTACGTCCGCATGAGCGCATGACCATATGTATGCATGTATGTACATATGTATGTATGTGTATACTCGCTTAAAATGTACCAAAACGGATCATTTGTGTGGACATTTTTTAGTTTTTGTTATGGTTCCCTTTCTATGCCACTTTAAAGACAAAATTAGATCAGTTTGTGTAAAGGTGTATGTTTACCGCTTACCTTCGGCTGCATAAAGGACATGTGACTGGCCCACCAGCGAGGATTAGTAACACCCTTGCGGTACTGTGATCTGTAGACGCCAATTAGCGAATTCATTTTTCTCTTAACGTCGCGTATGGTCAACTGCATAACATTGGCCATCTCTTTCCAGGCATCGTATCTCGCATTGCGATGCAGGAAACCGCGATTTTCTGGATTCCACAGAACATTCTGCGCCTTGTATGCCTTGATCAGCTTCACGGTATGCTCTTCATCCCACACAATCTGCGGCTTTGGGTGCGATTGTGTGTTGTTCATTGTGACAGTACTCAAATTGAAAGTAATAATAATAATGATTCTTTTCTTATTGTTGGCGCTAAAATTGCCGACGGAAGCAACAGTCAGGAGCAACAGCTATAGCAACAGCAGCCACAGCAACACCAACACTAACCACACAACTCAAATTGAGAATATTAACTGAAAGAGCAACTCACAAAATCAACAGGGTTGTTTATGGATGTAGCAATCTCGTCAAGTTGTTGAGAGAGAGCTGCCTATCGTCGTCTGCCGCGTTCGTTCGTGAAGTGAATAACAAAGAGACGACACTAAACGCATGGCACGAGCGGAGCAGCAGTAGAAAATGAGAAAAAGAGCGAGCGCCCGCGGGCCGCGAGAGCGTTCCGTTAACTCTTCCCTGTGGCATACCTACGGACAGCGGCAACCACCCAGTGCTGCCAACTTTTCCGGGCAAGAAAATGCTAAATTAACCTTTCAAACCAGCTAGAAAAGGCTAGATCAAATTCAAGAATAGCCAGAAATATAGCAATTTCAGTTTTTATACACTTTGAAAATGGGAAATTGGGGTATAAAAGCATATATATTCTTGATCAGGACGATAAGCTAAGTCGATTTTCTTTTTAATGTCCGTTAAAAGAAGTCCATCCACAAGAAAAGTTATTAAGCGCTTAAGTTCCAATAGTAGGCACACATTGCAGCCAATACGTGTGTGCGTGTGTGTGTATGTGTATGTGTTGTTTCTTGTGTAAGCAGAAAGACGCGAAGAATTATTGAAATACCAGTTGCTCGAAGGCTTCAGGGGATCGTACTCGAGCAGTCTCGACTAGAACTTTCTTACTTGTCAATTTTCTCCTCGGCAGTGTACGAATTGTTTGTGCCAATAATATTCAAGTACTTTAAAGGCACTTTAAATAATGCTGGTTTGATTTTTAAAAAAGCCAAATTTCCCGCCAGTAGCCAGATTAAAATTTTTCCTGCAATTGGCAGTTGAAAAAGGCCTGATCTGGCCGGTAAAAGGCTAAGTTGGCAGCCCTGCAACCAACACAAGGGCAGCGAGAGGAAATCAGCTCTCTGCATTGTAACTATGCCATAACATAAACCAAACAGTGTGGCTGAAGGTAGACAGTGTGTTGCATATATATACATATGTAGCTTTAACCGCAGAGTGAACAAGTGTGAGAGAGAGAGAGAGAGAGAGAGAGAGAGAGAGTGGTGCTGCACGAGTGCATGCAAGGATTGCACAAAAACTGTTGCGAATATGCTATTAAATTTCAATACAAAAATAAATGAATTGTATGTATTTAAGTAAAAGTGTATTATTTACCCAAATCAGAGTGAGTATTAACGTAAATATGTTTCTGTCATAATTTTTATTTATCAAATGGTCAACATTAATGCTTAATATGCTGCGCCTTGACTGCACGGGGCAGGAGTAAAGACGCTTTTGCAGCTTAATACATAGTTGGCTGGACAAGGTGGTGCTGGAATTGAAGATCCGCCATGGCCACCTGATGCTTGTCCATATCCTGCATTATGCACGGATGCCAATACGGGGGAATTGTACATACGTGCAGAGTAGCCAGAAGTCGTTGATGCTGTATATGCGGCAGGTGGTGGAGCTTTCGGCGCTACATATCCGACTGCGGCCGGTGCTGAGTAGTTCGGAGATGCAGGCCTAGAATGGGCAGAAGGACCTGAATAGCTTGGTGCACCGGGCGCTGAATATACGGTAGCCTTTGGTGCTGAATAGCTTGGTGCGGCGGGTGCTGAGTAGCTAGGTGCAACAGGTGCCTTGGGTGCCGAATAGCTTGGAGCGGCAGGTGCTGAATAACTTGAAGCCTTGGGCGCAGAATAAGTTTGAGCGGCTGGTGCTGAATAAGCAGGAGCCTTTGGTGTAGAATAAGTAGGAGCAGCTGGAGCAGCATAGCTTGGAGACTTAGATGCGGAATAACTTTGAGCGGCTGGTGCTGAATAGCTGGGAGCAGTATAAACAGGAGCCTTTGGTGCAGAATAACTAGGAGCTGAATAGCTAGGGGGCTTTGGTGCGGAATAACTTTGAGTGGCTGGTGCTGAATAGCTTGGAGCGGCGGGTGCTGAATAGCTTGGAGCGGCTGGTGCTGAATAGCTTGGAGCAGCGGGTGCTGAATAGCTTGGAGCAGCCGGTGCTGAATAGCTTGGAGCCTTGGCTGCTGAATAGCTTGGAGCGGCGGGTGCTGAATAGCTTGGGGCGGCTGGTGCTGAATAGCTTGGTGCGGCTGATGCTGAATAACTAGGAGCAGATGGTGTCGAGTAGCTTTGAGCAGCAGGTGCTGAATTGCCTGCAGCGGCTGGTGCGGAATAGCTTGGAGCGGCTGGTGCTGAATAGCTTGGAGCAGCGGGTGCTGAATAGCTTGGAGCGGCCGGTGCTGAATAGCTTGGAGCGGCTGGTGCTGAATAGCTTGGTGCGGCTGATGCTGAATAGCTTGGAGCAGATGGTGCCGAGTAGCTTTGAGCAGCAGGTGCTGAATTGCCTGCAGCGGCTGGTGCTGAATAGCTTGGAGCGGCGGGTGCCGAATAGCTTGGGGCGGCTGGTGCTGAATAGCTTGGAACAGCTGATCCTGAATAACTTGGTGCAGCTGGTGCTGAATAGCTTGGTGCGGCCGGTGCTGAATAGCTTGGAGCAGCTGATCCTGAATAACTTGGTGCAGCTGGTGCTGAATAGCTTGGGGCGGCTGGTGCTGAATAGCTTGGGGCGGCCGGGGCTGAATAACTTGGAGCGGCTGGTGCTGAATAGCTTGGGGCGGCCGGGCGGGAATAACTTGGAGCCTTGGCTGCTGAATAGCTTGGAGCAGCGGGTGCTGTATAACTTGAAACCCCTTGTGCGGCATAACTTGGAGCCTTGGGTGCCGAGTAACTTGGAGCGGCGGGTGCTGAATAGCTTGGAGCCTTGGCTGCTGAATAGCTTGGTGCGGCCGATGCTGAATAACTTGGAGCGGATGGTGCTGAATAGCTTGGAGCGGCGGGTGCAGAATAACCTTGAGGGGCTGGTGCTGAATAATTTGGAGCAGCAGGCGCAGAATAAACAGGACCCTTGGGCGCTGAATAGCTTGGAGCAGCTGGAGCAGCGTAAGTTAGAGCAGCAGGTACTGAATAGCTTTGAGCAGCTGGCGCTGAATTAGATTGATAGTTTGATCCCGAGCTGTACAGAACTGGTGGCCCGTAGGCCTGCTGGGGAATACCCTGGGATGAGCGCGAGAAGCGTTCGTCTATGCTCTCCTCCGGGATGTTGAAGTCCTCCACTTGCTCATTGCTAGCCGCCAGGTGGTCTGATGTAGTCACTGCCACGAGGCAGAAGATGGCCAAAAACGTTAATAGATGCGATCCGTGCATGTTCGTCGCTGAATAATTATGATCGACAAAATTCGGTTGGCATATTCTTTTATGAGCTCGGAACATCCCAATCAGCAAAAAGCCAAAAGACATTACGCAAGGGAAATTGCTGTTATTTTGATCAATTTCGGTTGAGCCAAATGCACAGAAGTCATTTTATGACTTCTACCTAACTTTCTTATGCAAATGTATATATCCACATGCATACATACATACATACATATGTATATATTTTAATTGAGTTGGCGTTGCTGTATATTAGTTGTGTTCTATTTTTTGGTTGTGTATCAGACGCTCAGATACACTTAACTGGAATTGATTAAAGGGAAAAGGTATTGCATTACCATGTGCTAGAAAACCATGACATCGATAATATACAATATATGTATACATCATGCTATAATTGATCAACTTGTATCTTGTGTCTTTTGTAGAGTATATGGTAACAATATATTTTAGCATTTCTCAGCAACTAAAGGTGAGTTATGTGGGTCGCATAATTGTAATGATTGCAACATTTGCTGATTTAACCGATATGTCTGGCATGTAGCATGTTAAATAAATATGCTAACTATAGATAAAAAGAAAGAAGTGTCTTTAAATATGTGTGTATATATGTGTGTTTGTGTAATTGTGCATTTACTTAAAGCAGGAAATTAAAAACATAACTAAATCGAATAAAGCTTTTTCAATGTTATTTAACATTTGTGTTCAATGTTAGATAGCGCCATCTGTCGGTTTTCACATTACACTGCAAGTCAGCTGTGCATATACGTGTATCGGCAATATGCATTGAATTATCGAAGTCTGACGTTCACTTCCAAATCAACACGTCAACGATTTCTTCTTCTTCAAAGTTAGCCCCTCAACACCTGAAAGTCGGCGGCTAGCGACATTTTTATTAATTGGCAAGCATTTGTTGAAATAAAACGTTAACCACGGATCACTTATACTCAATCATTTTCGCTGCAGGCATTTGCCGCAATCAAAGAATAATCAAATAGAAAATCAAAACGTAAGTGCAAGGGGTGGGCCTAACAGCTGCTGCCGCTGCTGCTTGCGTTGGCAAAAAAAAAGGGGGAAAGAAAAGGGAAACGAAAATTGAATTGTGCTTCAAATAAGACAGAAGAGGTTATTGCTCCCGTGCCCAACTGACACTCATATATATTTTATATATCTATCTGTTCTCTTTTTTGTATACAGTGAGTCTGCATTATAATGGCCAATCAAAGATTGAGCTCGTCAACAGCCGGCGGCTGCCTTTCGCTCTCAATGCTGTTCGCCTGTCTGTGCATCATGGCATCTCAACTGACCGGCAGCAATGGGGCCGCCGTGATGTCTGTTGATCTCGGCAGTGAGTGGATGAAAGTGGGCGTCGTGTCGCCGGGCGTGCCAATGGAGATCGCTTTGAATCGCGAGTCCAAGCGCAAAACACCGGCCATCATCGCTTTCCGCGATAATACGCGCACCATTGGCGAGGATGCCCAAACAATTGGAATACGCGATCCATCGGCCGCCTATGGCTATCTATTGGATTTGCTGGGCAAAACCATTGATAATCCCATTGTTGATCTGTACAGGTGAGTTGTATATTTACATTTCTCTCTCTCCCTGTCTCTCTTGCACACACACATTCTCTCGATGCCGCGTTGTGTCCGAGCATGTGTGGGCCACGTCATGTTAGCAAACTGTAAACGTTTTAAGCTAACAGCTGCTATCGCGCAAATTTTTAAAAATAAATGCTCAAAACTAACATAGACATGTAGCGATAAGTAATTGGCGGAAAATCGTTATAAATAAGAAATTTGAAATTTGCATGGTAATTTCTCGAAAGTTATTTACGTACGCCAGCGGCGTAAAACAGCTGTACGAATTATTATATATAGTATTAAAACATCTTTTTACTTACTAATACAAAATAAAAACAAAATAAATAAAACTCTTTGTTTATTTATTTATTCATTAGATGTTAAAGTTAACATAAAATTTAAACAAACTTAAAATTACGCACTGGCTACTAGGGCCTTCAACTAAGCATTGTTTTTTTTTTTTTTTAATTTCTCATTCTTAAGGGCTGTTAGGGCTATATAAAGACACTATCTTAGATTGAGATTTAGTTGTAGGTTAGCTATTGCATGCCTTTCCGGTCCTTTTCTAATAACTTTGCTCATTTACAGAAAACGCTTTCCGTACTATACCATCGTGGGCGACAAGGAGCGCAATACGGTGGTGTTCAAGAAGAGCGACACCGAGGAGTTCAGCGTGGAGGAGCTGGTTGCCCAACTGCTGGTCAAGGCCAAGGAATACGCACAAGAATCGACACAGCAATCGATCACCGAATGTGTGCTAACGGTGCCCGGATACTTTGGTCAGGCCGAGCGAGAGGCTTTGCTGGTCGCTGCACAATTGGCCAATTTGAAGGTGCTGCAGCTGATCAACGATTATGCGGCCGTAGCGCTCAACTATGGCGTGTTCCATCGCGGAGAGATCAATGAGACGGCACAGTATTTCCTGTTCTATGATATGGGCGCCTACAAGACATCCGCTGCGGTGGTCAGCTATCAGTTGGTCAAGGATAAGCAGACCAAGGAGGTCAATCCGGTGGTCCAGGTGCTGGGCGTTGGCTATGATCGATCGCTGGGCGGCCTGGAGATACAGCTGCGCTTGCGCGACTATTTAGCCCAGGAGTTCAATGCCCTGAAGAAGACCAAGACGGATGTCACACAGAGTCCACGGGCGCTGGCCAAACTGTTCAAGGAGGCGGGTCGTGTGAAGAACGTGTTGTCAGCCAACACAGAACATTATGCGCAGATTGAGAATCTGCTGGAGGATCAGGACTTTAAGCTGGTGGTGTCGCGCGAGAAGCTAGAGGAGCTATGCGCTGATCTGTGGCCACGCACCACTAAACCATTGGAGGATGCTCTCGCCACGTCGAACCTGTCGCTGGATGTGATTACTCAGGTGATACTCTTTGGCGGAGGCACGCGTGTGCCACGTGTTCAGGAGACAATCAAGCAGCTGATCAAACAGGAGCTGGGCAAGAATCTGAATGCTGATGAATCGGCCACCATGGGCGCCGTCTACAAGGCAGCCGATCTGTCCTCTGGCTTTAAGGTGAAGAAGTTCATAGTTAAGGATGCAGTGATCTTCCCCCTGCAAGTGTCCTTTGAACGTGATCCGGGCGATGGTGCAGCCGTGAAGCAAGTGAAGCGTGTGCTCTTCGCCCTGATGAATCCCTATCCGCAGAAGAAGGTAATCACCTTCAACAAGCACACGGATGACTTTGAGTTCTATGTGAATTATGGAGACTTGGATCGCTACAGCGCGGAGGATATTGCTGCTCTTGGAAGCCTCAATATCACGCGCGTTGAACTGCAGAAGGTCAAGGATCTGCTGGAGAAGTCGAAGAAGGATCAGGTGGACAATAAGGGCATCAAGGCGTACTTCTATATGGATGACTCTGGCATTTTCCGTTGCACGGGCGTCGAGTATGTTTATGAGAAGCAAAAGGTTGACGAGGAGCAGGACGAGGATAGCACATTGGCCAAGCTAGGCAGCACCATCAGCAAACTCTTCACCAAGGAGGCTGAGAAAGCTGAGGGCAGCGAAACCCCAACGCCCAATGACCAAGAATCCGGCGAGGAGCCAGCCGATCCCAAGCCTGATGATGAAACTAAGAAGGCCGGTAATGCCAACGACTCAGTTCCCACCAAAAATGTAGATGAGAACAAGGCCGAGGCCAAGAATGAGACCATCAAACTAGTCACCATCAAGGCACCCGTGGCCCACAAGACAGAGATTAGATTTACACAGCCTTTGAGTGGCAGCGGCTACAACGACGCTCTGGCTAAGCTGCAGGCTATCAACAAACAAGAGGAGGAGCGCGTTCGCTTGGAGTCCACATTCAATGCACTCGAATCGCATATCATCGAGGTCCAGCAGAAGCTGGATGAAAAGCCTTATGCGGAGTGTGCCACGGACGCGGAGAAGGAGGAGTTGTTAGCCGAGTGCAGCAAGCTGTCCGAGTGGCTGTACGAGGATGAGGATAATCGTACGCCCGAAGTTTATGAGGAGAAGTTGAAGCAGCTGAAAAAGCTGTCAAGTGTATTCCTCGGTCGTCACTGGGAGCACGAGGAACGTCCGGATGCGATCAAGTCCTTCAAGGGCATGATCGAGAGCGCTGAAAAGTTCCTTCTGACGGCACGTAATCTCACCAAGGACACAAATCCCGAGATGGATGTCTTCACCCAGGTGGAGATCGACACGCTCGTCAAAGTGATCACAGAGTCAAGCACCTGGCTGAAGACCGAAGTCGCCGCCCAGAAGAAGCTCAGCCGGAATGCGGATGTGCGTCTAACGGTGCAGGATATGATGAAAAAGATGGCCACGCTGGATCGCGAAGTTCAGTATATGGCCAACAAGATGAAGATTTGGAAACCTAAGGCGAAGGTCGATAAGAAGCCTAAGGAGCCTGTACCTGTTGAAGAGACAGTTCAAGGCAGTGGCAGCGGTAGCGGCGACAACGCCGACTTCAAAACCGAAGAAGCGGTCAAGGACAAAGCTGAGCAGCCAAAGGATCAGAAGGAGGAGGAGCAGGTAACACCCACTCCTACAGCCGACGCCAAAACACCACACAGCGAACTCTAAAGCAAGACTGCATGAAATGAACAGAAAGAGAACATGAGAGGTAAATCGAGAGATAGAGAGAGAGAGAGAGATAGCGTGAAGAAGAGAACGCAGGATAAATTCACAATCGGAGAAAATGCGAAAACAGGAACTGGAACGGGGGAAAGTTGTGCGCTTAATGCGTTGGGCTTGCCCAGAAGGGAGGGGAAATAACGGATTAGGGGGACAATCCGTTCAAAGCTTTGAAGTAGTAAAACGAAAATGGAGGGGGCATACGTTGGCTTACGGGTGGACGGCTCTGGTCTGAAGCCCAACGCATTTTTCGTACAAAATTAGAGAAAAAAAGAATAGATGAAAAAAAAGAGCGTTCAATGTTTTTTTTTTTTAATCTTAAATTATTATTTCGTTCGAACTAGCTAATGGCGGGGTTAAATTATGCTACTTTAAACATAAATCTATAACTAAAGAAATTCAATGAAGTGTAAAAATTCAATTTTCATTCCGTCGTGCTTTAAGTTCATCAATCTATTAATGCCTGGATATATTATCTAATTAAATAAAAACCAAAACACACAAAAAGACTTGAAGTACTCAACTCCCTTACACACAACATTTATCCACATTCATGTGCGCCCAGTATCTAAAAATGTATACCTAAAAAGAAATATTTATAATAAACACTTTAATTGATGCAGTATTAATTAAAGTAAAAATAACGGGAAGTAAGCTCAAAAATATAATAAAAACTAAATAATAATAATAATAAAAAAGGAGTAGATTCTAATAAAGTAGCTATAATTTTTTGTATTTACAAAAGTAATTTTTGTTAAACATATCGATCGAATTTAATTAAATTTTGTTTGAATTTTTAGTGTAACGCATATGTTGTGTTCGTATGTACATATGTATATATGAAAAATGTCCATGAAATAGCACCAGCTGATGCTGATGTACCAAATTCCAATGGCCAATATCGATAGCAATTGGTAATAAAGCAACAATGCATTTAGGTAAACATCGATATTTTTAAAAGCTGTCATGTCTCGAATTTGCGCCTGCAGAACAATTACAGTATGTTAAATATATATTGCACTTAAAATTCGATTTATGGGGTTATCTTAATAGTTATTAATATTTTTCACGAAAAGATCACCCGTAAAATGCGACATTATGGTATTTTAAACACATTGTTGTTTTCTTTTACAAACCACTCTGGTCACACTTTTTGAGCAAGAAATATCGTCAGACGTTCACGGAAGACGATGTACATAGATTATAATTCCGGAGACATTTACACGCCTACGTGATTGCTAAGTTTCGGGAGCATATTGTAGTTAAAGCCATTAAATTCTAGTTTAAAAAAAAAAAAAACAGTGCATGTCTTATGTTAAGTGATAGAACTTATAAAACTCTTACAAACTGGACTACAAAACGAGGAGAATAATAAATAACAAATAAAAGAGCTATTCGCGTTTATACAAATACATATGCAATAACTGCGACACATCAAAAGCCATTTGCCACAAAAAATATGGCGAAGGCGAATTAGTGCAATCGTGCAAAACTTTAAAATACACACAGTATATATATACATAGTTTCAGTAAGGTATTTTGCAGAGGTAATTGTACCTGACTATTAATGTATGAATGTGCATCCATATCGTACCATACATCCATACGAATATATAGATTAATGTGTGTTGTAAGATTTCCTGTAATGTTTGGCAGTGTGCAATGAAAACATGTGTATGTATGTACATAACTACACATACATATGTATTTATTGTATCTGCCAATTGATTTTGTTGAAAAAATATTTATTTGAAAACAAGAGTCAGTTAGCCATTTCGATAGCACAACAATGTGAATTTGCCTAAATAGTCACGAATACAATTGCTGCAGTGGGGGATAGGGAGAAACCGATATCTAATTTGTTCGTTTTTACATTCAACGTTTACATTTGACTTGCATATGTACGTATATACATATGTAATTTCATACACACACGTACATATGTATGAGTGTGTGTTTGTGTATATATGTGTGTGAGTGTGATAGTGCAGAGTGCGAATTTCCTTCTTTCGATAGCAACGTAAGCGCACCGATAACTTCTTTCGATTGTCATTGTTGCTCTGCTGACTGATTCTGTTGCGGTTGCTTTCGGCACATACATGCATACATACATAATTATGTTAGTGTGTGTGAGTCGCTTGCACGGCGACGGCGCCTGTCTGGCGAAAGTGATTTTTCAGTAAAATTTCGCAGCTTCAAGTCGTCGGACGGAGTGGAGTGCAGCAGGTCGATCGGTCCGGTGGAGCCAAATTGACGATGTCGTAAAGGTGCCAAGCGGGCGTGCGACTGACTCCGTTGCTATTTATTATTGTGTCTGTGTGCGCGTGTGTGTTTGTCTGTCTGTGCCCTGTACCTCTGTTTATTTATTGTTAGCTTTTCAATTTTCATTCCACTTGCCCATATTGTTATTATTTATTTATATAAACTTTTTTTTTTTTACTTTGTGCATTTAGAACTTAATTCGAACGGGTTCATTGCGTACGTGAGTCTGTGTGCTGTCTGCGTGTGTGCGTTTGTTTAAATGTGGTGGGTCTCTGGGTATGTGTGTTTGGTATACGCAAACAAAGGAGCTCTACGTTTTCACCTCCTCTTACTCTTTTCTCTGTTTTCAATGTATAAAGTGCAGGATAAGGTAGATTGAATAAAACAAAGTGCAGCAGCATAGCGGCGACAGCGACAGTTACAGCCACAGCAGCAAGGCAACAAACAGTAAAGTCAATTAGTTGCATTAGTGTTTGCATGCATACGTCTTAATGTGCATAAGTGCGTGTATGCACAATAGAAAACATTAAAAATTATTGTAGTCCATTACCGCTTCGATGATATGCTCCAATGTACATGTCAACATTTATGCATACATATGTATATGTTTTTAAATTAACATGTGTGTGCAATTGTACGTGTATTTGTGCAGTTTTACATTGAACTGTCTTCAGCCCGTCAGTCCAGCAGCTGGGCAGGCAAAGCCGAATTTGAGCGCTCTCCTCGCGCTCTCTGTCTCTCTCTCGCTCTCCCTCTCTTACATCTGCCCATATTCCGCGTGAGAGTAAGCTTGAAGCCGTGCACAGTAGCGCCAGAGGCGCCAAAAAATGAAAGCATCGCATTTGAATTGTTATCGCACACAGGCATTGGCATACATATGTGTTGGTATACTGAGACTTTGGCATGGAGAAAATCACTTTCATTCTACTATGCGCTGTCGCAGCTGTTCTGGACTGCAGAATTTACAGGCTTCTTTTTATGGTCCCGCTTACGTAGAGAGGCGATTGGCTCAAATTTAAACTGTAAACGAAACACTTTGGACTCTCCATTTTGATTCTTGATCGAGTGCAAATAATTACAGAGCAAGAAGAGTGAAGAATAGAAATGTGTTAGGTCAAGTATTAAAATTAAAATGAAGTGAAATGGAAAGAAACAAACAAAATTGATTTGGCAAACAAAGTTTACAATTTTCTCAATCATTTATCATATGTGTGAGCATGTATGTATATACATATGTACATATACGAATATATATTTTTAAGCAAGTAAAAGCTGACGTAGCAAGCTAGACACAAAAAAGCAATCATGGTAAAAGTTTTGATTTGTATTAATATTATTATTATCGTAGCTAGTACTTGCAAGTAGAAGTATATGTAATTTGTTTGTAAACTTTATTTTGACGTGAGTGCTTGATTGTTATTTATTTGTTTGCAATGAATGCAAGTGAAACACGTGCTCATGATGTTGTTTCTGAATACGCAGAGTGCAGAAGCCGCAAATCAAGGACCCCCAATAGAAAGCAATAGAGGAGGACATTGCTGAAAGTCAACGAAACGACGCCACAGAGTGAAAGACCGCTAGGAGTGGGAGTGGGAGAGGGAGACGAAGAGCGTGAGCGAGAGCGAAAGCGTCGCGTCAAAAGTTGAGCGCATGCTGTGTAGGGGGCGGCGCAGAAGACGACTCAAGTGAAGTGCAAGTAGCAACAACAGAATAACAATAATATTAGTAACAACAATAACAAACAAACAACAGTAATTATAAGAAGAAAAGAAAAAAAAAAAAAAAAACAATAACACCAATACTTGCATCAAGCAGCCAACAAATATATATATGTAAAGCGAACGTGTGCGTGGGTATCCGATGCCAATAAC
This sequence comes from Drosophila arizonae, assembly GCF_054131065.1. Taxonomy (NCBI): domain Eukaryota; kingdom Metazoa; phylum Arthropoda; class Insecta; order Diptera; family Drosophilidae; genus Drosophila; species Drosophila arizonae. Next base: position 12,170,422 of record NC_142927.1, on the reverse strand, counting down.
GAACATGTTGATAAATTTGCCTTACTCTGCTGATGCTGCTGTTTCAATAACAGTATAATATCAACTACCTCCAACAAAATTAATAAAAATAAGACCTCAATAAAGGGATAAAAGAGCGAGCGAGACAAAAAGCCGAAGAACAGCAGCCTTGCTAGCTTTAAACAATAAAAAACGCGAGTTACAGCTAGACACGAGCGCCACCTACCGTCGACCGCACGCACAATACGACAGAGAGAAAGAGAGTCTGAGCAAAGGGACCCAAAACGTCACAGCCGCAACAAAAGCAAAAATATAACTAAAAGAAGTAAATACAAAACAACAAACAACAAATTACGAACAACATCAAAAGAAAATTATATTAAAAACAAAGTGCATCTAGACATTCAGCTCAGACGCTTGCATTGTATAAGTGCATGTGTATCTCCGCGTGCGTGTGTCCGTGTCCGTGTGTGTTCGTTACCGTGCCAGCGCGTATGTGGAAGTAGTGGTAGTTTGTGGTGCTGTTATCTGCTCCCTTTCTACACACCCACTCACACACACACATACACATAAACGCACAGACACACACGGCAACTCGGGCTCCGGTGGGAGGCGAATCCGTGACTGACTGGCTGTCACGTTGTCTTGCCCGCCAATATGGCGTGCCTTAACACACTGAAGCAAGAAATCAAAACACTGGAGAAAATCTTTCCGAAGAACCACGACCGCTTTCAGATACTCAATTCCAGCGTAGATGAGCTCCTCTGCAGGTTCATCGATAAGAATGGCAAGCGCTACGACATACATGCAAACATAACGGTAAGTAGTACTATATATACCTATAATATATACATATATATATATATGTATATACCCATCAACAAATGCGCAGTTAAAGTAATTCATAAAGTGCACATAGAGACAGTGTATATAAGATATATCAAGTTAATGCGATTGTTCATTGATTGATTGACTGATTGACTAACTGTCTGATGATCCACGCCTAGCTCCAATTCAATCTTATTTATGTTAGATCCAATATAAACTTTATTTGATCCCCAATACAGTTGCCAGGCACAAATCAGCAGACGCTTTTCATTACATATTGTTTGTATGAAAATTCGTAAAAAAAAAAAAAATTAAACCTGCTTCTAATTACAAATAAACACTTATGTATATTGTAAACACTGATCAAATAACTGCACGGCTCAATCAAATTGACGAAGGTCACCTTGCTCTTATTTCCTGCGCACCGCTAGAATTTCCAGCCAGAGAAAAAGAGAGAGAGAGAGAGAGGGAGAGGGAGAGAGAACAGAAAACTTCTTGCTGTTCTGCAACTTTTACAGTAGAATTCCATTGGTTTATCCTACAGGCTGTCCTATCTCTCCCTCTCTTTTTCTCTCTGTGCCTCACTCATCCTCTCCTTTCCTTTATTCCTGCTGTTGTTAGCTTTGCTGCTGCGAAAATTTGTCTTCATCATATTTTTTTTTGATCATGTTTTTCGTTAACATATTTTCGTTACTCTACTCCAAGGCAAAAGGGTATCAATGTATTCTCACAAAATATGTAACATGTGGCAGGAGTTTCTTTTTTGCCTAGATTCACTGTGAGAACTCAACTATAACAGTATATTAGAGTTTAGCTAAATAGTAACTAAGTCAGTGATTTAGTCTAAATACACATTCAAAAGTCTTGCCATATCTATTAGACTGCATCTCTTTTACTAAAGGGTATTGACGCTTCTATTTACTACATATTGTTTATTTTTTGTTTTCTTCAGTTCACCTTTCGTAAAGTTGCTCTCACACGCTGTTTTATCGTGCCGTTGTCGATTCTTATTTAGGGGCAGCGTGCTTCAATAATTTATGATTCATTGCCCTGCGCCTCCAACAACAGTTGCCAACTTGCCAAGTTCGCCTCTGTCATACCGTCCCTCGCCTCACCGCTGTCCCCACTTCTGTCTGCTCTCCTCGCATCCTCTCCTCTCCTCTCCTTTGCTGTCCCATCGCTCCACTGTGCTGTGCTCTGCTCTGCTCTGCTCAGCTTCGACTCTGCTTTGGTTCAACGATCTAATTAAAGGTTATATATGTATGTAATTTCATTGACGCTGTCTCGCAGCTTTTGTTATAGTCTCCACATTCAGAAATATATATAATATACACATAATTTATATATATATTTATATGTACATACAGGTATTATCTGGCTGTTTAGCCAACTGTTTATGTCTGTTAAGCTATCAGTAAATTGAGCAATATTTTCAATATTTCCTTGAATGATAATAAACAAGGAATGGGAACTTTGAAACTTTGCTGTGTTAAATTTATTAACTTGACCGATTAATCAGTATAGCCAACAAATCTAAATCGCATAACAGCTTTAAAATGTTATTAGTATATGTGAATAAAATTGCGAAACTTGAATATCTTGATTAGTCACAGAAAATAGCTGTATGGAAAAGAAGGAGTTATTTATAGAACAACTCTACACTGGTATTAGTTTAGGGAGACAATTCAGTGTACAGTAGAACTGTAAACCTTAAACCCAAGCACACATATAGCTAATTTATATATATTCATAAAATGTCGGCAAGCAATTGCAATGAAAACTGGACAAACTTTTATGTAGATTGGGGATTATATAAGGCATTTTATATATGTATATAATGTCTCTGCACTTGTGAGCGTTTATGTGATATTTGTTTTGATTGGATTGCTATGTTTTTTTTTGTTTCATCCTCAGGAAACGTATCCATCATCGCCGCCAGTTTGGTTTGCTGAGAGCGAAGAGACGAGCGTCACGAACGCCGTGCAAATCCTTAGCAACACAAATGGTCGCGATAATCATGTGATTAATCAGGTAAGTTAGCATGCCTCTCCCACTCCCACTCCCGGTCTCTGTCTCTCCGTGAAATCGTGCATTAATCAGTGATTATGTATATGCGTTAGGTTGGCATATTGCTGCGCGAGCTGTGCCGTTTACACAATGTTCCACTGCCACCCGATATTGATAATTTAACGCTGCCGCTGCAAACGCCGCCGCCCTCTGCCTCGCCATTACGCTTGGAGCGTTCAGCTGGTGGCGGGGGTGTTGGTGGCGGCGTTGGCGGTGGAGCGGGCCCACACGGCAACGAGGAGACTGATTCGGATCAGGACGAAATCGAGGATCCCATCGGTGAGAGCGAGCAGGAGAGCGAGGGCGATGAGGATCTACCATTGGAAATGGATGATGTGCGAAACACAAATAAAGTACGTCAACGCATGAACAATAACAATTGTTGTTATTATTATTAATGAAATCTCTTCAAGCAGAAAGATGATATGGAGGTGGAACACTTAGCGACTTTAGAAAGACTGCGTCAAAGTCAAAGACAAGACTATTTAAAAGTGCGTACATACATATATACAAGAAAAGTATAGAATGTCATGTATATAACTGTCTCTCTCTTTTTCTCTATATCGCCATCTCTTTCTAATTGATGCAGGGTTCAGTTTCTGGTTCAGTACAGGCAACAGATCGCCTGATGAAAGAACTACGTGATATTTATCGATCCGATGCGTTCAAGAAGAACATGTACTCCATTGAGCTCGTCAACGATTCGATTTATGAATGGAATATACGCCTCAAGTCTGTCGATCCGGATAGTCCATTGCACAGCGATCTGCAGCAGCTGAAAGAGAAGGAGGGCAAAGATAGCATATTGCTCAACATACTCTTCAAGGAGACGTATCCGTTCGAGCCACCCTTTGTTCGTGTCGTGCATCCAATCATCTCAGGTGCTTGGCTTGATTACCTAACCAATTAATTGTCACAATTACAGCAATGATTCTAATGTATTGTATATTGTTTCTCCATTAGGTGGCTATGTGCTCATTGGTGGCGCTATTTGCATGGAGCTGCTGACCAAGCAAGGCTGGAGTTCCGCCTACACAGTCGAAGCCGTGATCATGCAAATTGCCGCGACGCTGGTCAAGGGCAAAGCGCGCATACAGTTTGGTGCTACAAAGGTGCGTAATATTAAGCAGACATTAAGTGCTTATAAATGATATACATTTCTTTTCTAATCCAAAGCAGGCGCTCACCCAGGGACAATACAGCTTAGCAAGGGCTCAACAGAGCTTCAAATCTTTAGTGCAGATCCACGAGAAAAATGGTAAATCGTAGCAAATGTATAACTCAAATTGTAACCGGATTGTGCTAATTGCTTGTTATTGTCATTGACAGGTTGGTTTACGCCGCCGAAGGAGGATGGCTAAGATTTATTGTTGCTTAAGTGTTTGTATAAGCTTAAGGAACGGACGTTTGCCAAATGTCGTCGCTCATCCATATACATATATATATATTTATATATACAAGAAAAATATGTATATATAAATATAAATATTTATTTATATATATACACAAACTAACAAAAAACAAAACAAAACACCTACCCCGAAAACACCAGACACATGCGGCTAGATAAGCCACATACAGAGCGTATCAGTAGAAGAAGCGGAGGCCAGCACAGCAGCGCAGCAGCACAAGCAGCTGCAGTAGTCGGAGCTGCAGCATCATTTGAAGCAGCATCATCATCATCATTTCAAATCGAACCCGCCATTCAAACATTATTTATATAATGGACAGCGCGTCGTCCAAAATAAGTTCTGCAATTTGTGTATACTTGATAAAAAAAGGAAAACAACAAATATTTGCATATATACATATATTTGTATATATATATGCTGTGACATATGTTGTGCATACGTCGGTATATATACATACATACATACACACACACATACATTGAAGCTAATTGATGTAAGAATGTTGCGGTGCATGTGGATATGCATATACGCATATCGTATTGATTGAATGCAATTGTTTATGTTTTCTTTTTTTTCTCTTCGTTTTAACATTTATTGTATTATGTGAAGCGTTTAATTTGTCATTCTGTCTGACTTTCATCGCTTGATAATTTATGTATAGTAGGAAAAAAGTTATAGCAGCGAAATCATGCAATTCTTCTCAAAATCTTCTATGTTACCTGTAAGAGATTTTTTGTTACATTTTTTTTAAAGATCCTCTCGTTCAAAATTTATTAAGAAATACATTGCTTCGAATATATATTAAAAAAAAAAAGAAGATTAAATAAATAAATAATATATTTATATTTGTAAACGATAAAATTGTACAGTTAGCAGCAATAATTAACAATTACCGATTATGATAATGATAACAACAACAACAACAACATCAGCAACAGCAGCAACAACAACAACAACCATTGCAACAGCAGCACCAATAGCCGCGTGTAAATGTAAAGGCAATTTATGCATATGTATATGTAATGTAGGTGTACCAATTTAACGCGGATTGAAGGTGTGCTCTATGTATGGAAGTGACCTGGTATTCTGGTTCACCACGGGACACTGGATGGATGAGTAGTGGATGGAAGGACCGTGCGTCAGCAGCGGAAGGACGAAGAGACAAGGCATACACACACACACACCTGCATATACCTAGTTGTAATTAGCTAAGTAACGTAATATACTAATATTTTTTTTAGTTATTAATCTTGTAACCTTATATATTTCGCACTAGCTTTAAGAGATTGCGATTGCGGATGTAGTTATAGTGCATAAACATATATGTCTATATATGTATATGTATATGCTTATATATAAATAAATATACATATGTGTAGCATATACAACTAGAGGAGTTAAACGTTAAGCGATAATAACAACAGAGAAATAAACGAAAAATCGTAAGCAAAACAAATACAGCAACAACAAAACACCACGAGCGTAAGCAAATTCTAACTGTAAATTCGTCTTTCCAAATAACCGTAAACAAAAAGCAACAAATACAAAGTAAAAACAGCCCAATAAAAATAAACTGCGAAAGAAAAAGAATAAAATTATATAGCATATTAATTGGAAATATTGAAGTTACAACCAAACTATTTAACGCAATGACCATAAACGAGGGTGGCCTAAAAACTTTCCGAGTTAACACAAAATGATATATATACATATAATAATATTGAAATACAAAAACCACAAGAAATTCAAATAACATTTATCTATTTATTTTTCTATGTTCACATTAAGGATTTCAATTTATCCGATCTATCCGAATTGTGAGAACATTTTCACTTTAGGCTTGACTAAACCAGAAAAAAAAAACAGTATTTAGCTTTGTACAATTTAAGCTTAGGTAAATGAATGAAATGCAAACATAAATAGATTTCACTGCAGTAAAACTAATGTTAGAAATTAATCTTAGACATAGCTCAATCGACCTAGCGATCAGTCGACAATGACTATGTAGTTGGAGGCTGCTTTTGAGGGATGCATTTTGGTCGGAATTGGCTGGGTGTAGCTGTGATTAGTGCTGGACTCGTTGTTGTCAAGGGCGCCGCCAATGATCATCTCGAGAGCACCTTTGATTTGGAGCAGCTGGCAGGTGAGCTGCACCTCCGATTTCATGGTCCGTTTGAGTCGCTCCAGGGCGGCTATCATGGGTTTGTTGTAGGCAAAGGCATTGTTCTCAAACACATCCATCACAGCGCTGGCTGCATTCAGCAGCGGGCGCATAAAGCGCACCTCGCCGAGATGTTTGCAAAGGAAATTGATGAATCGGATTATAGTTATATCTTTGCGATCGGTTAATGCGGCTTGTAGCGCACCGCGATGTTGCAGCTCCGTAATGACGGCCACAACCATCTCCGGGTGTTTCTTAACATTTAACGGTGTGCAGACACAGTCGAGGGCCTTCTTGTAGTTATATTTGCGCAGATGGATATCGAACTTCTGCAGTTTGTTACCTTTGCTTTTGTCGGATATCACATGATCGACTGGCACACCCGTCGCCGGACGTGCCATCTTCTGCAAACGTTGTTTCCGGTAACTGACCCTGATCTTTTTCAGGTGACTCGGTTTGCTTTCGACAATCATACGCTTAATGGAGACAAGGCCATCGACCATGCCGGCAACTACAGCCTGATCCTTGGCAGCAACGCCCAGGCTAACAACAGCATTTGGATAGGTCAGAGTGTGCACAGTTTTGTATGTGCTCACATCGTAGATCTTCACATGACGATCCAAACCGCCGGACAGCAGGCGTCGGCCATCAGAGCCAAGGCTCAGGCAAGTGATTGTCTTGTGGTGCTGCGACATGGTCGTCAGCAGGCGACTGCCGCTAATCAAGTCCCAAACACGCACCTGTGTGCCGCCGGCCGTGATGAATATCGAGCCATTGGGCAGAAACAGCATCGACTCAACTGGGCTGCCATGGTCCAGAGTATGGGTGATGGCTTTCTCGGCGCGTGTGTCGTACAGATTGATTTTTCCATCGTAGCCGCCAGAGATGAACATGTGAGATGACTGCGGGTGCATTGCACCGGCTCTTATATAATCGGTGTGTGCATCTTCATATGTTTGCACCACTTTCTCGTTCGCCACATCCCAGAGCCGGACAGATTTATCGTCCGCGAAGCTTGCCAGCTGGAGCTTGTCGGCGGTGAAGAAGGCGCGATGCACGGGCGCATTGTGGCCTTTGAATAGCCGCAATATGTTACGGCTGGTCGTGTCGAAGATTTTAACATGTCCTTCTTCGTCGCCGGCGGCCAGCAGCCGACCATCCTGACGGAAATTAGCGCCGTATGCGGTCTTTTGGAAACGTGACAAGTTCTTGACCACAAGCTTGGTCACCAGATTGTAGATTTGCACACGCACCGAACAGGTCAGCACAAAGTTACTCGGTTCACTGGGACTGAAGTCAATATAGTCTATCGTTGTATGCTCCTTCAGCAGTTCGGGTTTCTGTTCGGTGAAGTGTCTTATGTTTACTTTGATTATATCTGCAATAAGAACAATGAGCTTACCGCTAAACGATCCCAGTAAATTGTATCGGGCGTGACCACCTGCGCCTTCTGTTGAAATCGTCTTATATTAAGTGGCTGGAAGCTAGTCATGTTGATTTTAATGTCTTCGTAGTTAATTGGCGTCAGCGCGCGCGCACGTGGAAGGCAACAACATGATGGGCATGCAAATTTCGATAGACTTATATCGATAACGATCGTTGTCTGTAGATTGGTCACATTGTTATATCAGCTGATCGGCAGCCGTTAAAAATACCGAATTCAGCACTCCTAATTAAGTGTTAAAGCTGAAAAGCGTTTAAAAATTATCAGACAGTAATACTCACAAGTGTATTAACAATCTAAATTATATACTCAAATTAAATGTGCCTCGAATTAATTGATGATGTTTTTGCTATAAAATATTGTTTTTCCGGTTTTTCATACCTTAACCGGGAACACTGAAGAAGGCATGCGATTTACGTGTAATCGATGTTTTCATGTCGTGAGCCATCGATACTACCAGACCAACAACGATATTAATAACAACAATAAGCAGGAAAGCATATTTATTTACAAAACTGCATATTTGTTTAACGTGTTCGGTTGGCGCTTTATGCGAATTGATGCCAAATACAGAACAACAACAAAAATAGCAGCAGCAGCAAAAACAACAAGAATTATGCGTGATTGAATAAAAGTGTTGAACGCCGTAATGCTGATTCGTTAAAAACAAATAACAACAATAACAGCAACAGCAACAGCAGCAGTAGTAACCAGCAAATAGATTCAATTTTAATTGAAATTTATTTATCAACGCCGAGCTAAGGCCGTCGTTTCGAATGGGAACGATACATACCTATACTGCCAAAGAAATGTCACAGTGAAGCTTCCAGTTAGCGCCGTAATTTCCCCTCTGATAGAATCGTTTAATTAACTCAACTCGAAGATGGGCTCGTGTCTGAATTGATGGACAAGAGGCGAAGCAGAAAAGACAAATAGAACACATGAAATGTGGCAAATTTAAAGCCATAAATATATAGATATTAATTGACAGCAATAAATGTGCAGAATACAATTGAATCGACGGAGGCAAGCGATCAATCGTCGACAGCAGCTAAAGAGGAACGGAACGGATCGTAGATCGAAGCGCAAAAATGGAAGACGAAACGAATTTGGACTTGAACAATGAGAAGAAAGTGCTGTGCGAGAAGATCATCAGGGACATAAACGCTGTATTTCTCAAGGATGCCGATTTGTAAGCTAATGCCAAATGAAATGAAATTCTATATATTCAATTGCAATCATAAAATCGTTAACTCCTTTCCAGATCCTCATTTGAGATCATACCCAAGGAAACGAACTGCAACAAGTCGCCCGTGGTGCACGTGGATCATAACTTGGGCTTGGAATCGTGGTGCGCTCAGCATGTGTATGATCATGCGCATCGCATCCTCATCGCGCATCGCAAGCAAACGATGCAACAGCAACTGCGCGCACTGCAGCAGCAACAGCAGAGCGATTCGCTGGCCAAGTATTTGAATGTGGCCCTATTGATCAATCCAGATGTGACCACCTTTTGGCACATACGCCGCCAGCTGGTGCAAAAGAATCGCCTAAGCATCAACAAGGAGCTGCAATTCTCAGCGCTCGTGCTGTCCATCAAGCCAAAGTCAAACGAGGCCTTTGCCTATCGTCGGTGGCTCTACTCTTTTCAAAGTGAGTCGCATCTGGCATCTTCTTTTAATGCACTTCAATCTATATATAATATATACATATATTGTATTCTTTCAGGCGCCGATGCCATCGACTGGCCACATGAGATTAGCATTTGCGAACGTGCCGCCGATCGCTGTGCGAGCAATTATCATGCCTGGTCGCATCGTCAGTGGGTGCTGCAGAATGCCCCGCCCTGTCTGCTGCAGTCGGAGCTAATGCGAACGGAAAAGTTCATACGCAAGCATATAACCGACTACAGCAGCTATCATTATCGCCAGCTGCTGCTCAGTCGGGCGTACGAGCAGTGCTTCTACATGCCAGACGAATCGCAGCCACCGTGGAGCAGCTTGCGTGAGCTACTCGAACATTATGAGCTGGCAGTGGCAGCGCCAGCAAATGCTGATTGCGATGCAGCTGCAGAGCCATTGCTGCAGCTGTTGTTGCCTAATCTGAATCGCAATGGAGTCAGCGCTCAGCGACTTCGCTCCTTTCTCTATTGCTGCAATGTGGCTGCCAGCGATATGCGTTTGTGTGCGGAGCAGCGGCAGTTGTATGGAGCGCACGATTGCTTTGAGCTGCATCGACGCGCCTCGCTCAAGTTCATAGTGGAGCAGTGTCTACGCCTGTTGGCGGGCCTTGCCAACGGTCCCGGCTTTTATCTGGCCCCCAACAGCATGAGCCAAACGAACGAGCTGCGCAAATTTGATTGTGAATCGCATCCATTTCTCGCCGCAGTGCGTCGTGTCGAGTTCCAATTGGGCGACAAGCACAAGCATTGGTGTAAAATGCATCTCAATTTCGCTAATCAGGACTAAGTGCAGATTCTGATTGAATTGTTCAATTGTTATTTGTCAAAATGTGCCGTATATGCAATGCACTCATGGAGGCTGTTTCGTTCTCTCAGCCAGAATCGAAAAGAATTATGTAAACATTTATATAACATATATAGAGATATATATATATACACTTATATATATTTATATAGCTTATGTATAGAGACAATGTAGTGCTCGTTATGTAGCGTCTACGAATGTGGACCACCTGAACCTTCCCCTCCCTCAATAGAATATCTTGTCTACTTGTTAAGGGTCAGCTCAAAGCGAAACATTTATTAAATATCTCTATTCCAAAGTGAACAACATTTGCAATTTGTTAGATTTACCTGTGTTATATATAACATATAGATACATATACATATAAATATATTATTTTAAGTGCATGCCAAACAAATACTATATCTAAATCTTTTTGTGCATGCAATAAAATAATTCTGCTGCATTTCAAACTAAACTAACAACGTTCAAGAATATACTCTCTCTTAGTTATATATGGAATCATTTATACATGAATACATACATATATATTATGTATGTATATCAGAAGTCAATGCTCTATTTAGATGTAATGCAAGCGTGTAATGTACACCACATTTAATTTTGTAGTGCACAGTTGTTAGCCAAGTTGCAATTAGTTCTAAATAAATGAAAGCAAACATTTCTCAAAAGAAACGTGTTTCAATCAAGCTGAGATTATTTTGGACTAAGGGGCGTGCTCTTAAGTCAATTTTGGTCCAATATTTATTTACTTTATTATTTCTCCCCTTTTCGTGAATTTCACAGTCATCAATTCTCTGATCTTTTTTTAGATTTACCAATGAAGGGGAAAAAATAAACTTTATATTAACTCAACATTTACAAAACATTGTAAAAAAAAAAAAAACAAAGATCAAAGTTTTAAAATGAATATAATTCAATTCTCTGCCATTTTTTTTTTAAATTTACCAATGAAAAAAAAAAAAAGAAAACAATTAGGAATAAATTATTCAAATATTAAAAAAAGAAAAATAACAAGAAAATATATAAACAGTACAAGAATAAATGTAATAAAAATATTTTAAAAACATATTGCTAAAACTAAAACAACTTAACAAAACTTAAAAAAAAATTCAAGTTTAAATAATAATAATAAATTGAATATCTAACTGAAAATACATACAATTTAATAATTATATTATGTATGTAATTAAACAAAAAATTAATAAACATGTATGTAGTTTGTTTTTGTTAAGAAATATTTTCAGTAAACCAATAACAATAAAATGCAAAGAATTATTTAACAAAATATAAATAAATACATGAATAAAAAATAGTTATTAAACTATAAAATATTATTATTATATATTAATACAAAATAATAATATGAAATACTAAAGACTGACTTTTCATTTAATTCAAAAAAGGAAGTATTTATGTATAAATAAATTACTAAAAAATAATTACATAAATACAAAATAGTTGAAACAAAGCCATACTCAAAAAAAAAAAAAAAAAAAAAAAAAAAAAAAAATAAATAAATAAATAAAAATAAATAAATAAGTAAAAATAATTCAATTGAACATTAAATGTATTGAATAAAAATATAATATGTAAAATTATTATATATTTATATTATTATATTCTCAAGTTAGATTTGATCTCTAGGCCATTTGGATTTCATTGGGGTAAATCTAAGAGCTGGGTCAAAATTTGTACCTTTAACACCCAAAAAGGTTTCTCAATGGCAATCTCCCAATTAGCTGATTGGGCTTAAGACGTTAAGTATGTTAAAGTTGTGTATCACGTGAATAAATATTTATATTTTTCTACAAATAATTGGACTTTCATATCCTACTGCTGTAATAATGACTGTATTTAGGTCTGATAAGATTCTTGATTTTAAGTGGAATCTAATTTGTTTGTTATTTCGGTCTGATGCCGCAGGCACGCAGCTGCTTAACTTAGCCACAGGCTATTGAAGGACATGCAGAGGAGGGTCTGCCGATGGAGGGGGCGTGGGCGGTGGAGTTGGAGGCAGATGCTGGCAATGGGGGTTAGCATTTACATGGGCATGGCATCAACATCAATCAGTGCGCATGTCAGCTGCTAGCAAGGGCCATTTTCAACAATGGCGAGATGACAGCAGCCGCAGCAGCAGAAGCAGCAGCAGCAGAAGCAGCAGCAGCAGCAGCAGCAGCAGCAGGAGCAGCAGCAGCAGCAGAACGTTTTGGCTTTGGCTTTTGGTTCAGTGCGCTATTAGAGGAGTTTGCGTGTGGCCGAGTAAGAGAGAGCCTTGTCAATAGCAAAGCAAAGCCAAAAACAGTGCCAACCGAGACAGACATAGCCTAAACGGGAACGGCCCTTCGATTAGGCACCTAAATAGTGTTCATTTTTCTTCTGTGCGTGCGGGTGTGTGTGTGTTTATTTGTTTTTATTTATGCTATAAACAAATTAACAAGGTAAGCGTCTTGACAAGTGCAACAGTGTTTAAGCTAAAATCAAAATTCAAAGTCCCAGACAAAGACAACGGCAAAACAAATAAACATTGAACGCGAGCTTTCTATACGTATACACACATACACATGCACAGCAATTTACGCATCTTATATGCTTACATATGAACGTGTGGGTGGGTGTGAGTGTGTGTGTGTGTGTGTGTCCATATATACATTTGTATGTAAATATACAGAGCAATGCGGACAGCGCTGTCTTGTCCGTCTCTCCCTCTACTGTGTGTGTGTGGGTTGTTGTGTGTGTGCATGTTTTGCATTTCTTAAATGTTACATTTTCTATTTTGCATTGCATATTTATGAACAGTCGCCGCCTTTCCGGTTAACGGGCAGGGCGTTATGATGGGTTGGGCGTGTAAATCGTTTAATTACACTTCAGCTGTAGCCTTGAAGGCAGCTTCTTGTCCCCGAAGGTCGTCAATATTTAAATTGTGCTTGACAGCAGCAGCACCAGCTGAAATTAATGCATATTAATCGTGTTGTCAAATCATTCGACTTCTTAACATTGATGCAATAACGGTACATATACTAGTATGCACAGCTTAATGCTCACGCACACATACATAGATACATACAAACATGCATAGTTAAACACACACGCAAGCCAAACTAAGCACACACAAGCTTGGCTATTCAGCTTTTTGCGTTCTGTCTGTTCCCGTGTGTGCGTGCATGTGTGCGTGTGAGTGTATCGAGTGGACACACCTGATTTGCGTGTATGTGCATGGCATTGGCCCACATGCGGTGCAAATACCAAAAATACCTTCATATGCACATAAATAGCTGAATAATCTAGTATGTAATTTGTATACATATGTTATTTAACATTTTTCTTTTGCTTCTAGACTTTTTATTAATCTTTATCTATGTATTTGTATCATCTCAACAGGCAGACTAGCAAAAATATCGATAAATACACAGTAAATAGTGCATATCAAACGACAACAGTTGAAGCAGCTTTTGCAATAACAGTTTGACGACGACTGCGCTGCTGCTGTTGGCAGCGAGCAGCGGACAATGAACTCGACAATGCAAAGCGCTCACTAATTCACAAACAAACACTAATACTCTCACACTCACTCTGGTGCTCTCGCACTCACACTCATTGTCTTTTCGTATATATGTATGCATTTGCATAACGGTTCACAACGTCAACAACGGCAGCAATGGCCACAGCGATGCTGCGTTTGAGCGCAAGGACAACGAAATATTTGACAATTGAGAATCAAATGAGCTAAGAGCTAATTACTTACATTCACATATTTACTTGAGGAAAATAAAAAGTAAAAACATGTCCGCTCTATGGTTTCCGTTTCCGTTTCCGGCATGCACAGCAAACAACAAGGAGCAACACCCAGAAGAGGACAAACTTAACAGTTGCCGCATCTTGCGTTTATCTTAGTTCCGTTGACTGAAACACACACATAAGTAGTCCAACATTCATACATATACACACACTCAAAACAAATTTGCATTGAAGTTGTGAAGAGCACGAAAATTTTGCCAAAAGGAATAAAACTGAAATTTAAAAATGGGCAGCTTGCCGAATTTGCATGAGCTGGAGGAGGCAGAACGAAAGAGGGAGAAACGTCGAGAATACGAATTGTTGTTGGAGCAGCGTGCAAGGGACACGAGTCGTGAGTGCGAACGCTTATCGGTATTTGCACAACAGCGTAAGGTGAGTGCGATACATGATCGATCGTCAAGCTATCGATATATGGAAATCAATTGCCAATTGGAATACCGTCAAGACAGTACACTTGTCCAATTGGATTAATGTTAAGGCCGTCAAGGCCTGACCATCATGAATTATATGCGATTTTTGATATTTTCCCTTTCAGCAATCCTCGTACAATGCTTATATTATGGCTGGCCTGGGCATAGGCGGAATCAGCGGTGGCGGCGGCTCGCTGAGTCTTGCCACAACGGCCAATGGCTATGGTAACGGACACATAGAGCTGGCTAATGGGATAACAAGTCCTACAACTGCTGCAGCAGGAACAGCGACCACAGAGACAACAACATCAGGCATAGAAACAACAACAACATCGTCAACAACTGCAACCGCAGCAGCAACAGCAACAGCAACAACAACAACAACGCTGAGTGGTTTTGCCATGCTGGGCTTGGCTAGCAGTCTGATGAACAGCAAGAAATATCCGCATTCCTATCATCAGCACATGCATCCGCACCAGCATTCGCACCCGCATCCGCACCCGCATCCGCATCCACATCCGCATCATCAGCATCGACATTCGCTGACCACGCGGCATCGCGTGCTGCGCACTCGGACACGCAGCTCGGGCGGTCCGCAGAATGTGTGGGACGAGCAGCTGATGGAGGTGAGTGGGTGGCACAGTGGGTTTTGATGGTCGATGGGCTGGGTGGCTCCTTGGCTGGCTGGCTGACTGACTGTGCAGCCTGCATACAGCGCCCAGCATAATCCTGGCTCCGGCTCTCGGGTTGGCACTTGTCATTTATTTATAGTCTTGGCAAATTGTGCTTCTGGCTTTTGCCTTCACTTCACAGCATCAGCTTCGATTTGGCTCGGCCGGCTGCCTGGCAACGGGGTCAAATGTCAGGGCAGTGGAGAGCTGGATAAACGCCTCCACGAGCACAAATAAGTAATTAAACGCAAACAAAGACGCTTGACACTGGCCACTGCGCAGATCCCGGGCACAGATTTTAATTTGAATCGCCAAACGACCTTCGACTAACCCGTATCCCTTGTCCCCCTCCTCCATTCCTATTCCTGCAATCGTTTGAAAATCCAATTCAGCTTGTTGCTCGCGGCCACAAACGGGCAAAAGTCAAGTGTCAAAAGCAAAATCCGTCGATTGCAATCGCCTGGCCTGTCAATGCGTTTCATTCGTTGCAAGTTACTGTTGATGGACTAGCTGATACCCTTTGGTGCTTGCCAATTGAGTTAGCCGCTTAGATTTGCCTCGGCTGGTTGAACCCGCATTTAAATACTGTATTCATTGCAAATGCAATATTGATTTTGTAAAGGGTATCTATTAGTCGGTTACTGGACATTTACGCCAAGTTTGGGGTGCACATGAATGAAAGTTCAGGGTTAATTAGGAGTATCTGTCTAGTCGATGCCATTGAACATATGGAGTAATGGGTATTTATTAGTCGGATACTGCCTATCCATACATACATGTGTACATGTGTATGTGTAGCTGTTATGGCAATGCTGATTAGAGGGTATCTCCCAGCCGGGCACTCATGACTAAGCATGACTATATATCTATATACATACATACATACATATATATTTCTCTCTCTCTCTCTCTCTCTCTCTCTCTCTCTCTCTCTCTCTCTCCCTCTATCTATGTATTGACAGCACCTCACTGCCTATTCACCGTCACCGATCTCGACGCGCTCGCATCGCATCAATCCCGTCTCCTCGTACCAGGTGCAGGCGGCATTGGCGGCATCGCGACGTCGCGAATCGATCAACAGCTCGATTGGGGCCACCTCGATACGCCGCCTGATCACGCTGAACAATCGCAACTGCCGCCACAAGGTGCCCGCCCACGTGCGCCAGAGGGTGTGGCGGCAGTTCACCTGCCTGAGCATCGCCCACGGCCTGATGAGCGCCGTTCTGCTGCCGGTGATGGCCTTGCAGGGCTCCAGCGCCGTCTGGCACCATCGCGAGCAGTGGCTGCCCATCGGGCCGAACATTGGATCCCTGCTGCTGGGCGCACTCTTCCTGGTCGCCGCCTGCATGAGTGTGCCGGGCATACGGCTAATCCGGCGATTCGGCTACACCCCGCTGCTGGCCGGGAACTGCTTGGCCGTGACCTTGTTCCTGCTGTCGCACCTGTATGCCTCCATCTATACGCTGCTGCCGGCATACTTGCTGCTGGGCTTCATGCTGAGCGCCGCCAACAGCTGTAAGGCGGCGCTGATTGTCCACTATGGCGGCAAGCTGAGCTGCTCCCACGAGCAGGAGTGCGCGTCGGATGCGCTGCTGGAGGAGCACAAGATGTTCTGCAATCGGGACCAGAAGGTGCGCCGCTTGGCCCGCTGGCTGCGCGCTGCCCAGGATCTCGGCCTGATCCTGGGCGCCCTCTTGGCCTCACTGCTGCTCGCCTGCAATGTGAACGACTGGAGCTGCTCCTCGGGCAGCGCCGAGCCAGCCGGCTCTAATGGCAGTCTCCTGCCCGCCACCAACTGGCCACAGCCGGAGGACTTCTACAATCGGAACGAGCATGGCGAACGCATCTGTGGAGCCGACATGTGTCCTCTGCAGCTGGATCCCAGCTGGTTCGCTGCCAATGACACGGGCGCCATCTATGCCGGCTTCATTGAGAGCGGCTCCCGCGCTGGTGGCCAGTCGCTGCTCTGGCTCTACGTGGTGCTCTCGCTGCTGGCGCTGCTGTTGTCCCTGCTCCAGGGACGTCAGGTTCTGGTGGCTGCCAACAGGCCGGAACGCTCGCACAAGGATGTCACGGACACGCTGCTCTTTGCCGGGCCGTTGGCCTACTTCGTGGGCACCGAACAGGGCTACATGCTGGGCGACTTTCTGCGCGCCTTTGTCTCCTGCTCCCTGGGCATCAACATGATACCGGGCGCCCTCATCGGCATGGGCATAATGCAGCTGATCGTCTCCTGCACGCTGAGCATGCTGCTCCGGCATACCAAGCGCATCGTGGTCATATGTGAGTAGCAATTGATGTGTGTGTGTGTTTGTGTGCTAATCCTAATGATTCCTCACCTCAATCCTACAGTGGCTGGCTTCTTCTTTCATTCGTGCTTGCTGCTGGCGCTGTCCAGCTGGAAGCCGTCGAGCGACGATAGCGCCCTCTTCTATGTGATAGCCGCCTCGTGGGGCGCCTGCAATGGCATGTGGGAGACGCTGCTCCTCTCGCTGGTCACCCTCAATCATGTCCAGCACGATCATGTGACGGATGTGACGGCACCGCTGCAATCAATGCGTTTCCTCGGCCTCGCCATCACGTTTGCGGCGCACGGCTTCCTCTGCGAATCGGTGAAGATCATTGCGCTCGTCGTCCTGCTGGTGATCAGTGTGCCGCCATATGCGATGCTGGAGATACGCCTGGAGGCGCAGCGGAAGGCGACGCTGATCAGCTTATGACGCAGCTACTTCAGCTAGTCCCGGAGCCGGGGCACTGTGGCACGCACGCACACCATGTAACCATCGGGGGCGGCGTACCGCAGGCTGACTGACTGACTGATCGATCCCGTCGATCAGCAGCTATAATGCCCCATCCAGAACGGAGCAAAGGCATATTCGAGTTCTCTCAATTCAAACAGTATTCAGAAAGATGAGACAGGATCCGGAGAAAAAGAGACAGAAAGAGAGAGAGAGAGAGGGGCAGAGTTGGAGAGCGAGAAAGAGAGAAGCAGAGAGAGAGAGAGAGAGAGGGAGAGAGGAAATTTATCAAAGTTTGATCTCAGTCGCACTCTTAGTCCAAGTCCACACACTGTTTATATATCAATATATACACCTACTTATATATACCCTATACAAACACATACATACATATATATACATATATAATCTAATTGAAACATATGCCAGTGCCAACAATGTTGTTCCAAATCTTTACCACGAAATTTGGACTAAGCCACGCGGTCCAGGGCCTAACGTATCGTAGTTGATCTATTTAGCATATTAGAAGCGTTCTTCTCTGTCTGTTTCCCATGGATAATACTTAGGCTTAGCTTCAAGAATTGTAAGGGATATTTTTAAGTGACTATTCTGTGCCATCTAAACTAAATAAATATGTGTATATATACATATATATATATATTAACTGTATTCCTCGATGTATGTACAACTACGTCTAAATCTAACCTAAAGCATGTTTCTTAACGAACGAAAAACCAAACTAAAATGAATCTAGAAATCATGTACTGCACATCGTTTTCGATTAGGGCCATAAAACTTCAAAACAAATTTAGCTTTATTCAGTTTTTCCATATATACATATATGAAAGAAAAATGGCTACAAATGAAGGTAGATCATATTGCTATATAATGAAAATTTGAATTCAGTTTGAAGTTAGTTTTGAAAATTATTGCACTTTACGTTTTCGAAAAGTTTTATTTTGGTTCTTTCAATAAAATCGAAAACGAATCATGGAACAGATTCTCAACTATTAGCTCTGAATTGCTGTGAAATGGATAGAAAATTTGTTAGCTTCTAGAATGTATTTGGATGTTTGAATCGTATTGTCTCCATAATGTTGTTCTCGATGTACTTAAAAGATATATGTATAAATATAGCAATTGATATATACGTTTGTCTATTTGGGATGAGATTTCGTCCAATTGGTCAATTGACGAGGCGAGCCGAGAAGAGAAAGAAAAAGAAAATAGAAAGAGAGAAAGGGAGAGGGAGAGAGAGAGAGATAGAGAGAGAGAGAGAGAGAGAGAGAGAGAGAGAGAGAGAGGGGTGAGATGCTAAGCGAACTTTTCATTTATTTCCATCTGTTTCCTAAAACTATCCAATAATTTAACAAAAAAAAGTATAAAAGTATAAAAGAAGTTATATACATATGTACAATCGCTAGGATAGCACAGGTGAAATCCTAAGATCTAAGAACAATGTTAACATTTTATGCAGAACAAAAGAGAAAAACAAAACTTTTTAGAAAACCAAAAAGAAA
The DNA here is from genome assembly GCF_054131065.1 of Drosophila arizonae. Taxonomy (NCBI): domain Eukaryota; kingdom Metazoa; phylum Arthropoda; class Insecta; order Diptera; family Drosophilidae; genus Drosophila; species Drosophila arizonae. The sequence continues at coordinate 12,150,908 of NC_142927.1, read as the reverse complement.
AATTATATAAATAAATAGATTTTTGTAATTGAGACTTTATATGGACAGCTAACGGATCAGGAATGTTTGTGGTTAAAGTATTCAAGATTGAACTCTATAGAATTTGATTCTTTTTTTTTCTAGGCAGCACCTAGATAATATACACAAGTTAAAGTAAATGATAAAAAAATACACAGTGATAAATAAATTGAAAAAAAAAAAACACTAATTAAACTAGAGTTAACCAAAGAATACCTTTAAAAAATATATTTAAAAAATATCTAATAATGAAATTAAAAAATAAAAAAAATGGAAAAAATGTTAAGCACATGCCAAATGTATAAGTTTAAACAATTTATGAATAAATAATGTGACAACTTATTTGAATGTGTACAAAAACAATAAAGAGTTTATCCACATTTATCTACGATCTAATTGGTTGTTCAATCGAACAGTGGGAGAAAAAAGTATATGCTCCGCGTTAAATGCAAACTTCAAGTCCAAAGAATTTTATTTAATTAAGTCAAGAAAAAAATAAAAATAATTTGAGAAAATGCACACACAAAATTCGAAATACTTTATGTCTTAAAACTAAAAATATATATATTTCAATTAACTAAATATTTTCATTTTGTTTTTGTTTTTTTTTTTTTTTTTTGAAATTTATATTTAGTCTAACTTTGAATGTACTAATATATTAATTAGCCTTTGTAATATTTATTTACTTAACATACAATCCCATGGCCCATCTCTATTTGTTACAGGGTATAGCAAACAGGTCAACCCCAATTCGGCGTATTAACATATTTATGACTGGCAGTGCGGTGCAACCACTAAAGGTCAACAAAAAGAGCTTAACTTGTTTACTTACAACGCCATTCATGACGTCGAAGCTTTTACTAAAGCTCAAACCAGTCAAACATATAGAGACCGAACGAGGAAGAAACAAAAATTAATGTGAGAGGTAGAGAGAGAGAGAGAGCGCAAGAGCGAGTACTTCATGGCGGCTAGTTTAATGCTTAGCTTCGTTTAGCCTCTCTTGCACTTTCCCACCCCCATTTTGTAATGCACGCAAAAGCAACAAGTGCGAGCGAGCGAATGAGCGAACTGGCGGCGAATATTTCAATTAAACATAGAATGCAAGCAATAACAGTTTGCGAGTGTGTGTGTGTGTATGAGTGTGTTTGCTTTTAGTGTATTAGACATATATAAGCTTTTGCAGGGCTTTATCAATTCAACGGCGCGATTTTCGGCACAGTTGCTCGGCCAAATCGAAGTAGATCGTTCTGTGGAGCGCCCGGTGGTAGCCTCAACGGTTTACAGTAATAACAATAACAACAACAACACCTAACTAACAATGTTGCCAATTAAAGCAGCTGTAAGCCCTGAGCATGTGGATTTCAAGTTAAAGGAGCTGTTGCAGTGGTTCGAGAGCACGTCAACATTACCCGAAAAAATAGGTAAGCTAATGCCATAGCCCATATCGTGAGGAATAGATATATATATACATATATATATTTCATATTTCATCTATGCATCTTAGTTAACGAATGGGATAGGTTAGGAATTGGTAGTATATTATGAACATGCATTTCTGAACAGAAGGGGCAAAGCATACGGTCAGGTAAATACATACATACATTGCGTGCCAGACACACCTGATAGCCTTATCAATAAAAAGGCAAATACATACAATACGGCATTAGTCAGTGTAAAGATAAATCTATAGCTCTCTTTGTAGTTTTTCTACAATCGTAACACAAGCTATACTGGCTTTAATACATTAGCAAGTAATGTGTAAACTATTATAAAATATATTCATCCATTTTGTCATAAGATATATATGCATATATATATTTCTATAGATACATACATATCTTTGGAAAGAAAGTATTTGTCATATTGCTAACAAAACCGAAAAATGATTCATCTAGAATTACAATATTTTTTTTACCGGTTTGATCTATGGATCTACAGGCCCTCTACTATTTCCATGAGCACAACTGTGTGTATATACAAGTATTATAAGGACAGTTTTTTTTTTAGTTATATACAGAACTTACACAGTTGATAACATAGTTTAAATACCCCTTCAGACTGGCCTTACATACACATATAGTATAAGAAACTATAAGATTCCGCATGCGAACAGCAGCGTCTGTTGTTGTTGATTTTTCCATATTTATAGCCACAATCATATAGAATATAATCGCCTATAATTATAGTATATATACGAATAGATAATTATATCGATTGCATTTGCGTTGATTTCACTGCAGAGCCAATTGTAATGCTACGATTCCTGAAGTGTATGGACTACGACATGAACGCCACCAAGGACCTGATACAGCTCAACTATAATCTGCGTAATAAGAATCCCAATCTATTTATAGATCGCAACATGGATCAGGAGATGACGGCCAAATGTCTAAATGTCTCGTAAGGCAAATATTAATTACATATTCTCACTTTCCATTAATCAGTAACTCTCTAACTATGATCTCTTAGAGATCTGCTCATATTGCCAGGCGTTACGCCCGAACGCCATAAAGTTTTATTGTTTCGCATGACGGACTTTGATCCACGAACGGTAAGCATAATACACAATATATAAATATGTATAGATGGATGAATGTATATCTATATACATATATGTATATGTGTGTATCAATTAATATTTAACTGTACATACATATATTTGATATATTATTGATTAATGAATTAAACTTTGGCTGCCCTAAGACTCTCTGTGATAGTGATAGTAAGTGAATCGGAAATACTGAAAAAGACCAAGAGAGAGAGAGAGAGGGTCGAGAGAGATAGACAGTCAAGAAGAGAGAAAGACAGAGAGAGAGATAGAGAGAGAGAGAGAGAGAGAGAGAGAGGGAGGGAGGGAGAGAAAGACAGAGAGAGAGAGATAGAGAGAGAGAGGGAGGTAGAGAGAGAGAGAGAGAGAGAGAGAGAGAGAAAGAGAGAGAGGGATGAAGAGAGAAAGAGAGAGATAGGGAGAGAGAGTAATAGAGAGGGATATATAGATTGACAGAGAATAAGCATAAGAGGATGAGAAAGAGGCAGACAGAGCGAGAGAGCTAGAGAAAGACACCGAGAGAGGGATACACAGAGTAGAGGAGAGTGAGGCAGAGAGAGGGAGAGAGTGAGTGAAGGAGAGGGGCATACTGACTATAACTCAATGGAACTTTATATTCACAGCGCAACTCTGTGGAGGAGACGAAAATCTTTTTTATGATGGCCGATGCACGATTTACAGAGCCAGATGTGGAGAGAACGGCAGATGATTCCGCCGAGAATGCGGGAGTCGGCATTTCTGATGCAGATCTGGCGGATGGCGATGTACAGATCGTTGACATGACTGGCTATACGATGAGGCACCTCGCCTACGTGTCGATCTTTGTGCTGCGCGTCTACATGAAATTCCTGCAGGAGGCATATCCCTCCCGGCTGCGTGCCATGCACATCATCAATTGTCCCTCGATTCTGGACAAGATGATGTCGTTATTTAAGCCCTTCATACGCGAGGATGTCTACCAAATGGTGACTAAAGCGACGATATCAATTCCCTGACTGATCAATCATTATATTGCTTGCCAAACAGATCAATTACCACACCGAGGGCATGGAAAGTCTCTATCAGTTGGTTCCCAGGGAAATGCTGCCAGTGGAGTACGGCGGTAAAGCTGGAACAGTTGCTGAAATAAAACAGAAATGGATGCAGATCATGCGAGACAAATCGTAAGTCCATAAAGAGAGTATACAAATATTATACTTATGTATACATACATATATGTAATTGCAGGGCATATCTGAGCGACGAGAGGTATTGGAGGGTGACGTCAGAGACGAAGAGCCGCTGGTCCTGGTTCTAGTAATGCCAAATGGAGCTAGGCAAACCGTTAGCTGCAAATGTGATTATTATTTTAAAGAATAATGTCGGATATAAAAATGTAAACTAAGTGTTTTTGTTTTTTGTTTTTGTTTCTCACATTTCGAGTCATTGAATATTATGTTGAAAATGTTACAATTTTGATAGGTTTACAGAAATACAGAGTCTGTAATTTTTTAAACTTTTTTTTTTTTGCAAATTTTGTAGTTTATCTAAAAATTTTTGGCGTGTGTTTGGTTGTATTTTAACTAAATTTTTCGCATGTTTTTAACTTGGATCGCCAATGGAGTTCATTAGCGGATTTTTGAAGCCCCATAGAGAGAAGCTGCGATATCTCGCGCTGATGCTGAGCTGTGTGAAACTATGTCGGGGTCTGGGCCTGCTCTTCCGTGTGAGATCGAACTCTGGAAATTCCGATTCCATTTCCACAAAGCCATTGCTAGGCGCTCTACTAATGTCAACGCTGGGCATGCGCTTGGCTCAGCTGAACCATGATCAGACCATGCTGACCCTGCACAGCACCAGCCTGGTGCTCAATGTCACATATCTAAGCATCTTCTATCAGTATGCTCCGCCGGAGCGCAAGATTCGCATTGTGACTAAAACCATGTTAATTGTACTGCTAATTACCATCTGTATGATCTACTCGTTGTTCGGCGATGCAGCAAACGTGAAGCGGGACTTGAGCATTATCATGACGGGCACCACATCGATGCTGATCTTATTGGGACTGCTGCAGCGCACTGGCTGTCTGGGCTGCCTGATATCCATTCTGGTGGTCTCCTCGAAGATGCTCTATGCGCTATCTACCATGAACCGGTTCAATTTATATCAGTCCCTAGTGGTGTTCTGCCTGGATGTGGCGCGCATCGCCTTTCTGCTCCTGAGTACCAATTATGAAGCGGATAATTGCTGCTGTTGCGGGAGCAAGTCGTCCATATGAGACTATTTTTTTTTTAATGGTTTTTCAAATGTAGTTTATAAAAGTGTGTCTGTGTGTGCGTGAGTGTGCATATACATATATGCATTAAATTTATTGTTCATCTTAAACATGGCCTAATGTCTATGCCATTTACTGTAATAATTCATAATTGCGCTAAATGGTTTCAGTTTCGATTTCAATTTTGAGTCCAGTTAAAATTTGTTCCCCAAATTTCCTGTGCTAAATGCGAATTCAATGCACGATCAGGTGATTAGGTAGATGCGCAGCAGCTGTAACTGACAAATCAAGCCAGGCACAAATTTAGGCACTATTAAGCGTCAACAAATGGCCAACAAATCGACAAAATGGGCGTATGGGTGAATGGGCGAATGGGCAAGCGGAAGGCAATTAAAAAAAAAAAATATTGTACGTGTCTGATTGGTGAGGAGAGTGCGAAAGTATATTTAAATTCAAATACGCGCATATGTATTTGCAATATACATCAATAATTTATATATACGTATATATGTGTATATTTAAGCACGAATTATGAATCAAATATTAGAGGCCAGTCAGTTGGGCAGCAGGCTTCAAACGCAACGGTCCACAAATCAATTCGCTGCGCAGGCAATTTGAAAAACCGATAGCCATCACGATAGCAAGTGCCAAAACGAGTAGCTTTCATTTACCGATACCGATACGATACCGCGAGCGATGAGCAGCGATAGTGAAAGTGAAAATCAGCTGAGGCGCGATCGTGATTTGGCCGAGCTTAACGAATGGTTCTACACTAATGAGAACCTGCCGCAAGAAATTGGTAAACAAACATCATGCTCTCTGATGTAATACACCATGTTGGCCGGCACTCTATATTGGCGGAGGACGAAGTGTGCAGGGCTCTGGTTTAGCTGACCGGCTGCCAAAAATTGTAAACACTCGTCTTGGGTGCTGACCCATACGCATGCATACTGCATGTACATACATGTGTATGTATGTACACACGTCAATAATACTTAATGAGGTCGTTTATAGGCAGCCAAGCATGCCGGCCATTTGAATAGCGGACATGCTGAGCACCCATTGCGTCATATGCCATCTCATATACATATATAAATAGATATATGTATCTCTATATTTAATATATTTATATTTTGCAGACCCTTTGCTGCTGCGCCGGTTCTATCAGTGCATGTATTGCCATGTGGAGGACACCAAGAAGCTCATCGAGGTGAACTATGCACTGCGGAACAAGCATCCGCATTTGTTTATCAAACGGGATCCGCTCGACGAGGACAGTCGTCGCACCTTTGAATATGCGTAGGCCAATCAGAGATCTTCCTCATCCATTATCTTCTAATAGCTTTCCATTGCAGGGATATTTTGCCGCTTCCGGGTTTGACTCCAGATAAATACAAAGTGTCGCTCTACTGCTTTAGGGACTTTGAGCCCTCCAAGGTACGCATGCTATAGGCTGTCTATGCTATATACTTCACATGCTTAGCTTGCCTTGCTTGCAGATGCACCACACGGAGGATACGCGAGCCTTTTTCATGGTCACTGACTGTCGGTTCGTAACAGTCGACGATGAGGCTCACAAGGAACAGCTGTCGGAGGGCGAAGTGCAGATCTTCGATATGAAGGGCACCACCATGCGCCACATATCGCGTTTGACGATTAGCACATTGCGTGCTTACATCAAGTTCCTGCAGCTGGCCTTTCCAGTGCGCCTCAAGGCCATTCACATGGTTAACTGTCCTACGTATTTGGATCGCATTGTAAGCGTGGTGAAGCCATTCATAAGCGACGAGGTCTTCAAGTTGGTAGGATCTGTAAAAACTCCAGGCCTTTGGTATAAGTGCATAAATGAATTTATTTCCATTCAAGATCAAATTTCACACATCCAGCATTGACTCTTTGTATGCATTTGTGCCTCGTGATATGCTGCCGGAGGAATATGGTGGCTCTGCCGGGTCGCTGGCCACATTACGGGCGCAGACCCAACAGGTCTTGGCGGAGAAGAGGCAAGTAGCAACCATTCGACGAAGATATTTTGACGCAGTGGAATGACTATATTTTTGACATTTCTTTTTTAGGGACTATTTAATGAATCCTAATCACTGGGTCGTCGAGAAACCCGAGAAGCGTAACGGTAAATCGTGGAAGCTATTTAACTGAGAAGTAGATGACGTGTGGCTCCCATTTTTTTTTTAATTAAATCAAATAAATGTATTGTTTAGCTTTGTTTCTAATTGTGTAGCTTTTGTATGTGCTATGTACAATGAGTTTATGTTTTGTATATAATAAAAATATGGGATTGTTTTTAAAGGGCTATTAAACAGATATTTTGTACTGTTTATTTGTGTTAATAAATATAAAATATTAAATGTATTTCTTTACGTTAAATACGTTACGTTACATACGTTATCGATACTGCTATCAATTCTTATCGAAATATATGAAATCGTACTCGATAGCATTATACGTTGCAATGTGAATGGCAGATTGTTAGAAATAAGAGGAAGCATTTGCAGTAGACGCATCTCTAATGCCGTGTTTATTTTGAGCGAATGTGCATAAAACTCCGCTTAAATCAAGATTTTATATTAATTTGAAAGAAGTGCCGGCAACTAACACAAAAACACAGCATGGATCGACCACAGAAAATGCCCAAGGTGGCAAAGGTAAGTCCGCCATATGTTCTCAAAGCCAACGCAATGCAGTCCAACATAAACGTTTTTGTTTTCAGGTCAAAAATAAAGCGCCCGCTGAGGTGCAAATTACCGCGGAGCAGCTGCTGCGCGAGGCGAAAGAACGTGATTTGGAGATATTGCCACCGCCACCCAAACAAAAGATTTCCGATCCAGCCGAATTGGCCGACTACCAACAGAGGAAGCGGAAAACATTCGAGGACAATCTGCGCAAGAATCGCATGGTGGTCAGCCACTGGATCAAGTACGCCCAATGGGAGGAGCAGCAGCAGGAGATACAGCGCGCACGCTCCATATGGGAGCGGGCGTTGGACAACGATCATCGGAACGTAACCATTTGGCTGAAATATGCCGAAATGGAAATGAAGAACAAACAGGTGAATCACGCACGAAACCTTTGGGATCGTGCTGTCACCATAATGCCACGCGTCAATCAGTTCTGGTACAAGTACACCTACATGGAGGAGATGCTGGAGAACGTGGCCGGAGCGCGGCAGGTCTTTGAGCGCTGGATGGAGTGGCAGCCGGAGGAGCAGGCCTGGCAGACCTACGTCAATTTCGAGTTGCGCTACAAGGAAATCGATCGCGCACGTGAGGTCTACGAACGCTTTGTTTACGTGCATCCCGATGTCAAGAACTGGATCAAGTTCGCACGCTTCGAGGAGACGCATGGCTTTATACATGGCGCCCGTCGTGTCTTCGAGCGGGCCGTCGAGTTCTTTGGCGATGAGTACATCGAGGAGCGCCTGTTCATTGCCTTCGCACGCTTCGAGGAGGGGCAGAAGGAGCACGATCGTGCGCGCATCATTTACAAATATGCGCTCGATCATCTGCCCAAGGATCGGACACCAGAGCTATTCAAGGCCTACACCATACACGAGAAGAAGTATGGCGATCGAGCGGGCATCGAGGATGTGATCGTGTCCAAGCGCAAGCATCAATACGAACAGGAGGTGGCCGCCAATCCGACCAACTACGATGCCTGGTTCGATTATCTGCGCCTGATCGAGGCCGATGGCGACAAGGAGCTGATCCGCGAGACCTACGAGCGGGCGATTGCGAATGTGCCGCCCGCCAAAGAGAAGAACTACTGGCGTCGCTACATCTACATCTGGATCAACTATGCGCTCTACGAAGAGCTCGAGACGGAGGACATACAGCGCACGAGGGAAATCTACAAGACCTGCCTGGAGCTAATACCCCACAAGGTGTTCACGTTCAGCAAGATCTGGCTGCTGTACGCCCAGTTCGAGCTGCGCTGCAAGGAGCTGCAAACGGCGCGCAAAGCCTTGGGCATGGCCATCGGCATGTGTCCCAGGGACAAGCTGTTCCGCGGCTACATCGATCTGGAGATACAGCTGCGCGAATTCGAGCGCTGTCGCCTGCTCTACGAGAAGTTCCTGGAATTTGGGCCCGAGAACTGTGTCACCTGGATGAAATTCGCCGAGCTGGAGAATCTGCTGGGCGACACGGAGCGTGCGCGGGCCATCTTCGAGCTGGCCGTGCAGCAGCCACGCCTCGACATGCCCGAGCTGCTGTGGAAGGCCTACATTGACTTTGAGGTCGCCCTCGGCGAGACGGAGCTGGCACGCCAGCTGTACGAGCGCCTGCTCGAGCGCACGCAGCACGTGAAGGTCTGGATGTCGTATGCCAAATTCGAGATGGGCATCAGTCATGGCCAGGGCGACGGCGACCCGGATGCCGATCTGAATGTGCGTCTGGCGCGCCGCATTTACGAGCGAGCCAACGATACGCTGCGCCAGCTGAACGACAAGGAGTCGCGCGTCCTGCTCCTGGAGGCGTGGCGCGACTTTGAGCGCGATGTCAATGAACCACAGTCGCTGCAAAAGGTGCTGGACAAGATGCCGCGCCGCATCAAGAAGCGGCAGAAGATCGTCTCCGACGATGGTGTCGAGGAGGGCTGGGAGGAGGTCTTCGACTACATATTCCCCGAGGACGAGATGGCACGACCCAATCTCAAGCTGCTCGCCGCCGCCAAAATGTGGAAGAAGCAGAAACACAACGAAGCGGACACAGCTACGGACGCGGACACTGAACCAACGGCAGCGGAATCTTCAGCACCTGAACCAGCAGCAGAGGAAGACACAGCGGAGACATAGCGTGTAGAAATCCTGCCATTCCGAATGCCCATCAAATAAAAACTCTAATGTTAATTGCGTGCACGGTTTGAATTTTGATATTAAGACGTGGATTAGAGTTAATATTGGTACAGTGTTAAGTGGCTAATGGATATCAATAAGAATGTAATTGAGTTATAGACTAAACATCTCAAGAGCTGACACTGTAGGCAGACATGACTGTATCTATGGCCTATGGACTTCTACTTCAAGTGGAATTACTGTTTATTTATCTGGTCTCAAAATGGGATCTTCGAGTTAGCTTTGGTATCACATTATATAAACAAACTTTGCCTACATATACTATATATAGAATCATATTATATAAACTATCCATGTCATATCATATAAACAATATTTTTCTATATATACATTGATATCCATATACATATACCTCTGCTACGAAATCTAAGAGGAAATTCTGCAAATGGAGAAGTCTAGCTATGCGTCTTGCCTAAGTAACTTGAGCTCTCCAGTCTAGTATTCGGTTGCATTATTATAACTGTTCTATAAAGCGATGTCTTCTATGAATTTATGTTTGAATCTATTTATACTATGCGCCAAATAGATCGTAAAGCTCTAATAGCTTACTAGGCACCAAAGTGATCATAGGCATCTAATGAACTAAGTGATCTTGATATCCACATCTATACATACCATATATCTATAACAACATCCTCTTCTATAACTAAATCTATATATAGATTCCAAATCAATCTCTATAAACATTTCTATAGCTATATCTATATCCATGATATATGCTCCCATCTTCACCTATATTTCATATATTAGGTTCTTTCGGCTCTTTTAGTCATAGTTATATGTCTTTAAATATAGATAGCTACCGGCCAAAGGCTGGATCTGATCTCTTCCCTGACTTACAGTAGCTCTACTCGCATGTGTATATATCTGCTCCAGCATCGTGAATTTCCATTTCTCCCCGATCACTTGGCTCGCAGCAGCAGCGTAAAGGCGGAATAGGTTGATCGGATGACCTGGGAAAAGAGAATCGATAGGATTACAGGCATCAACTGAAGTGGAGCACGGGGGAAGGGGGCACCTGTTCGAAGGTCTCCAGGGTGACGGCTATGTAGCCGCCGGCATAGATGCAGAACGTCCTCTGGCTGCGCATCAGCGTGAAGACCAGCAAGCGGCGGAACTGCGGCGACTGATCCAGCCAGTTGCAGGCGTAGAAGGCGTCGCACAGCTGCTCGCTCTGGCTGCGCATGCGGTCGCCGAAGTAGCAGATGATGAACACCTCCAGGGTGACAGCCAGGAAGAACACCGAGGACAGCATCATGGCGGAGAGATCGTGCGAGTCGGTCACATAGAGGAAGTGCATGGCCACGGTGCACTGGACGGTGGCGGTGCAGATGAACTGGGCGAGGCAGGCGATGGACAGGATCTGCTGGATGCTGGCGTGCAGCTGGCTGATGTGTATGAAGTCCTCGATGCAGTCGTGCAGCTCTAGCTGCACGATGCGGCACCAGGGCGGGCACTCGGGATGGCCCGGATAGCCGAGGCGACGCACGCGCAGCTCCAGGGCGCGCATGTGGCCCGTGAGCACGCAGAGGTAGGCCGGCGGATAGGAGTCGTTGGCGCAGTCCTGGATGGCCTGCACGATCAGGCCGAACAGCTGATAGCAGCAGATGCACACGTACGCCAGATCCGAGCTGAGCCAGTCGACGGCGAACCAGGCGGGGTAGAGCAGCCGGCGCTCCTTTGCTATGGCCACCCGGATGCAGCTGAGCAGGGTGCCGACGACAAAGATGCCGGCGAAGATGCGAAAGCTTCTCCTCGCCGTGCTGACAGCCTGCCGCAGCGCGTCCAGCTCCTCGGGATGCTGCACGCTCAGCGCCCGCCTGTCCAGCACCTGGAGCAGCTCGCGTATCCGGTCGAGCTGCCGGCGCACCAGGAACACATTGATGAACTTGAAGTTGGCCGCAATGTCGGTGATCGTAATGGTCAGATTCTCGCACAGCTCCTGCAGATTGCGCGTCAGAATGAGCCGCGCCAGCAGCGTCAGCGGGAACAGCAATGTGACCAGCACGTTCAGCGAAATGGCCTGGAGCAGGTACCTCGACCGGGACCTGCCCGAGGGCCGTATCAGGCCAGTTAGCTCCCAAACGCGCCAATGATAGCTGAGCGCCTCATGGGTGTCCAGCACCCGCTGCTCCCTGTCCAACTCGAATTTCCTCAACTGCTGCGCTGCCATCTCGTCTGCCTTTTGACCAGTGGACGCCTCCACCAGGGGCTTTTATAGCTGCCACCAGCTAGGTGTGTGTGTGTGTGTGTGTGTGTGTGTGTGCAGCAAGGTGTCCAACTTCCCACTGTTTTGGGACAATTATGGCGCCATTATAGACCTAGAACCCTTAATGGATAGCGGGAGGAAGCGAGAGAGACCACCCAAGCAAAATTTCGCCATCATAATAATTTGTTTATCGTTTTATTATCCAAAAGTTCATCAAATGTGTGGGGCTGAGAGTGTGGTGATGGCATGCGCTTATCAATCAATCATTCAAGCAATCAATCGTTACTTAAACGCCGCTCAATTTGAATACGCAATGCGATCCTGCAGCAAATGTCCTCGAGACAATTACAGGTTAATTTGTAGCACAGCAAATTCTCATGATGCGATGCAAATGCATAAACAAGTGTCTCTTTGTGTGTGTGTGTGTGTGTGTGTGTGGGTGTGTGGACACAGGTGCAGAAATTGACAACGTTCTAGCAAACTATTTTCGGAATTCCTGCTTAGGATGGGCGCAAGTACTTAACAAAATCCCTTCCAAATCGAATTCAATAGAGGGGATTTTCCCAGTTCTAACTATTTCTAGGACAAGTTCTATAAGGCCTTAGGCATTGCTATATCAGGTTCGACACCTATTGCATTGTAGTACTGTTTTTAATCTTAACTAGTTCTTAAGTAATATAATATGTGGAGCCAAAGCTGATTAAGTGGAACTAAGGAACTAATCCTAAAAGAAAGTATTTCTCGTAAATATTATGATTAAGTAAATTGAACATAAATTCCATTTAAGAAACATTGAATTACTGTTTCGTGTGCTGAGCCCCTTCAACTAGGTGATATGTCTCTCTGTCTGCGTGTGTGTGTGTGTGAGTGTTTCTATATAGATACGATACGAGTATATAAAGGTTTGTCTTTGGAACATGATAGCCTAACTAAAGTAATATTTAGAAATCTAACTGACTCTATCAAAACTTTGATTGGAGTCGGCTCCGGATTAACTCTAAACTTAGTCTAAAGAAAACGTTTGGCTAAACTGAAATTGCTTCAAGGTTGAGGCCCATCTCAAAATTTTAGTAAATGTATCAAGAATACTATATAAGTTTAGTGCTCTTATACATGTGGAGTGAGTGAGAGTGTGTGTGTGTTTCGCTTTGTATATATGTATATATTTGTATAATTGCATACATATGCGACGATGTATGTATGTGTGTATGTGTAGGCAATATTAACATAGTTTTAGCTCATTTACATAATGTAAAGATATAAAGATTTATATGTATGTATATATATATATAGGTATAATGATATAGACATAGTTCAATATTTACATAGGAATTGCAAGAATAATTCGATCTATAAGCAATTTAAAGCTATGCTGGAGGGACGCGGATGCGGATGCGGATGTTCTTCAGGGTACAGCAAAACAAAAACAAATCGATTGGACGCACATACAAGAAAAAACAAAACATACAAAAATTTAACATTTTTTTTTGGTTTATGAATTGGGATTTCGGGGGAATTCGTATCATTCACTTAGCTCGGTAACTTAATTTGTAATTTTTAAGAATTAATTTAGAAATACAATTAAGCAAACAGAGACAAAATAATTTATCTATAGAGAAACATGGTAATTCTTTCAAAGCTTTTCCGTATTCTCGATTTTTTGTTTTTTTTTTTTTTGTATAATTTATAAATTTGTCATAATGTCGATTATGGAAAAAGCGAAATTGGAAAATATTTAACTAGTTTTACAAATATTAGATATACTCGATCTGCACAGGTTTACAATTATGTATATATTTATATAAATATATATGGTTTATCAACTTAACAATTAACAATTACAATTCGTTACGTTACGTTACGTGGCATGCCGATTACATACATTACGTTACGTTACGTTATATTACAATTAACATTTGTTTTAAAGCCATAAAAATACATTTTTACGCAATTCTCTTTCGTTTCGTTTCATCTCATTTCTCTTTTGTTTATTCCTCTTTAACAATTGAATGGATAATGTTTATCTTTTCCTTATTATTTTTTGTAAATTGTTGGCTTTGTTTTTTTTTTGTTATTTACTTATTTCTTGAATTTAAGCTCAGTTCTTTGAATTTAATTTATTGCAATTTAATTATAAATATTATTAATAATTGTTGTATAAATATTATTATTATTATTTGTTTTTTTTTTTGTTGCTTTGTTGTTGTTGTTGCAATTGATTGTTGTTTGTATTTTCACGGCTTAGCTTTTTGTTTGATTTGTTTTTGTTTTATGTTCCATTTGAGTCAGGCAAATGAGCACAATTAATAATTTATGATAATAAATTAATTAATTGAAAAATTGTTGCTTAATTATATATTATTATGTGGATATATAATTAATTGCCTGACTCTGGTTCATTCGATTCGTTTTGATTTTGCTGTTGATTTTGATTTTGGTTTTGGCTTTTGCTTGGACTTGTTGTTGTTGCTGTTGTTGTTGCTGTTGTAGTTGCTGTTGTTGTTTTATTTTTATTTGCATCTTGCGCTAATTCGAGCTGATTTGAATTTGCATTTCTGTCTTTATCTATATCTTTGTCTTTCTCTTTGGCATCCTGCAAAAGAACATACAATATAGTAATAAACGAGAGAGAGAGAGAGCATGTGAGTGAGAGGAGATGAACTGGAGTGAGTGAGAAAGAGTATTTCTTCTGCTTATGGCTGGTTGAGTGGGAAATCTTATATATACACAGGTCTGTAATCGACATGTAGGAAATTCAATTCTGTTTGGATGGGGAGGATATTGGAGTGGAAATTATATGAAATCGCAAATGTATACATAGAGTGAGAGCGAGAGCAGAGTGAGTGAGCGAGAGGGGCACATACCTTGGCCATTACCGAAGCGGCCTCCTGTTTTAAATACGCTTCGCGCGCCTTCTCGTAGAGCGACACAAATTTGTCGCGCTGCACCTTGAACTGGGCGAAGAGCTGGTCATCTTTGTTGCCCTTGAGGCGATTCTCAATGTCCAGCTTCTCGTCGTGGATGGCGCGTATTTCGTCGTTCACCCACGGCTTGTCGATGGGATATTGATTCACTAGATTCTTTAGCGTTTTGATTGTGCTCTTGCCCTTGAGCGCCTGCTTGATCAGCTTGGGATTCGGCTTCTTGATCTTGCCGCCGTTCATGCTGCCGCCGTTCATGTAGGGCACCGGGCCAGGCAGCGGTGGCATGCCACGCAGCGGCATTCGTGGCCCCATATGCATATGCGGGCCCATCAAAGGCGGCGGTGGCGGTGGCAGTGGCATTGGCAGTGGTGGGCCGCGTCCGTTGCGACGCATGAAGGGAGGCGGCGGTGGCGGTGGACCGCCCATTGGCGGCATGGGGCAGCGCATCGGCGGCATGGCGGCTGGAAAAGGCATAGGGGGATATGGCGGCATTGGGCCACCCCGTGGGCCCATCGGACCACCTGGTCCTGGTCCGCCCATCATGTGGCGACCGCCTCCCCGATTTATGGGTCCGCCACCCATCATTTGGGGCCTATTGAAGCCATTGCGCTGTGGTCCATTGAAGCGATTGCCATTGGGTGCATGGAACCGTTGCTTTGGATGCGGATGTGGATGCGATTGCCAGCCATTGTCGGCCATAGCTGCGGGGCCGCCGCCGCCCTGCCCAGCAAAGTGCGAATTATGCGGATGCGGATGCTGCTGTTGCGATTGTTTATGGCCCTTGGGCTGTTTAGCTTTCAATTGCTTCTTTTTCCCCCCGTCCGCAGCTCCGTCGGTCGAATTGCCGGCTTGCAGTGTCTGTGCGGCCGTCGCCAATTTGGGCGGTGGTGCGGGCGTGGGACTATTGAAGTCTATATAGAGCGGATCACTGGGCATCTGGCAGGATGTGTACATGAATTGATTCGGTGCCTGGGCCTGAACCTGAGTCTGAGCCTGAGCTTGAGCCTGAGCCTGGCCGCGGTAAGGCTTGCGGTACGGTGCGATTGCGGCACGAACATTTGAGCGCTGTTGCTGCTGCATGGCCCGGTTCTGTTGGTAGTTATTACCCTTCGATACCATTTGTAGAGAAATAAATATGTGTATTTTAGCCGTTTGTAATATTATACGTTTCGCGCTGTTTGCTCTGACAAAAAGTCAGAGTAGGATGAAACGAAATGAAATTCTATTACACTCTTAAATATTGCTAGTTCAATTGTAGTTGTATATTTCCTAGAGATGAGCAACAATTTGACAGACTGAGAATGGCAAAAGTAGCTAGCAAGAAATCGATAGTCACGTTGTTATCGAATTTGAATAGTTCATTTAAAATTCGACAATATTTGCTCGCGCTTGGTGTTGTCATATACCAAAATAAGAGTGGTTATAAAATTTTAATAGATGCTTTATGCGTTTAAATACATTTAAGCAGTTTTATTTTACACACATAACAGAATTAATTTATAATTATAAATCAAATTGAGCGCATATTGCCTATTCTTATTGGTGTGTACACACTGTTTTCTGCGCAGGCCCAAAACAGCTGATTTGCTAATTTGCTCGGCTGCCGTGCAGTATGTGGGCGTTGCAACCACAGAAATATTAGGCAGTAAAAACACTTGCTGAGTGCAGAGACTGCAAAGACACAATACGAAAATAGCGCCTCGCTAGCGAGAAAAAGCTAAGAACAAATATTGTCATCAGTAGTGCGGTTCCTGTTTTGCCATCAGCCATGTTTCCTTATCTAAGGAGTCAACGCGTCAATTTGCAGCTGCTGCAGGAGACGGCTGCGCGGGAGCTAATGCAGAACCTTGATTCCATCGAAGGCAGCAAGATTATTGTGCTGGACGAGTCAATGGTTGGACATTTGGAGCTTGTGACCAAGCCGGAAATGTTCACCGATCGTGGAATTAAGCTGATCGCTTTGAAACCTGAATCACGCACTCCCAAGGACGTCCAGAACATCATCTATATTGTGCACACGCAGGTTAAGCTCATGGATCAGCTGGCCACGCACCTAAAGGACAACAATCAGCAGGGTCGACAGTATTATATCTTCTTTGTGCCGCGTCGCTCGTGCTTGTGCATTAAGCATCTGGAGAATCTGGATGTGATCAATGCATTCACTCATATCTACGAGCTGACCTGGAACTTTTTTCCGCTGGACTCGGATGTAGTCAGCATGGAGATGCCCAATGCCTATCGCGATGTTAGCATCGATGGCGACACCACCGCTCTCTTTCAAGCGTCGATTGGCCTGGTGCAGCTGCAGCGGCTATACGGACGCATACCCAAGATCTACGGCAAGGGTGTCATGGCTCAATTCGTTTGGGATCATGCCAAGCAGCTGGCCATTGACGAGAAGTCACTGTACAATGGCGACAAGGGTGCCATTGATCAGCTCATCCTGCTCGATCGGGGCATCGACCTACTCAGTCCGCTGGCCACCCAACTAACCTACGAGGGTCTCATCGATGAGTTTTATGGCATACACCACAATAAGCTGACGCTGCCGGCCGAGCATTTTCCGGCATATATTATTAGCGGCAGCTCCACGGCCGGATCTGAGGATCCGGAACGCTTGGTGGGCGATAAAGATCGGAAGACGATTTTCCTTCATTCCGGCAAACCGCTGTACGCGGAGCTGCGCAACAAGAACTTCAATGAAGTGCGCATTCTGCTCGCCCGCAAGGTCAAGGACATCCAGGCACAGATGAATGTCAATCGGCAAGAGCAAACGGTGCAGGAGATCAAAAGTTTCGTCGAACGTCTGCCCCAACTGATGGAGGAAAAGAAGGAAACATCGGTGCATACGGCCATCGCCGGACTCATTGACGAACGCATCAATGTCTATTCGTTCAGCGATGATCTGGCCGCCGAGCAGGAGTTCATGATCTGTGCGGACATCGACAAGTCGAGCGCTTACATTGAGGATCAGATAGCACGCCGTGCCGAGCTGCGCAACGTGCTGCGACTCATCTGCCTGCAGTGTGCCGCCGCCTCCGGCTTCAAGGAGCGCGTCCTCAACTCCTACAAGCGCGAGC
Source organism: Drosophila arizonae (assembly GCF_054131065.1). Taxonomy (NCBI): domain Eukaryota; kingdom Metazoa; phylum Arthropoda; class Insecta; order Diptera; family Drosophilidae; genus Drosophila; species Drosophila arizonae. The sequence continues at coordinate 12,133,005 of NC_142927.1, read as the reverse complement.
TGGCCCAGGTCTACGGCCTGGAGGTGTTGCTCACCATTAGCCACCTCGAGAAAGCTGGACTGCTGCGTACACAAACTGAGTCGCGGGCGTATGCCGTATTGCGCAAGGTAAGAATGGAATAGGCGTGGGATTAGGAAGCAGCTAAGATAAAGAAGTAGCTTACAGTAGAAGTTTTATGTAGTACTGAGGCGGAAAGATTAAGGTTTACAGACTAGGAAAAGATGCAATAGAAGTAGCAATGGATTATAGTAAAGAAAAGGACAAGCACTAAAACTAAGAAGTATTTAGAGTAAGGAGTAGAAGTTGTGCTAAGGAGTAAAAGTAAGAGGAAGTGTTTGATGTAAGGAATGGGAGTAAGAACTAAGAATGAGCAGTTGATGTAAGGAGTGTGAGATGGACTAAGGAGCGGGAGTAAGGACTAAGGAGCAGTAGTAAGATGTAGAAGTAGAACTAAAGAGTAGAGGTAAGGATTAAAAAGTCGAAATGAGAAGAAAGAAGTAGGGATGGCTGGATGGAGCAAGGAGCTGGAATAAAGAGTAATAAAAGCTACAACCAGTCGATTAACTGTACTTAACTTCTCCTGACAGACCCTACATCTGACCGTCGATGACAGCGTTGAGATCAATCCGAAGGACATTAGCTATGTGCATAGTTTCTATGCACCGTTGACGGCTCGCCTGGTCGAGCACTCGCTCAAGCCGCTCGGCTGGCAGACGCTCAAGAGCCAGATCAACAACCTGCCCGGGCCGACCTTCGAGGACTTTCAGGTGCAATTGATTGGCATCGGTGGCCGTCATGCAGTCGGCGCCACGCCCAGCGAGAGCTCGCTAATGCACGCCCGGCGCGTGGTGCTCGTCTTCTTTGTGGGCGGCTGCACATTCGCCGAAATCGCAGCACTGCGCTTCCTGGCCGCCCAGGAGGACAACAACGTGGAGTTCGTGATCGCCACCACGAAGGTGATCAATAAGCATTCATTCCTCGACAGCCTGATGAGCTCGTGAAAGAAGCGACTGAGTCGCTTGGAGGCGCATCTTCTATCCGTGGGCTGCGGCCTGACGCGCGGACGCAACACCTCCAATCCAATGAAGCCGGGCCAAGCAACAGAGCAGCGTCTAGCGTTCAGATCGGAACAGCCGCTGCCCAAGCATAAAGATTAGAAACGTTTAACGATTCCTCACACACAAATACTATATATTTATATCTCTATTTAGTATACCCCTAAGTAAATTATGATTTGCATACATATGGTACGATCTACATATATCCAATATTATAGTATATTCATGTATATTTTATATATCTATGTATACTTTGTAGGTGCAAAAGCTTTCGAGATCCTTTATAAATGTCTACCAAATATGTATATACATAGATATATGTATGTATCAAATGTATATAAGAAACAAATGAACAGAAAGAGAAACAATATGCAAATCTATATTCCAGGCTAAAGCTCCTGATGTTACAGAAACAAAACTTGATATAAATATATGTATATGCGCACTCAATCGTAAAACATTCCGCGGTTATTTGAAACTCTATAGATTACGATTAGACTCAGTTTGGACAAAGATTGGCTTGGTCCGAATATATGTGTATATTATATATCTATATATATATGTGTATAAAAGTCTATAGTTTTTGATGGATTATTGTTGAACCTGCCTAAGTTATTGGGAATTCTAGATGTCTATATATATACAGCTACAACTTTATTGAGTTCAATAAACAAAAATTAAAAATTCCAATATTCAATGGATCGATTTGTCTCTCTCTCTATATAGATATATATGACATATGTTAATTTGTATGGAGCAACAACTGAAGAGGTAAAGACAGAGATAAATAATAGCTAGGAATGGATCTATATAGATAGTATTGTATTACGATTCGGATTTTTTTCTTTTATTTTCAGCTTATGCAAATTGTTTATAATATTCTTCAGTGCCCTACACTATATATATAGCCTATAGTATTTAAAATGTATATAGACATATGTATATGATTAATATTTTTGTTTCTTGTATTTTACTTTATAATTTATTATTATTTATTGACGCGTATCAATTTAATTGTTAATCGTTTTATCCACTTCAAAAATACATTTATTAATAATAATTAAAAAAAAAAAAACAAATTTTTAAACATAAAAAATATTACATATGTATGTTCCTTATATTCCTCTACTTATCTCTCTCTCTCTCACTTCCTTCTCTATCGCTGCACTTCTTCCAAATCTGTTTATGAATTGATTTCCTTGCATTTGTTAATTTTAGTATTTGTTTTTGTTTATGAATTCATGCAAAAGTAACTAGAGCTATATATGTATATCTATATAACGATCATCAATGTGTTTCCCAATTGCATTTGATATTCGCTTCACTCATAGTATAAAATGTACAACGGAAAAGAATCTTTGTGTTTTGTTTATCATTTATCATTTTGTTTACTAAAAATGTTATTGCTACAAATTTATTTGATTTTATATCTTAAGATCGGGGCTTGTGATAGGTGATCAAAATTGGATGTGTGTGTGTGTGTTTGTATATATATGTATATATATATATTTTTTTTTATTATATTAAATGTATAAGACAACAAAAAAATAACTCTCACATAAACATAAATTGTAAATTAATTAAACATTTATATGCATTTAATTTTCTATACAATTTTTATTGTTTGTTTTTTCTTTTTGACTAAGCATTTTGCAAATTTGCATTAATTAAGTCTATAATAGGCTTATTTTAGTTGTTTTTATTATTTTAATTTTTTATGTCTGTTATCTTTTATACTTATTTGTTTATCAAGTTACTTATTTTGTTTTTTCTTTTAATTTGTTTATTAGCAAGTCCGTTGGAAAAAAAACGTAACGTATAACGTTGACAAAATTACAAAAAAAAAAAAAAATCAAAATTTTGGATATCAACAACATGCAAAAATGGCATCAAGCGCTTTCTCGATTGGTTGTTAAAATTGATTCTTCTTTTGGCTAAGAGAAATGAGATATATTTAATCTTGGCTTGATTTATTTTCTCTCCGTTATTCTCCCTTAGGGGTTTTGATTTTTTACAGCGAAACGCATTATCGATAGCGCTCTCTTGTGTCTTCTTTTTCCTTTCTTTCTTGCACGAAGTCTGCTGTAGCGAGTCTTCTTGAAACAACGAACATTTCTTTTCTACTTTCACATCTTTTTGTTTTTTGTTTTTACACATCTTTTAGCAATGCACGATCGAGTCGTTGAATAACAAAGATTTTAATTAAATTATTATATAATAATATCAAAAGTTCAAAATAAAACTTAAACATTTTGCACACGTGCGTGTCGACATATATACGAGCATATATATATATATATCATAATACATATATCAGTATATATGTATATATATCTATAATTTTGTGGGTGATTTGCTTGCTGTTGTTTCTGTTGATGTTATTGTTTTATGCTTTCGTTTGTGTATGACAATAAAGGCTTACATTTTAATTATGTATTTATGCTGATTTGCTTTTTTATGATATATATATATATATTTAAATATATATATATACATAGATTTTCGCTTGTTTGATTTTGTTTAAATTGTGTTAAATGTATTATCATATGGTTGTTGCTTGTTTGTTTGCTTGAATTGATTACGTTGGAATACAAAAACTATTGCAGCTTCATTTTGTGGCAACATTATGCAAAATTTTCATTTGCATTCTTTTCTTTCTTCCTTTGTTTAATTTTACTTTCATAAATTTTCGACGTTATTTAGTTTAGAATGATGCTACAAAAACAACGAATGCTTCTGCATATATATATACATACATAAATATATGTATATATTTATATATAAATTATGCTTTTTGTTATGTTATTTGTAATTGTTATAGTTGCTTGTGTCCGGCTCTATCTGTTACTGTTGTCGCAGTGTTATTTGTTTTAAAATTTCCATTAAAATTATAATAGTTCATATTACTATATGGTTGTTGCTGTTGTTTTTGTTGTTGTTGTTGCTGTTGTTGTTGGTGTTGGTTTTGTTGTTGCTGCTGCTGTTGTTCCCTATGCTATAGCGAACCAGCCGGAAAACTTGTTGAACTATTGCTATGCGCTAAACTAATCATGGAACCCGACAAACTACCCTCCTCATCTGGATAGGTCTCGCGTGATACCTCAGTTAGGGATAAAGTGCTGCAAGAATATCAATAATCAATTAGTATATACAATTATGCATAAAGCACATATAGTTCGTTATACCTGAAACCTAGTGCTATTGACTCATTATCAAAAGCTTCCAATTCTTTAGCATGCTTCTCATGCTTCATGCGCAAGCGCTCGGCACGCTCCAAATTGAATTGTTGCAATTCGGCATCCATCTGAAATGGAGTTAAAGTTCAATTTTCGATACTCATTGGACACGACGAGTTATTTGCCTGATTACCTTATTCTCCAATAGGCCACGCCGCACGCTAACGCGATTCTCGAGTTCACGACGCTCCCGATCGCGCTGCTCCTGCGCCTGCTTCTTGTTCTTGTTCTGATAGGCTGTGAGCATATCCAGTTCGTATTCCAATTGCTCATTGGTACGTTGGCACTCGATCACTTGACTCTCGTCCAGTTTATAACTTTGACTTTGGAACATGTCGGCAATGCTTTGTTCATACTGCAAATGCAAGGTGAATAGATGAGCCATTAGTTATTCTATTACATATTGGTTATCATTTGGTTTGTCACCTGTTCACCCAGCAGCGTGAGCTTGCGATGCTTCTCCTCTTTGAGCTGCTTGATAACCTCCTTCTGTTGCTCTTTGGGTGTCGTCTGCAGCACTTGCGCCTTGTAGCGTTTATATTGTTTGGTTTGCGTTTTGCATGTCTCGCGAAACTGTTTACGTATCTGCAGTTCCTTTTGCTGTTTATATAAAGAATCCATATAGAATGTTAATTGAATTTGAATTGAATCGTAATTTATTTTCAGTTTCCTTTTGTACCTTAAGGCTTTTAGGCTGTTGTCTCAGCTCGAGCGCATGCTTGCGCAGCAGCTCCTTCGTAATGCGTTCCATATAGTCTTTTTGATTGTGCAACTCCGTGTCGTGCTGCTTGTTAATCTGTTTGCAAAGTAAACCGTGTTATTATAGACGTACAGCGAGCACAATATATCTATATGCGTAAGACTCACCTGCTCCTCGCGCAATTGATGTACGCTCTTCTGCTGGCGATATTCCAACTCCTGTGTCTTTTCATGGTGTTTCAACAGCATGGCGTGAGCCTGTTCCAGCTGCTGTTGCTTCTTGCTCAGCTCCTGTGATAAGTGACATGTAGAATTGCATTTAGTGGTTATAAATATTTTTGATGAGAGTTAATTAGGTGCCTACATCACGCAACAACTGATCCTCCAGTCCGTGCAGCAATATCATACGTCTTCGCTTGAATTTCCGCATCTCGAGCTCAACAAATTGCTTCTGGGCCTGTATCATACGCTGCTCCTCTTGGGCCTCGTGCTGCTTTAGATTATCCTTTTGCGATTGCAAGGTTAAATCACGTTGACGCTTTGGCGTTGACTCATCCATCGACAGTTCGCGTTTCCAGCGCTCTTTGTTCGCTTTGTATTCCTTTTTGCGAGTCGAATCGAATAACTTGCGATCGTTTTCCTGCTTCAGCGTAATCTCTTTATGTAGTTTCTTCTCGGCCGCTGCCGTCTGTTTCGCGCGTCGTTCCAAGTCCTGTTGATGCTTGGCCTGCAACAAATGTGATTCATGATTTAATGAGTATATAGATTATTGTTGTTTATAGTTGCATTTCGATTTTCTTACCCCGAGCCGTTCCAATTCTCTGGTAAAGTTATTCAATAGATTATCGTACTCTTTGTCCAGCGCTGCTTTGTGCGTCTCCATTTCCACTTTGCACTTCTCCTCGAGCTTCATCAGCGTCGCCTGGTGCTCTCGTCGCATTCGCTTGTATCCGGACATTTGTTCGTGCATCTCCTCCTGCATTCCGCAAAATGATTTCCAGGCAACACAAATAATAATTTACATATAAAACAAAAGCGTATTAATGGAGTGGAGATATATTTATACGTAGATGTATGTGGGTGTGTATATATAGCAGTTGCAGCAGCATCATTAACACAATTACAGTAACAGCAACAACTTACGATAATACTAGTTAACTCCCATTCGTTCTTAACCTCAAAATAAGGCAACTTAAAGCAAGGGAAAATCATAGCTAATTGCAAATAAACAGACTGCGCGAAAATTGTTTATAACGGCTTATGCTTGAACGCAATACGAAAAAAATATTAAACAAAGCAAAATAGAACAAAGCTAATAACAAAAATTTTTTTAAATATTGTAACTTAAGCAATTGCAAATAGCAGCGTCATATAATCAAAGATAAAATGCCGGCGACTACTGTTCAAGCTGTCAAATATCAAGCTGAGAGAGAGCGAGAGAGGAAGACAGTGCAATTGCGAGTTGTGTGTGTGCGTGTGGGTGGAGAGTAGCGAAAAGTAGTGAGGGAAAAACGGAAAATAGAATAACAATGCAAGTAGCATAGAACGAAATTAGAACGAAGGCTGTATGTGTATCGATGTGTGTGTGTGTGTGTAAATGTGCTTTTGTGCGTGCATGTGGGTGCGTTTACTACTAAGGTGCGCAGTCTGCCTGTGTGTGCGTGCGAGTGTGTGTCTGTGTGTTTTTCGTTTGTTTGTTGCGCCTAAATTGCAAATAAATCTTCGTAGCATTAAGTTTCTTAAACATTTATTGCTCTATTTATTGTCATGGACTTGACCCACGCACACACACAAGCGCACATACATAAATAAATACATATGCATATGCACACAAGTATGTGAATGTACACTCTAGTTAAATTTAGTTATGTTATCTTTTGTGTTTGTCTTCTTTTTTTTTTTTCTTTGATTAAGAGATCACACAGGGGCAATGATTAAGAGTTTGGCATTGTTTTGGACTGCTACTATTTTTAGCCTTCTGGAAGAAGCTGTCATCGTGGCCAGCGAAGTCATCAGCATCCGCCTGGCTGCCGCAGCAGAAGCAGGAGCAACAGAAGTTATAGCGCGCCTATTTGTTATGCAGGAGGAGAGTAGAAAGAGAAACAATAAACAACAACAAAGTTTGCATGTAGTAGTGGAGAGCACAACGATTTGAAGATCAAAAAAGAGAAAGAGAAAGAGAGAGAGGGCGAGCAGGCGAGCGAGCAAAAGCAACGGGAAATGACAGCTGTTGTGACTGGGACTATGAGTCGGATAAGGAGGAGCTGCTGAGACAGGAGACATACACACACGATGACAGCAATGAGAGGTGTGAGAGCCAACGATAGATAGGCTGCGTATGGGATCGATTATGTTCACGATATCGATAAATGGCAATGACAAGCAGCCCTATTAACTGGACTACGGATTGAAGTCATTTCTAAATTCACACACGCACACACACACTCATCATAATGAGCTTTTGTTGTTGCACATATGTATATGCATGTATGTTCTTTGAGCATCAACGATTAATCGCACTCACCTGCATATGCTCCTTCTGCTGTTTGGTCACAATGCTCGTCGTTCGTATGGTGGCAAAATTATTGGGTCCATGATCGTTGACAGCATTGGAGATGGCCTGCTGCGAGGATGTTGATGTGGCCGCATAGACAGCCGCCTGGGCAGCTGGTGTCGATAGATAGCGCGGTTGTTTTCCAGTCAAGCGATGATCACCGCCAGCCGGTGAGCCGCCAGTGCTGCTGCCGCCACCGCCGCCGCCGCTACTGTTGGCATGCCCTAGCGCCACGCCCAGATGCGACATCACCGATAGAGGCGGCGCTGGCGCTGGCGCAGGCACCACTGACGCCGAGTTCGTAGGCGTCACATTGTTGTTCATGGTGTGCATTATGTTTGGCAGCGGCGGCAAGTTGCGATGACGCGACGAATTGCGTGTGACAGCCCCACAGCCAGCGCCGCCCGCCTGCTGTTGTTGTTGTTGCTGTTGCTGCTGCTGGGCATTGGACCAGTGCTGCTTCTGCAGCTCCAATTGATGGTGCATGACAGCCGCAACGGCGGCCACCTGCTGCTGATGATGAGCTCCGATATGATGGTGATTCTGTGCTGCAGCCGGTATGGAATTCGACGAGGAGCTCTACGGGACAGATACAGATAACAATTTCGTTAGTATCATCGATAGTTAAACGATTTGAATCGCAGGGCTATGTCACCTGACTACTGGCCGCCGATACACCCACCGAGTGTATGGAGTGTTCGGAAGTAATACTATTGCTCTTGCTACTGTCGCCGCCAGCATGATCGTCCTGCTGATCGTCCGTATCGCCGACAGCGCTCTCTGTTTCGCACGTGTCCACCATGAGTATCTTCTTCATTTTGCGATAGTTAAGGTTGTCCAGCTCACGCACCGCCGACTTGGTGCGCGCAATCAGCTCCAGCAGCACCGTCTCCGATCGCGGACGGGTCACGTACGCGTGCTGCAGCAATTTGGTTGACGAGGGTCGCTCCGCGGGCATCTTCTTTAGACAGAGGTCCACGAAATTGCAGAACGTGTCCGACCAATCGTTTTTCTGCAAAACAAACGAATGGATAATTGACATGGAATCATAAATCGATTGATAGTGATTGCGCTTCCAATCGATAATTACCGGCAACGTGGGCGACTCGTTCTGTGCAATGTGATACAATGCGGACATGGCATTCATATTGAAGTATGGGGGCTTGCGCTCAGCCAGCTCAATGCAAGTGATGCCCAGAGACCAGACATCCACTTTGCCATCGTACTGGCCCTCATCCATGGCCAGTATCACCTCCGGCGCCATCCAATAGGGCGTGCCAACAAAGCTATTCGCCGGACACTTAATGGCCGCACTTCCGAAATCGGCCAGCTTCACCACGCCCATGTCCGTGAGTAGAATGTTGCCCGCCTTGATGTCACGATGGATGCGCCCGAGCGAATGCAAATAGCTCAAACCGCTTAGCACACCCATACAGATGGCAGCGATCTCGTCCTCATGCAACGGCTTCTTGTGCACCTCAATGATGTCCGAAGCGGAGCCGACGCAGTATTCCATGACCAGCCATGCTGTTGATTCGCGCAGGTAGCAGCCCTTGTACTCAATTGTATTTGGATTGTTCAATTGACGTAAGAAGCTGTTCGCGAGTCACGGAATACATAATACAATATATATTATAGTCGATATAAATTGATGCACTTTTACCGTATCTCCTTGAGTATGTCCTGCCATTTCTCCTGGCTCTGCTTGCCCGTATATGACATCTTCTTGATGGCCACAATCTCTTTGTTGAGATTGCAGCGGGCATAATAGACGGCACCGAAGGAGCCATGGCCAATTTCTCGCAGATCCTCAAAGATCTTTTCCGGATCATGTTTGTAGAATAGATCGGCGATTTCCGGATCTTTGAGACTACCAGGACGTGCCGATGGCATCTCTGTTATTCATGTTATGCCCCCCAACCAGCACTCGCGCCCTCCCTCTCCCTCTACCTCCCTGTCTCTCTCGTTCGCTTTCGCTCACTCGTCTCTTCACTCTCTTCCCACTCTTTCGGCAGTCGCAATCTGGAGATGTCAGCTTGTTGTTTGTTTTTGCTTTGGGTTTGCTATGCTTCTTTTTCCTCTTGCTATTATTGCTGTTGTTGTTGTGGCGTGTGTTGTAGCTTGTCGATATCGCTGGTTAGTCAATGAACAGACAAGAATCTCCTTATGCTGCGCTCTGCAAACGAAAGTGTAATTGAAAGTTACATATGTATGTATGCACACGGGGTATGAGCGTGTGCATAAAACTGCTTGTGTAAGCCCATGAGCATGAGTATGTGCATGTCATGTGTGTGCGTGTGTGTGTGTGTCTGTCTGTGGCTGTGTATGTGTGTGATAAAAGGAGAATTTCATGTTTTTGTTGTCGCATTCAAATCGATCAAGTGATTCACACTATTCGATTACACACGCAGAAACACTCGCGCATACACACACAACTACATTCATATCTCATTCGGTATTCCACAACACAAGCCGCTTATCAAAAATATGTGCGTTTTTTTAAATATTATTCTTCTTTGTTGCCTTCTTTTGGCACTATTTTCACCAAAGCCGCGTCTCAGTCTCTCAGAGCGGCGAATAACGGTGCATCATCATTCAGATACGCACATTTGAATGCCAAAGAGTCGTCGCATGATATTATTATGCTCTCAATGAAATGTGACATTCCTATTGATGCGTGGCTTTCAAAATTTAAGTTCTAGAGTAGGCGTTAGGTGAAAATAGAGAGAGAGAGAGAGAGAAAGAGAGCGTACGGCACACGTGCATGTGTGCTACATGTGCATATGTACATATATATATATATGTCGTATATAAAAAATATATATATCTATATATATATTAATATGTATGCATGTGGCTCACTGTAATTCATAATTGGCATTGAAGTAATAGCGGTACTTATTTATTGGCCAGCTGCCGCATGCAGACGAAAAAAAGGGTTGCAGCACTTGGCTTTTTTTTCAGTGTTGTTGCAGTGAAAATCGTACGATTTGCTGAATGAACTTATCGTTAAACAGATTTTGCCATCATGCTAATTGTTAAAACTATGTATTTGATTTGTTTGGAATTTTGTTTTTTTGTTGTATATTTTTTTGTTTAAAAGCGAAACGGCAACACGCCTATTTTTCATACACACGCAAACCCAATCACACACAGGCAGCCATGTCTCGTTCGCACACACTCACACGTATATAAATAAGCGTATGCATGTGCGTTTGTGTGTATGTATGTGTCTGTGATGTTGGTTGTTTTGCATTCGCCCTGTCTTTTTGTCTCTTCACTCTTCACGCTGTGCGCCTTTGGAACTTAGCAGCAGCGTTTAATTTAGCATTGTGTGTCACTGCTTTTTAATTTAATTTGAGGGTTTTCTTTTTTCTACTTGTGACAGCCTGTTAACATTTCGTTAAATAATTTGATTTAATTTTTGTTTATTTGCTTCGATCTTATTTGAATTTTTCCTTTTTTTTGGGTGCGGACAAACACATACAAAAAAGCAAATCGCACGACGCTGCGACGTCGTCATCGACAGAGACGATGTTTTTGTTGTTGTCGCAACATCGCTTGCAATTGTAGTCAACCCTAAAAAAAAACGATTTAGCTTTTTTTTTTGCATAAATTTATAAATATAGTAAGACCCACTTTGATCGTTAGGACAATTTTTAACAATCATAAATTGTTTTGCTTGCACATTGCACACATACAAATACACACTAATATTCGTACGCTTACACCGACAGCAGTTACATAGGCAACTATGGTGCGTGCTCTTTCTCGCTATGCGGCAGCGGCGCACTCACACTCACACCCGCACAAAAGCACACACACATATACGCAAACTCACATATACATACGTACAGCAGCCAACACGAATTGCATGTACAAAAAAATTATGATAAAACTATGGAAAATTGTATTTTCTTTACATTTGTGCCGCTTACTTTTGCAATTCAAACACTTTTCGCTAATTATCAGCGCGGCTGCGGCATTTTTCTTCTGCATGCGTCGTTTTTCTTTCACGTCAGTTCGGCCTCTGATTCCACTGCTGTTTCTGCTGCTGCTGCTTCTGTTTCTGCTGTCGCCTGCCTGCTGGTATTGTTTGCTTTGCTATATTTCGCCTTGTACTGCACACGCGTTGCGTTTTACATATTTACACAGGCAATGCATTCCGTTTCAATTATATCTCTTATATATTCAATTGCATTTGCTTGGCTTTTAACACTTAGTTTTTCCAATTTTCCTTCAATTAATTTGTATAAGTTACGTATATATGTATATATGTATTTATTAAGTGTTGGGCAATTTCGAGTTGCAGATTTTGTTTTGCAACCAGTTGGCAGTCCGCAATACCATTAAATACCAGCACAACCAAAAATACCAAATTGGTATATTAGCAGGCATGTCATAGCAATAACATATGTTAGCCACAGCTGTTACCATAAGCCGTTGATTTCCTACGTGTTTGAATTTTTGCGCTTTTATCGACGTTGAAACGATCATAAAAATGTTTTAAAAGCTTTTTAAGCTTAAAGTTGTTAAAAAACTTATTTGTAAAGTATGTATATCTTTAAATCAATAATATGATTAATTCTTTGAAACAGCTTTAGTTTTTTGAGACAAGATTGGCATTCTGATCTGTTCGATCTCTGGGTTTTCCGCAGTGGCTGAGCTTTAATGCAAATAGTATTTATATTTATACGTATATATATTTATGGATAACACAACTAAGGCACATCATTAAAAATAGCAACAATAAAGTTAATAACATAGAGGGGGAGAGTATGCCTCACTCTTACTTACACACGTGCACAATCTCACACATATATACACACGTACAGGCAGAGAGAATGTTAAAAGTGAGCGCCACAGAAATGATGGCGATATGGAGAGCAGAAGAAGATAGACACGTAGCGAACAACAAAAGCGTCGCCGTCGTTGTGGTTGCTGTCGGCGCAAGGTAGATGTTGGCCCCCAATCATTTTTTTAGTATTTAAAGAACAGTCGGGCAAGCAAGTCAAAAGCCGCTGCGAGAGCGACAGCCAGAGCCACAGCGAATAAGGCAAACATTTAAAAAGTAAATACGGGCGATAACACATATTTATATTTATACACATACATATTTGTATATACATATGTGTGTATATATAATCCGAGTGTGTGCGTGAGTGTAAAGAAAGCGTATGAATCGTACAATTGTCACAAATTCGCATTAAATCAGCAGCTAAGTTGCATTTGTCATCAGACAACGGAGTTTTTGTTTTGTGCTCTTTATTCTTTCCCTCTTTTCTTTTCTTCTTTTTGTTGTTGTTTGATTCGTGAGCCAATTGTTGCTGCCGCCCTGTGCGCGTTGTGTGTGTATGTGTGTGTTAGCTATTTGTTGCTACGCACGAAGAAATGCTAAAGATAAAAACACGATAAAGCCGAATGTGCGTGAAAAAATAACAATTAATAAGAACCAATCATGTAAACAAGAGCAGTTGCAGCTTTCTATATGCATATACATACACATACGTATATGTATTTAAGTACTATGAATGTATGCGTGTGCCCTAAATAAATTAATATGCGCGCACAAATGAATATTAGTACTATATGCGTGCATACACACGCACACACGCACATGCATGCATATATTAATATGTATGCAAATGTGTGTAGCCTCGCCTTGGCGCAGCAAACACGCGCGCGCATCATTGTGCGCCGCCCTGCGCGCGCGCGCTTCATCCTATCTCTCTTTAGGTTTTGCCCATGCAGCGCTGCGATCGTTGCTCCAAATTCGGTAGCTGCACCACTGTATGGGGGACAATTAACCAGTCCCTGGGGCTTATTTTGCCTGCAGCTGTTTTCAATTGACGATTCCCATTGTTCTGCGCATATTTGACAGCAATCAAAATGTACAATTAATATACAAATATGCCGCCAGCAACAGAACGTGCTCGCTGCCCTTTCTGCGGTTGCGGCTGCTGTGCTTGTTATTATTGCAGCATTGCTGGAGCTTCCCATACACACGAACACGCACACACACACATGCCGCAGTCATGCATACATTTCGATAAGTCTCTTATGCTTATCGAACACTTTCTTGGCCTAAAGATGAGCTGCGCGAACTATGCACGTTTCGATAAACGATAATGCGAAATTTGATATGCATAATGCATTATCCCCAAAACGTTATCCGTTTGCATTTTGAATATTGTATATGTCTGTGAATTGCAGTTGTGTGCGTGCCTGTATTTATTGGTATATTAAATAGTTGCAACAATTTGTTGACCATAAATGGCAGTAGTCCAGTCAATAAACCCGCTGCCCACATAGCACAAAAAATGTTTTGTTGCTGTTCGGTATTTCGTTTTGTTTTGATTTTTGATTGTTGTTGCTGTTGTTATATTGTTATTGTTGCAGCAGCAATCGATCGCTAAATGCCATAAGTGGCAGTCATTATGTATCAATATACACACATATACACAAATACATATACATATGTATATAGACATACATGTGTGTGCGTATATGCATACATATGTACATATGTCTATTGGAAGTGTTCGCACATTTCTATATTTGTACAAATAGCGATATATACATGCCTATTAGATTCATATTTTGTGCGTACACTGAACGAAACGCTGTTGTAAATCTGTAATAAATTTTGTAAACATTTAAAATAGGTTGATTGAGCCTAAATTGGTAACGATTTCTTATTTCAAGTACTTTTTTTTTTTTTTTTTTTGTATAAAGTTTTCTTTAAGTGTAAATACGTTCTCATCTCAGCTCAAGTAAGTTTTTTTTTGTTTCAAGTGTAAAAACAATAAGCAAAAATTTCAAATTGCATTTTTTTGTTTAAATATTTTGTTTATGTGTAACGTGAAAATTGCGTTCTTGAGACTTGGTAATATAAATTGCTGGTCTTATTTGTACTTAATACTTATATTATATTATTATAAAATTTATTTTTTAGTTAAATTTGTTTGGAATTTTAATTTCCATATATTTATTTTAGGTTTCTTTTTTTCATTTATTTTATTTCGTTGCTTATTTGTATGCTATTTAATATTTATATAATATTATTTTATGTTTATTTCATATTTTTTATTTCTATTATATGTGTTTTTATTTATTTAATTTTTGTATTGGTATTATTCTCTTGTATTTCTCTCAGTGCATTGCGATCGTTGGCTACATTGTGTTTTAAGTTTTCATTTCTATTTTGCTTTTCAGCAAGGTGCTGTAAACGCCTTGCCACTCAATATTTTTCAATGTAGACGGACGACACACACCCACGCACCGACACGCACACATGCATACACCAACACGCACCTACACAAACACAGACACAGACACAGACGCAGAGTAGCATACACCCTCTATTAGCCACCTGTCTGGCTGTTGCGGAACTCGCACTTTCAATGCCATTTTACCACCTCGCCACTTTCACTGCAAATCCAATTGCCAATTACGAGAATTGGCCAAGGGTGCGGATATCGGACAGCGGATAAAGAACTACACCCAAAACAGATACACACTCACACTCACACACATGCACACACACAGACAGCGAGACATTTGTGTAAACAGTGCGTCATCAAAGTTGTGTCTCCCTCTGTCTTCCACTCTTGCTCCGCCTCTTCCGCCTCTTCCGCCTCCTGCTCATTGAACAGTGTGTCGAAAATGTCTCGCAATGACCTCACAGTGTGCGTCATCATTAATGAAACAGTCGCAAGCAAACTGAAACATTTCAATCGAAATTAAAAACAACAACAATCATAGCCCCAGCGACAACAACTACGACAACAAAACTGAATTCAAATTGAAATTGAAAATTTGTTCTTAAGAATTCTCATATGCAGCAGCTGGAGATAGTTTCATACGAATTGGTGGGCTATGCCCAGCCTAGATAAGCGCCGTCTACACTGAGAGAAAACATATATGCGCGAGTTGAGTTAAGTTTAAGCAAATTAGAGGATCTAGATATCTATATTTTATTTTTAAGTTTCCCAAAGAGATTGATATATTTGAAATATGTTTGCAGTAACTAAACAAATCTTATTTTATACTCTGAATACGCATTGAGAAGGCATGTTTCGGGTATATCTGTTTTGTTAAGTAAACTTATATATACAAATTCTTGATGAGCAATCACAGAGCAGAGGATTAAGTCTATTACACTGCACTGATCGATTAAAATCGATATGGCTTTTAGTATTCTAAGCCTAAGCAGTTCAGTTGCCAAATCATCGATATCGTTTGCAATCGATAAACAACTTTTATAACCGCTTTATAAGCCCAAGCAATCATTCGGTATATCAGTTCTACTATAGTGCCTCTTCCATATTTCGAAATAGTATCCTTAAAACATCATCATATACCCCTTAGTCTACCACGGATATCTTCAATCGCTCTTAGTTCTAGTTGAATTCTCCACAAGTTACTCTCAGTGTGGCTGTTCATGTTTCAACAGGTGACAGTTTCGCATTATCTGCGACCTCAATCTGTATGTCTAGATAACAAGCAAGCATACTATATACATACACACACACACACACATGCACATATATATGCATATAAATTGAACCGTTTTGTTTTATTTTTCAGATCTCATTGAAATTGGCTTGGCAAAGAGGGAATATCTGGAATACCTTAGACCTAGACTTACACACCCATCCACCATCACACACACATACACATACACGCACACACACACACACATTGAGAGAGCTGTAAAGCTACAGAAGAAGCAGCTAAAATGCCCGTCTTTCACACAAAAACCATCGAGAGCATATTAGATCCTGTTGCCCAGCAGGTAAGCGATTGTTAATGAAATGATCTATGTTAAATCGGGTTTATCCATAAGGAAATATTACCTAACCTTATAACATTGCCTAGCTATAACAAGCCAGCAAATTGGCGCCTAAAAAGGTAAATTTATGAAGAACTGAAAGTATTTTGATGCCAATTTATTAGCATTTGATATTGGAATAGTCTATAAATATGTATATGTATAGATCATAGATCATAGAATCATAGATCATAGATCATAGATCATAGATCATAGATCATAGATCATAGATCATAGATCATAGATCATAGATCATAGATCATAGATCATAGATCCATAAATCATAGATTATAGATCATAGATTATAGATCATAGTTCTCATAGCTGTCAGCTGTCATAGCTCTTTAGTTCATGTTAAGGTATATATAATAGATCTAGACTAGATTTTAGACTAGGAAATTTCAGAGTGTATTGTCATTCATTATGTTTTTAACTAGATTTTCTATTTATATTACTTATATTTGTTTCGATATGTATGGCAACGCCATAAGTAACTGCATAGGCGCATTAAGTTGGCTGCGCCACTGATGCCAAAAGCCGAATTTAATGATCAAATTTTGTGTGTAAAGCGAGTTCACTGCGGAGAATTGATGCATGAAATCTATTAAAGTGATATATACATTCATACATATCCATATGTACATATATACATACATATATATGTACATCTACTCAATTCTATATATTTCTAGTTAGTTAATTTTTGAATTTGCACACCTGAAAAGCGAACGTTTCCAGCAGCTGTGTAGCATGTGTACCTGTGCTAGATATACATATAGATACATATATATATATATGTATATGATCTATAGCTATCTATCTCACATAGGCAAAATCCAAGCGGTCTAAGCAGCAAAAACAAACTTTAAGATGCGTTCGCTTGCTCTGCTTGCTTAACAAATCTTTTGCGGGATCTATAAATAAATGAGGTAGGCAATAATAATAATAATAATAAAAGAAAGGCCACAAGAAGAAGAAGCAGCAGCAGCAGAATAATAAATATATATATACATAGATCTGCTGCTTCCACTGATATCGCAACAACCTGAGCCTCTGAGGACAAACAAAATTAATTTAATAAAACTGAAACAAAGCCAAACAGAACGAGAGAAAGAGACAGATATTGAGAAAGAGAGAGAGAGAGAGAGAGAGAGAGAGAGCGCGCGAAAACGAAAGATTCCAAAAATAGATAAAACAAATGAAAAACGAAAAAACGAAAAACGAAAGAAAATGAAATCATTGCGCCAAAGAGAAGCTAAAGAAAATCGTACGCTTTGGGCGCAACATGTGGAAGACGTTGATGAAACATAACAAACAACAGCGTTTGAGAAGCGCGTAGAAGGGCAGCGCCGTGCGGAGGGAGGGTCAACGACAGGGTGTAGGTGTAGGTGTATTTGGGTGCTGATACGGCTGACTGAAGATTTCTTAGTTGAGGCACAAAACTGTGCCAAGAACCGAAACTCAAATGGTGACTCATCGCCAGCCAAAGGGGGATGGTTGGATCCCGGGAGGGGCGGGGCAGGTGGCGTGGGGGTGGCGTCTGCGTACGGTGTATGAATGGCTGGCGAAAACCGAATTAAAAATGATCGTTCAGCACATCAATCAACACATTGAGGCACACACACACGCACACACACATTCATACACACACATTCATACACACACATTTAATGAGATCTTTCTTGTTTTTTTTTTCGGATGTTTAAATTTAGATGGCCGGCTAGCAAATTGGTCCACAAATAGAGCACAAAAGGGCGATGCTGCGATGGGGGAGTGCCTTAGGGGGTTTATCAAATTAATTACATAATTAATTCATCAAGCGAAATTGAAATGGAATTGAACAATTGCAGTTAGGGGGAATGGAATGGAATCGGCCGGGAACTGCCTTTTGGCATAGATCGATTGATATTAGCTATGCAGCTTACCCGGAGATTAAACATATGTGATGTTCCCACTCAAAAACAATAGAATATATATGAACTCTATATATATGAATTGGCAATTACTAAACATTTCGAGCTTTTCATGTAGTTAACTTAATTATCCAGATATCTATTTATGAAGTTCTGAGTTTATTTTTTGTTTCAATATGTAAAAATGAAACCAAAGTGTAATAATAATTAAGATATTAAATTTAAATATTCAATATTTATCTTTTTTTTTTTTTTGCCATTTATATTAGTTTTTGTCATTAATTTTGTTTTAATTTTTTTTTTTGTTTTTTTGTTTTTTTTTTTTTTAAGTTATCAAATTAAATTTTTTTTTTTTTTTTGAATTTGTACTTTAAACGTAGTTTATCAAATATACATAGTATTTGAATTTTAAAATTAAAAAGGAAATAAGTTAGAAAGACATCTATTACTTTTAATTATATAAATAATAATACATATTTGAAAAAAAAAGAAAATTAAAATGGATGGTTGAAAATTGGAAAATCATAAAGCTCTTAGGGTTTCCGATTTTTTTTTTCTTTCAAATTGAAAACTGTTGAATTTTATAAGAATATAAAAATTCTTAGAATATTGACGCATACAAAAATGTAAACGAAATGAACTGTACTACTGTAATAAGATGATGTTCATGATAAAACTGGATCAGCTCACTTGAATAGTAGATTCGCCTGAAGAACCCTTGTGAGCTGCTCTTATCAACTCGATCCGTATCTGGCTCGCATCAGCTGAGTTTCGTTTCATGTGTGGGGGAGCAGTCGGACAAAACAGTTCATGCCTAAAAATAGCTGAGAAGTCGAATAGTTTAGAGCGAAACGAAACCGGCAAAAACAAGTTGTCTCCATATCGATTTCGCATCGATATCAATGCGATCTCCAAGTTTAAGTCCAAGTCCAAGTCCGAGTCCCACGCTTCAATTCCAACTGATGAATGATTTGTTAGACTCGTTATGGTCTCTGGTAAAGCTATTAGCCAATAGTTGCAGAGAGAGAGGGAGAGGGAGAGGCAGAGCAAGAGCGAGTGCGATTAATTGAGAGCGAGAGCGAGAGAAAGAGAGAGAGCGTGTAACACTTGTAGCTCTGCTTTTGGCTATGACGCAATGACACTGGCTGCTAAGGTCGTTAAATCTCTGAGTTATGCTGAGTTTATAAATAAAATTATAATCCATCTGGCCGTAAACAATAATCCAACTAACTAATTGAATTCTAGCCTGTAAAATAATTCAATGAGCATTACGAGCTTTCAAATATCTATATATTTTTGCCTACTTTGAAAAGTAAAAGGGTTTTATTTCCAAATAAGCTAATAGGTTAACAAGTAAACTTTCTGGCAAACATATATGTTTCAGTTAAAATTACTTGAATTATTACTTTAAAGCTCGTTGAAGCTTTAAGCAGTCTAAACTATGTTCATTGAAAGCTTAAAGCTCTCTATTTAATTTTATGTTATGTTGTAAGAAAATTTATGAGTTCATTTATTAAATTTTTTGTTCACAGCTAAAATTTCATAGTAGACAACAAGACAAAGCTTTAAGTCTTGCTCAGAGCTTAAAGCATATCACTTTAAAAAGTAAAATCGTTAACTAATTAATTTGATATTTGTTGCAAGTAACTTAAAGCTCTAAATACATTCATTCAATAGCGCTTGGCTTAAAGCTCTATATAAATGCTTAAAGTTTGCTATTTTAATTTATGTGTATTTTAATTATGTGTATAAACATAACTCAAACATTAAACTTGAAGCCTTTCTATAGAGCTTTTAGCTAAGCGCTCTTGAGTTAATATTTTTGCAATTGTAAGTTGTGCAAGCTTTAAGCTCAACTACAGAGCATAAAGTCAATGAACACAGCTTAAAGCTTGCCGAATACAAGTGAAGTAGAAAATTAAGTCAAAGCTGCAATTCAAGCACTCAAAGCTTAAAGTTTGCTTAGAGCTGAAAGCACATTGAGCAGTAGAGCTTGCTTAGACTCTGGTAGCTGCAGTAGATTTAGTAAAGTGCGGAAGAATGGAAAGCAGAAGCTAATGGGAATTTGGTTTCGTCCCGTTTAGGTATCTCGCTTGGTGATATTACATGAGGAGGCCGAGGATGGCAACGCCATGCCCGACCTTAGCCGGCCCGTTCAGGTGGTCTCGGCGGCAGTGGCGAATCTGGTGAAGGTTGGACGGGAGACGATCAACAGCTCGGACGACAAGATATTGAGGCAGGATATGCCGGCGGCATTGCATCGCGTGGAGACTGCCTCGCAGTTGCTGGAGGAGGCTTCCGATATGTTGCGCTCGGATCCGTATTCGGGGCCGGCGCGCAAGAAGCTAATTGAGGGAAGCCGCGGCATACTGCAGGGCACCTCCTCGCTGTTGCTCTGCTTCGACGAGAGCGAGGTGCGGAAGATCATACAGGAGTGCAAGCGTGTGCTTGACTACTTGGCCGTGGCCGAGATCATCGGCACCATGGAGCAGCTGGTGCAGTTCCTCAAGGATCTGTCGCCCTGCCTCAGCAAGGTGACCCGCGAGGTGTCCGCCCGCGAGAAGGAGCTCACCCACCAGGTGCACAGCGAGATTCTCGTCCGCTGCCTCGAGCAGGTCAAGACCCTGGCGCCGATCCTCATCTGCAGCATGAAGGTCTACATACACATTGTCGAGCAGCAGGGCAAGGGCGCCGAGGAAGCGGCCGAGAATCGCAATTATTTGGCCGCCCGCATGTCCGACGAACTGCAGGAGATCATACGAGTCCTGCAGCTGACCACCTACGACGAGGACACCAGCGAGCTGGACAACCTGACCGTGCTGAAGAAGCTGAGCAACGCGATCACCAACAAAATGGAGCTGGCCAACGAATGGCTCTCGAATCCCTATGCCCTGCGCGGCGGCGTCGGCGAGAAGGCGCTGCGTCAGGTCATCGACAATGCCAATGAGATATCGGAGCGCTGCCTGCCCCAGGACTCGTATCCGATCCGGAAGCTGGCGGACGAGATAAGCGCCATGGCGAACAATCTGTGCGAGCTGCGCCAGGAGGGCAAAGGCAACTCGCCGCAGGCCGTCGACCTGGCCACTGGCATACGGGCGCGCCTCGGCGAGCTCCAGGGCCTGGTGCGGCAGGCGGTCTCCGGCGTGGACAAGGCGGGCGTCCAGCAGACCGCCCACACCATTCAGGGCCGGCTCGAGCAGGCGGTCAAATGGCTGCAGAATCCCGAGGTCAATGATGGCGGCCTCGGCGAGCGGGCGATCAATCTGATCGTCGAGGAGGGACGCAAGGTGGCCGAGGGCTGTCCGGGCCACCAAAAGGCCGAGATCATGCAGCTGTGCGACGAGGTGGAGCGCCTCAAGCGCCAAGCGGCCGGCACCGGGCCAGCTGCCAAGCAGGCCGCCAAGCAGCTGACCCAGAAGCTGTACGAGCTGAAGGCCGCCGTGCAGAACGCCCTGGTCAATCGCATCGTGCAGGACTTCATGGATGTGAGCACACCGCTCAAACAGTTCACGGAGGCTGTGATGCTGCCGGAGGGCACGCCCGGACGGGAGCAGAACTTTAACCAGAAGTCGAACAATCTGCAGGCCTTCAGCGATCGCGCCTCGAAGACCTCGCGCATGGTCGCCGCCGGCGGTGCCTGTGGCAACAAGAAGATTGCCGAGATTCTGCTGTCGTCGGCTGCCCAGGTGGACTCGCTGACGCCGCAGCTGATCAACGCCGGACGCATTCGGATGAACTATCCGGCCAGCAAGGCGGCCGACGAGCATCTGCAGAATCTGAAGCAACAGTATGCGGATACGGTGCTGCGCATGCGTACGCTCTGCGACCAGGCCACCGATCCGGCTGACTTCATCAAGACATCCGAGGAGCATATGCAGGTGTATGCCAAGCTCTGCGAGGATGCCATCCATGCGCGCCAGCCCCAGAAGATGGTGGACAACACCTCGAACATAGCACGGCTGATCAATCGGGTGCTGCTGGTGGCCAAGCAGGAGGCGGACAATTCGGAGGATCCCATCTTCACCGAACGCCTGAATGCGGCCGCCAACAACCTGGAGCGCTCGCTGCCCGCCATGGTGGGCGACGCCAAGCTGGTGGCCACGAATATTGCCGATCCGGCTGCGGCTGCCGCCTGGAAGAAATCATTCCAGCGTCTGCTGGGCGATGTGCGTGAGGTGCGCGATGCCATTGCGCCGCCGCAGCCGCCGCCACTGCCCACATCGCTGCCGCCGCCCATACCGGAGCTCAGTGCGCTGCATTTGTCCAATCAGAATGGTGGGTGATGAGTCCATGAAATCGAATTGGGCTATCGCTAATGCTGTTCCTCTCTCTCGCTCTCTCTTCCTCTCTCTCTCTCTCTATTTGACAGCTGAGCGTGCACCACCGCGTCCCCCACTGCCGCGCGAGGGCCTGGCGCCCGTGCGTCCACCACCGCCGGAGACGGACGACGAGGACGAGGGCGTCTTCCGCACGATGCCGCATGCCAATCAGCCCATACTGGTAAGCCTCCAAGCAGGGTAAATAGCAACTCCATGGGTCCGAGACTAATGCGCTTGTTTCTGCAGATTGCCGCACGCGGCCTGCACCAGGAGGTGCGTCAGTGGTCATCGAAGGACAACGAAATCATCGCGGCGGCCAAGCGCATGGCCAAACTCATGGCCAGGCTGAGCGAGCTGGTGCTCTCCGACTCGCGTGGCAGCAAGCGTGAGCTGATTGCCACGGCCAAGATGATTGCCGAGGCATCGGAGGATGTCACCCGCCTGGCCAAGGAGCTGGCGCGCCAGTGCACCGATCGGCGCATCCGGACGAATCTGTTGCAGGTCTGCGAGCGCATACCGACGATTGGCACCCAGCTGAAGATCCTGTCCACGGTGAAGGCGACCATGCTGGGCGCCCAGGGCTCCGATGAGGATCGCGAGGCGACCGAGATGCTGGTGGGCAATGCCCAGAATCTGATGCAAAGCGTACGTAGCTGAATGATGATCAAGTATGGGAGTGGATCCTAATTGAATGACTCTTCATCTATTCCAGGTCAAGGAAACGGTGCGCGCTGCTGAGGGCGCTAGCATTAAGATACGCTCCGATCAGACCAGCAATCGACTGCAATGGGTGCGTCGCCAGCCCTGGTATCAGTGAGGGGCCAGAGCCAGAGCCAGCCCAGATCCAGAGCTAGAGCTAGAGCTAGAGCCAGCCCAGATCCAGAGCTAGACCTAGAGCTAGAGCCAACTATCCCATCAACGTGCCTTGTGTAACATAAAACATACAACTAAATACTAATCGTAATCACATTTGATGCTACTTTAATATTAATAACTGTAATAACTCCAATGCCCGTTCAACTTATATCCTAACTCTTCCAAGAAAACCCCCAAAATAAGAAAGAATTCTACATTTATTTATGATGTGCTCTACTAAAAGCAAATGAAGTTCTTGAGCTTCCGTTACTCTGTTTAGTTTCCTCCCTTTGCTTTTTTTTTACAGATATATATTTATAATGTTTATGTTTAAGGCGTGCAATAATTAAATGTACATACATATACACACTTACCCACACACTCACACACACTCACAGACACACTCATACACACACAGGTGCAATGTATATAGAGCAACAGCAATATCCCAATTTAAGCATTTACAAAACTCGAAAGGAAATTGTAATTGAAACAAATTGTTAAATCGTCTCTTGACTACAATCAAATATATCTGCGAATATAACGGAACTATATATGTGTATAGCATATCTGTAGATCCAGATGTGCTGCATTCAAGTGCCTCATTCACATTGTACTTGCATAGTTTTTAACTAGAAGTAGTAGCCCTTAACAAACTAAGCCTAAAATGATCAACGCGTTTATGTGTCATGTTCATGTTCAGCAAAAAAAAAATAAAAAAATAAATTAAAAAAAAAAAAAAAAAGAAAAAAAAAATTAATTGAAATAAAACTATACATCGAGTGTTACAAATTTTATATGTATATTATAAATTATATATGTGCAGATATTATTTGAAAGCTAGATGAGAGATATGGGTGGGGCACCGAGAGAACGGATATTTTTGAATGGCAAGGGACATACAGAGAAAGAGATATTAAGAGTTAGAGAGAGAGAGAGAGAGATGGAGAGAAGAATGTAGAGGAACTGTAGAGTAAGTATGAGACCGGGAGATAGAGCATGGGAATCAGTTAATATAGAGAGAGAAAGAGAGAGTGAGAGAGAGGGAGGGAGAGAGAGAGGGAGGGAGAGAGAGAGGGAGAAGGTGAGGGAGAGAGAGATACAGGAAAATAGAGAGCAATCGAGTGAGTGGTAAAGGGGAAAAGGTGAGTGGGACAGAAGATGTGGAGGAAGTGGAGATCACTCGACTCTATGTATCTATGTATATATATATCTATGTATGTATGTATGTATGTACATATGTATGTAACTATGTATGTATCTATATATCTATATATCTATACATCTATGTATCTATGTATCTATGTATCTATGTATCTATGTATCTATGTATCTATGTATCTATATATCTATGTATCTATGTGTCTATGTATCTATGTATCTATGTATCTATGTATCTATGTATCTATGTATCTATGTATCTATGTATCTATGTATCTATGTATGTATCTATTTATCTATGTATCTATGTATCTATGATTCCATTGGGATTTATTTAAATACCTACGTGAAGCTATGCTTGCAAGTGTATAGACATATGCATAGTTATATATACACGTGCATATCCATGCATGAACATGCTGTTATGCACATCCGCATGTCCTGGCTTCATCCTTTCTCTGTCTCGCTCGCTCTTCCCCAGGAGCGCGCAATATTTATTGGTTTAATAAAGTTACCTTTCATTGAAATTGAATGAAATGCATCGAGAACAGGCAGCTGCCTGTCATATGCAGGCACAACGACACACACACACACACATACACAGTGAGACAGCTCCAATGAACCTTAATGAAGCACTTGACGTTGCGTATACGTAATACGTCTGCTGGCTGCGTATACGTAACGTTTCTGGTTGCAGCTGGCGGCTGACGCGAGGCCGGAACTTGTTGCCTGCTTTCAGGCGGCTACATAATGCCCAGCAAGTGGGTGGCTGGCTGGCTGGTTCAGTGGAAGTCGAGTGCAGCTGCCGGAGCAAAGGGACGGGCGTCAAAGGGGTAAAGGGAGGCGGCATAGGGGAACTTGGAGAGGGCTGTCGGAGAGCGCCGGTCGCACGCTCCGAGTGAAGCCCGACTAATTATAGCTGCCTGTTCCATGGCAGTTAATGAGATGCCGAAGATGCTGCGAGAGATGCTGAGACAGCAAGCAGAGCAGCAGAGGCAGAGGCAGAGGCAGCAGAGGCAGAGGCAGAGGCAGCGGCAGCGGCAGAGGCAGCGACAGCAATAGCAAATTGGAAATGCGTCAGTTGCGATTCGAGAGAGTAAGCGATTCGATCCGAGCGATCCGTTTCGATTCTTATTCGATTATCCAATTAGAGAGCATTCGCATTCCCATTCACATCCCCATCCAAGTCCATGGCGCAGATGGAGCAGCAGCTGGAGCAGCATGTGCCACAGATGGCCATCAGTGCCAGCACGCAGGAGCTGGCCGCCTTGATCGATGCCCATTTGGGTGCACTGCGCTCGCCGTCGCCCGCCTGGCGTGTGGCCGACTCTCCCATATCGGGGCGTGGCGTGTTCGCCGCGCGCAACATTGAGAAGGGCGAGGAGCTGTTCCGCGAGCACACGCTCCTGGTGGGACCCACCGCGCATCGTGGCCGCAATTTGCGCACCTGCATCCACTGCTACCACCAGCCGCCGGGCGAGAGCGAGGAGTCGGCGCTCTGCAGCGCCGGCTGCGGCCTGCCCGTCTGTCCGGACTGTGCGCCCTCTGAGCGGCACGCCGTCGAGTGCCAGCTCTTCCGGAAATGGCAGCCCAAGCACTTGAACATCATTGAGCCGCGCGCCCTGCGCATCCTCAGCGTGGTGCGCTGCTTCTTCCTCAGCGAGCCGCAGCGCCAGCTGCTCTACGCGATGCAGGCGAACACCGACAGCTACTACATGCGCGAGGTGCAGCGGGCCGCCGAGTGCTTCGAGCACTTTCCGCGCGATCCGGACATGCTCGAGTACTTCTATCGCACGGTCTGCGCCTTCAATACGAACGCCTTCGAGAGCCGCTGCCACATCGATGGCCAGGAGGTGGTCACGCGCGCCCTCTTCCCGCTGGCCGGGCTGCTCAACCACCAGTGCACGCCGAATGCGGCGCACCACTTCGAGGATGGCGAGACCATCGTGGTCACGGCCACCGAGCGCATCCCGGAGGGCGCCGAGATCACCATGTCCTACACGAAGCTCCTCTGGTCCACGCTCGCGCGCAAAATCTTTCTCGGCATGACGAAGCACTTCATGTGCCAGTGTCCGCGCTGTCAGGATCCCACGGTGAGTCAACCAAGCGATCTCGATGTCTCTGTGTGTGTCTCTCTTTCTCCCTCTCTCTCTCGATCTATCTAGCTCGCGCGCGCGCTCTCTCTCTCTCTCTCTTGCTCTCTTTCTCTCTCTGTGCGTATATCTGTGTGCCTTTTCTGCCTATGTATGTGTGATTGCGATTCGATCTACTAAAATAGCAAACGTCTCCCTATTTCTAACTGTATTTATATATGTATGTGGCTTTATCCGTATCACTAAATATATCCATATATTGTGTGGATGTATGTCTACGCCTTATGGTTGTATCGTTATGCGCATTCCTATCTGTATCTGTGCTTCTATCTTTATCTGTTCACATGATTATTCTTACCCCTATCTGTACATATATTCTTATCTATATCTGTATTTTTGCCTATGGATATAGCTTTGCTTTTATCCTTATATATTTTTATCTTTATCAAATCGGTTTATATAACTTTTTTATCTATATATCTTTATCCATAACACTGTGTCTGTAGATAAAGCTTTCTTTTTATCCGTACTTCACGTTTGTTCCTTTATCCGAGTTTCCATTGTGTCTCTATATCCTTATCCGTATATCCATTGGTATCTCAATTTTGCGTATCGTATATCTATCTGTATTCCTATCTATATCTCTATTGAGTCTGCACCTGTCCCTCCACTTGTATCTATATTTATAGCTGTACCCTAAGATATACCTCATTCAACATATATGTACATATGTATGCACGTGTTTATATGTATTTGAATGCGTATCTATAACTCTTTATATATATCGCTCTCTGTATCTGTTTCTCGATTTGTATCTATATTTGTATCTACATCTGCGTCACTATGTGGGCCAGTGTATCGCAATGTAGGGCATTAGATAGACACGCACACGAGTGAACGATTACGCATCTGCTTTTGGCCCATCCGGCCATCCATTGATCGGCACTTTGTGTGACTTTTAGCACTTGGCACAGAGCTTCCAGGTTCATTCAACTGTGTATTAGCAACACTCTGCCGACATTAATAGCCCATTCGTTCGCAATTGAAGCTGTGATATGAAGTAAAACGTCTAAATAGATGGGCAATAAATGTGTTGCTTGATTTCTATTTGGATAAACGGGCTGATTGGCTGTTGCTTGCAAAGATATTGATAATCAACCCAATTTAACTTTTCACATCTTAATTAAGCGTAACCCCAAACTTTGTGAGCTCCCATGTAAGTAAATATTTAACCAAAAACTGAATATGATTGAGTTGAAATTATTTTTATTTATATAAAACACGAAATGCAATTGCGATAGTTGTGATCGATTTGTTGCACTGCTCATCTCTAGCTGCACTGGCGAATGCCAAAATTGCCATTGTGAATGCTGTTCAAATTTGAATGCACTGTTTGCTTAGCCAAAATACCAAAACAAACTATTGTGAATGATTGACAAATGTGAATGCAGCTAAATAC
The DNA here is from genome assembly GCF_054131065.1 of Drosophila arizonae. Lineage (NCBI taxonomy): Eukaryota > Metazoa > Arthropoda > Insecta > Diptera > Drosophilidae > Drosophila > Drosophila arizonae. The sequence goes on along the minus strand of NC_142927.1, from coordinate 12,104,825 downwards.
CAAAACAAACTATTGTGAACGATTATTTGAATATTGCAAAATACCAAAGCCAAATCAATGTGAATTCTAATTGACCTAAATTTATATGTGAGTGTGATAGAAATAATAATAAATAAAGCAACGACTAATGAGTCGTTTCCCAATGCAGCTATAAATACATACATACATACATACATACATACATGCATGAAAAGTGCTACAGCATTTGGCACTTGGGCGTCTGGTATTCGCAATCAAATCGCGCTCCCATTCAGCAAAATGCCTCTGAATGACAACTTGTTGAGCCGTGAGCCAACGTGAAAATTGTTGCTTGATGCGATCTAAATCTTTCCTGCTCGGCCGCTTGCCCTTTCTGTTCTCTGTTCCCCGCTGCTTACGCTGTTCGTGTTAAATATTTTGAATGAAATTGTCCGTCCCTTGCCCCGTTAAGCATATGCTTACATGCATATATGTATGTAGACATACATACACACATACATACACACATACATATACATATATAGACCTCTGCCTCGCACCCTTTCTGTCATGCTGCCTGTCATATTGCATATTCCTTTGGGTCTGGGCAAGCTGCCAGGTTAAGAGCTAATGGAGGTCCAAACTAGTTCAAGTACAAATACACAAACACACACACACACACAAACACACACACACACGCACGCACTCTCAGTGTAGCCTCTCGCTCCCTCTCACACTGCACGATGCTCTTGCACGCACATTCGGCACGCCAGGGGGCGCTGCTGTAAATCTTTGGCCATTGGACGACGAAGACGCGGCCGAGCCACATGCGAGAAAACATATCAAAACGCCACTGACGTGCGTCCACAGCCAAAAGAAAAACATTTCGGCTGCGGTGATATATCCGATACTCCCTGCAAAGTGTTGTGAAAGGGCTTGACAAGCGGGTGAGTGGCATTTAAGAGTTGTGGAAGGAAAGGCTGACAAGAGCTAGACCAAAATCAAATCAATGCACCTATTGACAGTACTTGATTTGCTTAAATCGATAAGTATCGATTTTTTTTTTAATTTTATTTTGCATGGTAAAAGTTGTTGGTGTTACACATGCTTAAATAACTGTCGTTTCTATATCAAATATATATAAATAATAATCGATAAAAATCGATAAGCGAACAGTCAACTGCAAAATTAAATTAAACTAGAATTATATTTAAAATATTCATATTTAATATATTTAGATACTTCTTAAAGATTATTTGATCAATTATATATGCACACACATACCTAGGGTATCGTCCTAGTCGCGCACTCTTGATTGCTGCCAACTATTTTGCTCTTATTTTATGCATGTTTTTTTTTTGTGTGCTTTAAATATAAATTTTGTGCAAAAATTTGTACTGAATGAAAAATAGAAAACTGGTTTCTTTTTTTCTTTCAAGTTTTTGTTTGAAATATTTTTTTTTCTGTTATATTTGGCTTCAGTTTATTTTTTCGTGCATTTGTTTTTAATTTGTGTGGAGAAGTATTCAAAGTGTTTTCCAGTGGAGGCGTTTTGGGGGTGTGGCTGTGCCTGTGCCTGTATGTGGGCTCATCAAGAAAAGGGATAGCTGCGTGCGTGTGTGTGTGTGTGTGTCTAGAACAGATTTGGGGCCAACCGTTTGGGGCACTTTGTCTCTTTGTGTGGCCCATGCGGCGTATACGCAATGTGCGTGTGTGCTTGGCCCATTTTTGGTTTCTTGTTGTCTTCTTGTTTTTGTTGCTGTTTCTGTTTCTGTTTTCTCTTTGCTGTTTTTGTTGCCGTGCTCTTTGGTCGGTGACAACGTGCGGCAGTCGCCTGCGTGTGTTTCACCTGGTCACGTGTCGCGGCACCGTTGTGCCTGATGATGATGCCATTTGGCCCATTGGCCGGGCCCATTGTCATATGGACGCGGCACGCAATCCGCTTTGGCAATGTCTTAATTTATGTGGCATCAACACGCGCCACACACCCGCACCCACACACACACACACACACACACACGCACACGAAGTCCCTCAACGCTGTGGCACGCCCCCACGCTCAGTGACCAAGTGCAGCACAAAATAAAAATGGGGCAAGACTGAAATCTGCGCTGCGGTTCCAGCCGGAAGCCGCAAAAATGTGAAAGTCGCACCACGTGGGCGCAGCGCCTGATGCTGTTGCTGCTGCTGCTTCTTCCACTTTGGCTATGTTGTTGCTAGTGTTACGTATTTATAGCGGCGGCTCATAACCGCAGCGTCGCAGTAGGCGTCTGCCGGTGGGGGCGTGTCATACAAATTGAAATGACAAATCGAAGTGACAGGCAAAGCAAAGCGACTGCTGCAAGGGCAAGGACGGAGGGAGGGGGGAGGGGGAGGAGGACTGTGCATGTGTGTGCGTGTGTGTGTGTGTCATGGACGTCAACACGCCATGTCGCTAGTCATGCGTGGTTGTTGTAGCAGTTGTTGTTGTTGCTGTATCGAATCCAATTGAATGCAACACAAAATTGAATAAGAGTCAAAAGCAAAAGCGTAAGCGGCTTTGCCCCTCTCTCTCCCTCTCACTCACTCTCAGTGTGTGTGTGTGTGAGTGCGGGTGTGCGTGCATGAGTGTGTGTGTGTGTCGCGCCTTGGATAAATCATATTTTTCTAGTTGTTGCTGTTTGCTGCCTCTAATTTGTGTGTGTGTGTGTGTGTGTGTGTTTCTGTTTCTTTTACTTTTTTTTTATTTACTTTTTTTTTAGTTTTTGCGTTTAATACTCTCTGAGGGCGTCGCTGTCGCAGTCGCTGCCTCGGCTGGCGCTGGCGTTGGGCGTCGGGCGTCGCTGTTGCTGTTGCTGTTGCTGCTGCTGCTGCTGTTGCTGCCCAGCTGCTCGCCTGGTCTTGTCGCCAGTCGCCAATCGCCAACACTCGCAACCAAACGTCGCGTCGCGTTGCCACGACGCGTTGTCATCTCTGTGCTTTGCCTGCCTTGCGCTGCAACGTTCTGCCGATCCTGGCCAGGCGCACTCACAGAGCCAGAGTGAGACACAGGGATAGTGTGTGTGTGTGTGATAGAGAGAGTGAGAGCGACAGATAGTGCGAGAGTGTGAGAGGGAGACAGGGGGAGCGAGAGAGAGCATGGTGGAGCGCATTAATACAACGGCCGCCATGGTCGCCCACATGGCGCCCAGTCGCAGCACCACGCCGGACCAGCTGGCCCGCCTCATCGACGTGCACCTGGGCGAGCTGCGCGAGGTGCTGCCCAACTGGACGCTGGCGCCATCGCCCGTCGCCGGCCGTGGAGTGTTCGCCACCCGGGATATTGCCGCCGGCGAGCTAATCTTCAGGGAGCGCGCCCTGGTCGTGGGGCCAACTGCGCGCAAGGGCTCCCAGCTGAACACATGCGTCTGCTGCCATCGGCTGCTGGGTGCCAAGCAGTTCCTCTGCCCGCATCGCTGCACGCTGCCCGTGTGCGGCGAGTGCGCCGATTCGGAGGCGCACCACAATGAGTGCGCGCACTTTCAGCGCTGGCAGCCGAAGGATCTGAGCGAGGAGTGCAAGGAGCTGTTGCCGACGGGCGAGCCAGTCGACGTGGTGAATCCGCTCTCGCTGCGCATCCTGACCGCCGTGCGCGTCTTCTACCTCAGCAAGGAGCAGCGCGCCCTGGTGGACGCGATGCAGGCGAATGCGGAGCGTGGCTATCGCCAGGAGATCATCAAGGCGGCGCAGTGCTTCCGCAAGTTCCCCACCACAGACAAGCCCTTCATGGATCAGCTCTTCCGCGTCGTGGGCGTCCTCAACACGAACGCCTTCGAGGCGCCCTGCCGGGTCGACGGCCATGAGTCGCTGCTCCGTGGCCTCTTCCCGCTGACGGCCATCATGAACCACGAGTGCACGCCCAATGCCAGCCACTACTTCGAGAACGGGCGGCTGGCCGTGGTGCGTGCGGCGCGCGACATACCCAAGGGCGGCGAGATAACCACCACCTACACCAAGATCCTCTGGAGCAACCTCACGCGCGGCATTTTCCTCAAGATGACCAAGTACTTTGTGTGCAACTGCGACAGGTGCAACGACAATTCTGTGAGTAGACTCTTCGCTCTCATGCGTTCCATCACCGGATATCCAATATCCAATATCCGATATTCGATTTCCATCGATCGTTATCCGAAGGACCTTTTACATTTTTGCATTTTTGATATATTTTATCCGTCTCATCATTCGATAGTTGTTATTCGTTAATTTCCCTCTGTGTTTGCCGTTAAATATTATCCACATGAGCATTATAGCTATTGAGTCAGTCCTACAACAAAATATGGCTCAGCATTTCCACTTATTTATTTGATATTCATCATCCTTTATTGCTATCTATTATATGACCAATTAAGTAATTTTTTTATTTTTTTATTTTATTGGGCGATATCTGTTATCCGAGCCTATTTTACCAATCGCTCTCACTCTTAATCGTTCATTTAAAATTGGAAAAGCTTCATATCCTTCAGACTTGACACTTTTGAGTTTGCTTTAATATTATATTCATTATCCGCTGTCATAATTAATTATCCGAAACAGTTGTATTTACTACAAGCTGATTATGGATTTGTAATCCACTCATTTTGCTATCATTCGATACCTGTTACTCATTAACTGTTATGCAAGAGATATCAAAGTAAATCTAAAGCTGATTTATTGTGTAAATTTCATAATTTTTCCTAAAATACTTTCTGTCTTTCAATTTGAATATTAGTTTACTATTATCCGGCACCCCAAATGTTTATCCAAAACGAAGACATTATCGTTTCAACTCTTCATAATTACAAATTGCATGTTTCTTGTAGCTGGATAAATGTTTTGTTGCTAAGAAATGTAAATCTTAAGCTCATGGATCACTTTGCGTTTGCTGCTTAAACTTAAATATCAAAATCTCAAAGCTGGATAATCGTTTCATAAGTGGCCCCACTGAGTTGCTCAGGAAATAGGTAAATAAAACAGCCTTGACCAATTGGGGATGGGAATTGGTATGGGAATGGTAATGGGAATGGGTCATCTCTAGCCAGACATAAAACAATTATTGGAATTTCTGAAATGTGAAATGTTTGTGTCTCTGCAAGAAATATCTTTGAATAGAACCGAAAGAGTCTGCAGCTGCGTGTGAGCGTCTGCCATATAGCCAAAGCAGATTTATATATTGTATGTGTATATATATATGTATGTATCTGTATATATATGTATTATGCTTATAAGAATTATATGGCTAGCATTCTCTTATACCTTTATGTACACAACTCAGTTGGATTAGTTGAATAATGGCATTTGGCAGCGAGATGACAAAAATGCGCTTAATTAGATTAGTTGTATGATTTTTGCATGAACTTGCGCTGATGGTGCAGAACCGACAGACCAACATATATATATATATAGAGATATAGATATAGATGTCGTATATATATATGTATGTATGTATGTATATGCCTAGGTAGTGCTCCATCTACTATTGCGGGAACATGAGCGTGAGGCTCATTAGTGCAACATGACCAGACCGAGACCCAGACCCACAACTGACAGCCAGGCGACACAGACAGCCAAGGCAGCTGCCGCAATTTCGGACATGACATCCCCCGACCCCCTACACCTACCCCCCCACGACATTGTGGTTGATAGTCGTATGACAGCTCTCCTGCTGCCGCGCGTACCCGCGCCTGCCCCACTACCAATCCAATCTAACCTTACCCAACCCAGAGCAACCTAGGCCATTCCGGTCTCTAGCCGATGCGGGCGGACTATGCAAATGACAAAGATGTAGCAGAAGCACAGCAGAGAACCAACAAATTGTATCTAGTATATGGTGTACAATATATACACATAGTATATATGTGATATGTGTGTGTGCCTGTGTGTGAGTGCCTTGAACAGGTGAACATGAATGGCTCTCTCAACTGCCAGATTCTATGACAAATTTTCAGATTGGAAATATTTTCTCAACTCTATTTCGTACACCCTGAAAAATTTTATTGGATGGGAATTTGGATGAGGTGTATGTAAACCCCAAGAAGTATATGAATATACTCTTGATAAGTCACACTAGTTGAGTAGATGTTGGTCTGTTCCTGTACCTTCCCGTATATTGTATGTGCTACGAGATTTTATATCCAATCATTGTCTTATAATATGATATCTGTTGTTCATTCAGTGTAGTCAGTTAACATTAAAAGTGAATCTTTAATCAAATTTATTTCCTGATTTTCAATATTGTTTAACCATTATCCGCTATTAACAAATATTAACCGATTTGATAACATTTGCTTTAAGTATTACTTAACTGTTATCCGCTATCAAAACAAGTTATCCGCAATGCTTACGTTGGGTATAGCTTTAGCAAATGTAGCTAAATTAATTTTCAACGCTTTGAGGGAGTTAAAACATGAGTTTTATCTATAAACTAACTTAAGTTATTCATTTTTACAATGTTGTGAAATTTTCAATCTGGAAAAATCAGCGAACCGATTTGCGAACTTCTTTGAGTCCTGGCAGAACTTTTACTAGACTGCTCTGAACTGAACTGCTTTGCTGCTCTGAACTGAACTGCTCATATAATATAATAATATTAATATAATAATATATTATTAACTATATTATAGTTTTTAATTAAATAATTTCTGATTATTAGCTTGCATTCACTTGAATAATATCTGTATCTTATTATTCTTACTATTAACATTATTATTCATAAAAATTTTAATTATTTCTGAATATTCATTTGCTTGCTCTTCCGTAATGTCTATATACATATATTATTATTATGATTGGTTTTATTTCAATTATTCATGAATATTAAGTTTCTTTCTTATCTTTTGTGTAAATATAAAATCATTTTCGATCTAAAACTTTCCAGTAGTGCCATTTCCAGTCAATTCAAAATTCACGTGCTGCCAGCTTTTATTGCAAATACATCTATCTGGCAAGCAGCAGCCAGTGTTGTAAAAGACTCGCCTCTGCTGGGCACAGCGTTGCCAGCTGTTCGGCATGCATTTGAATTTCATGCCAAGTGGAATCCAATTGGATTCACCCCTATACTATTGCACCCATTGGCCGTCAGCTCGGCTGTGTCTGATCGATTTCCATTTGTTGTGTTGCAGGAGAACGGAACGTATTTGTCGGCTCTGTTCTGCCGGGAGCAGGGCTGCAAGGGCCTGGTCATTCCCGTGCAGACGAAGACGCTGCAGCCGGACTGGCGGTGCCTGAGCTGCGAGAACGTCTTTCCGCATGCCAAGATGGCGCGCTACCAGGACTTTGCCCTCAACACGATCAACAATCGGATCAACACGTGCAGCGTGCGCGACATGATTCACTTCATCAATGAGCTGTGCCCGCGCTTCTGTCCGCCATCCAACTACGTGCTGATCGAGGCCAAGCTGAACGTCATCTGGCGCATGACGCGCATCGGCGCCGAGGAGTACACGCCCGAGGAGCTGGCCCACAAGGATCGCTATCGCGAGGAGATACTCGCCATACTCCATAAGCTGGGCGCCGGCGAGTGCACGCTGAAGAAGCTGATCAACGAGGAGATACAGTGAGCCCTGACTGTTGACGGACACCCATTGCGTGCATGTGTATATGTGTATATGTGTTTACGTATCTTTGTATGTGTATGTGAGTGTTGTTGTCTATGTGTCTGCGCGCGTGTGTGTGTGTGTGTGTGAATGCCGTGGAATTGCTGTAGCTAGTAAAACGTGTCTATTTTTTTCCTCTTTCTTCTATTTTGTAATCACTCTAGGAATACAATGAAAAAATAAATAAATCCAGCTCTACAACAAAACTGCACTTATTTTGTTCATTTACTGAGTGCCACGCCCCCTTGGCACGTGGGCTGCTGTCGTGGTGTTTCCGCTTCTGTCACTTCGGGCTCTGCTCAAATGTGACGTAAACAAATCATTTAAATTCCAGACATTCGAATTCGAATTGTAAATAGATCCCAGGCAATAGGCCCTTCGATACTAACACTAGTCGACGTACATTATTTATGGTTCTGGTTCCAGAAAGCATTAATTATGGAACTAGTCGCAATAAGTTTTACTTAATGATCAAGTTCCAGTTTACTTCTTGATCTATGTACATATAACAAGGGTAACAAGCTGAAGTATTCCAGTTTTTCTGATAAATTTGAACTAGTTGAGATGATGTTTACCTATTGAATTCATTTCAAGGAGTTTCACAAACTGAACTAGTCCTAATGAGCTGTACTAGTATTACTGCATCCAATGAGTACTACAAACTAAGTTCCGATTAGCTTTAAACGATTAGCTTTAAACGAGTTCCGATTAGCTTTACTTGTAGAACTTGTTGAAGTGAGCACTACAAAGTGAACTAGTTCCAATGAGTTGTAATGGTATAACTGTTTCCAATGAGTACTCCAAACTGTTCCGATGAGCATTACTTGTAGAACTTGGTCAAGTAAGTATTACAAAATGAACTAGTTCCAATGAGATGTACTAGTATGACTCTTACCGATGAGTACTAGAAACTAAACTAGTTCCGATGAGTTTTACTTGTAGAATTTGTTCCAGTGCGTACCACAAACTGAACTAGTTCCAATGAGCTGTAATAGTATGAATCTTTTCTGAGAGTACTAGAAACCAAACTATTTCCGATGAGCTTTACTTGTAGAACTTATTCAAGTGAGTATCACAAAGTGAACTAGTTCCAATGAGCTGTACTGGTATAACTCTTCCCGGTGAGTACTAGAAACTGAACTAGTTTCGATAAGCCTTACTTGGAGAGCTTGTTCCAGTGAGTACTACAAACTGAACTAGTTCCAATGCGCTGTACTAGTACGACTCTTTCCGATGAGTACTAGAAACTCAACTAGTTTCGATTAGCTTTACTTGTAGAGCTTGTTCCAGTGAGTACTACAAACTGAACTAGTTCCATTGAGCTCTACTAGTACGACTTTTCCCGGTGAGTACTAGAAACTGAACTAGTTTCTATTAGCCTTACTTGTAGAGCTTGTTCCAGTGAGTACTACAAACTGAACTAGTTCCAATGCGCTGTACTAGTACGACTCTTTCCGGTGAGTACTAGAAACTGAACTAGTTCCGATGGGCATTATTTATTGAACTAGTTTCGGGCAATCCAACAGGCTGATCTAGTTAGGAGTGGTATTTCCTAATAAATTGGTTCCAAACAGTCTTACAAACTGAAGTAGTTCTCAGTAATATTTCTTATTGAACTATTATAGTTTTAGAGAAGTTGACTTCTACTGAATTAGAAATTCATATATAGTCTAAATATCGGGCAGCTTTGTTCATATACATTATTCTGCCATCTAATGCTGAGCTGAGTATAATTCTAATTGGATTCCATCTAGACTTTAGTCATTTCCCCACGAAATTGGAATACCCAGAACAGAATAAAAGTTAACCTCTGAGGTGCTTTACTTTCAGTTTATTTAATGATATTTGGCGATCAGTGAGCCACACACATACATATACATTGTGTGTATATATATATATATAGAGGGCCATGTGAACTCGCGACGCCTGTTCCCTTTGATTTGCAAATTGCATTTATCGGCTTTAAATTGTATACAAAAACTGAGAATAAAAGAAAAAAATAAGAGAACACAAAAACAAATCAAATTTCTCGTCTATTTTTCGGTTTACTTTAATTTAACAAATTTCATAAACGTACAAAAAAATTGTTGAGCTATTTAAACTAAAATATATAGATAGATATATTTATATATATATATATATATATATATGTATGTATAGAGTATAGCTGTGTATGTATATATTGTATGTGGGCAAATCTGTTATGTCTTGCCTTTGTGCATGGCCCTTCTGCTGCACGAGTATATCAACGTAATGCTAATGGCAGAGTTTCCAATTAGAAAACTCAATGGAAACACTATAAAAAAGACCAAGCAGAGAACCCAGCGGAAATGGGGTCAAACGGGTGTACCCGACGGCTGACTGCGCTGTTTACAATTCCTGTTTGCCAAGCTGTGGACTGAAGACTGTGCTGCCTGGCAGTGGGCGTGGCCAATAGGCTACCATGTGTGTGTGTGTGTCTAGGTCTATATGTACATAGAGCTAACTCTCCCATACCCTTTCGAGCACCAATATACTCTCTTCGGCACTGTAAACAGGGTATGCAAAGCAAGGCTGTAAACAGCAACAGTTGCGTGCTCGTTTGTTGTTTTTGTTGTTGTTGTTGTTGTTGTTGTTGTGCTTTTACCCCAGCCCTTTTCCATTTTGGCTATGTTGATTTATAAATAATTTATGTCTATAGCTATGCGCGTGTGTGTGTGTGTGTGTGCGTGTTGCCCCGAACCTAAGCCTACTCTTAGTACTGTAGATATATTGTCTAACGCACGGCTGCTTCACAATTTCCATACAATTTTCCTTTACAAAATAAAAAACCTAAACTAAAAAAAAAAAAAAAACAAAAATAGTCAAATAATAAAAAAGAGAGTATAAAATTAGTTTAGATACACTCGTAAATCATACGCTAATGATTTCTAGTCAGGTCCCCGCAGCCGACCCCAAGCTAGCTGAGCGCCAGCTGCTCCGAGTTGAACTTCTGCTTAGCCTTGTGCTCCTGGTAGCGCTGCAGCGGCGGAATGGCGAACATGACCAGGCCGCTGATGGCGATCATGATGCCGGCCATGAGGAAGGCCGGCGAATAGGATTGCGTGATGTCGTACATCCAGCCTACGGCGAGAGAGAAAGAGAGAGAGAGAGAGAGAGAAATTGAGACTAGTCTCGCATCAATGAGGACAACTCTGACTGCAGCTCACCTCCAATGGGTGGTCCGATGAAGCTAGCGATGCCCTGGAAGAGCAGCAGCAGGCCAAATGCATTGGTCAGCTTCTCCAGGCCCAGCAGATCCACCAGGATGACCGAGGTGAGGCCCACATAGGCGCCAATCGTGAAACCAAAAACGGAGCAATAGGCCAACAGGGCATTGTAATCCTGGCAGAGCGGCACCATCGCAGTGGCTGCAAATCCAAAATAGGTTACATATCAATGAATATCCACTCCGATTGGAGTCCAGTTGGCTTACCCACGCCGCACGCCGTCAGGCACACGTTGTAGATGAGCAGGCGATTCACCCACGGCTTGTCCGCTATGTAGCCCAGGATGATGCGGCCCACGGTGTTGGCGACGCCAATCGAGGCGATCAGATAGCTGGCGTCCTTCTTGCTAATGTCCAGCGTCTCCGCCTGGGAGACCACGTACAGGTAGGGCATGTTGAAGCCGATGCTCGTGCAGAAGTTCGACACGGCGAAGATCACAAAGATCACGTCCTTCAGCAGCGAGAAGTTCATCATTTCGGCGAACGTGTCGCGCGTCTCCTTCGAGCAGCTGATGCAGCCGCAGCATTTGGTCATCTCCTGTAAACGGAACCAGAACGAACCAAGCTCAATTATGGGTGACCTCTTAATATAGCTGCATAAGATATGGATAGAGTTTGAGATTTTCCTATATAGACAGTCTATTTCTCTCGATTTTTCTTAATTCCCTCTACCTAATAGATAGATTCTGTCGCTGACACTTCAGGCCTTTAACCAGTTGAGTCTGTACAATGATTTCGGAACTAGTCAAAGAACTTGCTCTGCCTCTATAAATACATAATCAATTAAGAACTATCTCTATCTGTTTTCCTTAGTGATCTATGATCAACATGTATGTGGTACTAGTTCAGCGTCCACTGGAACTAGTAGCCTCTAGTTCATATTTGAGTTAGATTCCTTCACAGAGGTACTAATTATTCCTTGGAATTAGTTCTTTTTCTACGGTTATTGCGAAATAACTTAAGCAGAAAGTAATTCACTTGAACTGGCTCAAAAAAAGAACTTGTCACAACTTGTTCAGTGTTTAACCCCTTTGGAACTAGCTTAGTAACATAATATACAAAAGATATATAGTAAAGAACTGGTTCATTTTTGCACAAGAAAGTCAACGAGTTTCATCTGTGTTAAAAATAACTAGTTCAGCCTTAAACATGCTCATTTTTATTGAACAGATGATGCACTTCTATTCATTTCAGCTAGTTCATTCCAGAACTAGTTAATTGAATATTTCAGCGCTTTCGGAACTAGTTCATGCAACAATTTTCTCGTTTTTCGGGTATCGCAGCACGAGAATGGGTTTCAAGGTCGCATGCCATACGTAACTCCCAGTCGGAGCTCGAGTGCCTCCATTGCGTCGTTCAACGGGGCGAGCTCCACATGCCCGACCCGAATATATGTACATTCATTGCAATGCGCTCCATTTAAGTAGCTCATGTGAGTTTAACGACCGTTGACCCAATGAATAATTTAACGGGCTGGCACTCGCGAGTCTCTAAGCCGGCGCTGCCCATCGGTAGGGCTCAGTGTGTTTGTGATCGCGAGACGGACAACAACGGGAACCGTAACTGGACTCGGAGTTGGAATCGGAATCGGAATTGGAATTGGAATTGGGATTGGAGTTGAAGTTGAAGCTATAGACATTTGGCCCGAGAATGACACAAACACTGCGCGAGTTCTTTGAGGACAGCGAGATCTTTGTCACCGGCGGATCGGGCGTGGTGGGCAAGGCGCTGATCGAGAAGCTGCTGCGCTCGACCAATGTGCGCAGGATCTATGTGCTGCTGCGCTCGCGCGGCCAGCTGAACGCCGAGCAGCGGCTGGCCAAGCTGCGCGACGCGAAAGTGTTCCAGGTGCTGCGCGCCCAGAAGCCACAGGAGCTGAACAAACTGATTGCCATTCCGGGCGACGTCTCGCTGCCGCAGCTGGGCATCGATCCCAATCACTTGAAGCAGCTCGACCAGGTCTCGATTGTGTTTCACTGTGCGGCAACGGTGCGCTTCGACGAGCCGCTGCGCGTTGCCCTCCAGCTGAATGTGGGCGGCACTCTGGAGGCCCTGAAATTCGCCGAGCAACTGCGTCATCTGCGCATCTTTGTCCATGTCTCGACCTTCTTCAGCAATCCGTATCTGAAGCGCGTGGAACCCAAGGTTTTTGTCAACGCCAAAAGGGTGTTTCTAGCTGCCCCCGTCCACGCCCACTTCGCCCCAGCTAAGCTCTTTCTTGTTCTTCCCCTTTGCAGTGGTATGGCTCGCCCATGGACTGGCGCCTATGCTTGCGTCTGCTGGACGAGATCAAGGACGACAATATCCTGGACACGCTCACACGCAAGTAAGTTACACAGGAGGCAGCTGAGTGTGGCAAAACATTGACAAAACTGTATGAAGTGACTCTAAAACTGTGCTCAATACTATGACTAAATAGATCCACATAGCAGTGGAAGAGCAGAACTTTTACCGCTCGATTTGCTCAATTCAATTACTGTCAAACAGTAACCAGTTCAGTGCTGCTCTATTGTATGAGGTGACTCTAAAACTGTACTCAATAATTTGACGCGTTATACGTCGGTTGATCCGTAGAGCAGAGGAAGAGCGGAAATTCGATCATTTCCGTAATTCAATGACTGTAAAACTGTAAATAGGCATTGACTCTAAGGCTGTGATTATATAGACATGATGATCCACAGAGCAGAGAAAGTATAGAAATCATACGTTTCAATACAATGCAATCCAATGGCCTTAAAAGCGTAAACAGGGCAGTGCTTCTGAAACTGTAACCCAATGCGACTCGCTTTTACTCTAGAGAGAGAGAGAGAGGGGGCTTATAAGAGAGGGAGAGCGCGTAAATGAGAGAGAGAGTGTTTGTAAGAAAGATACTTCGACTGTGACTGTCAAACTGTGAAGTTCAAAGCGATCCGTAACTCTGCATATAGAAAACTTTCTAGTTCTCTCCAAGTAGAGCCATACTACCCACTCTGAATCTGGTAGCCTCCAATTGCCATAAGACACACCAATCAACGGCAGTTCACTCAATTGAACCTTAACCTAATCCACTTTCTAATGCATTCCTACAGATTGATTGTGGGCTTTCCTAATACCTACACGTTTACGAAGAATCTGGCCGAATCGCTGATAAACGATTATCGCACGCGCTTGCCGGTTATCGTCTATCGGCCGTCGATAGGTTTGTGTGGGCCGCTCTCGTTGCTCGATAGTTGATAATCTCTAAAGTGTTTTGCTAGTACTTTTCGCTGTGCGCGAACCGCTCCCTGGCTTCGCGCCCTCACTGATGGGAGCCATGGGTCTCTTTTCGCTGGTGGGTGCCGGCCTGCTGAAGACCGTCTATATACGCCGCTCCGTGTATCTGGATATCACGCCGCAGGACATGGGCATCATTGGCATGATCTACTACACGAAGTGCGGCTACGAGGCCTACCGCGAGGGGTGAGTAGACTCTGTGGGATGGCAAGTGCCCCTGGCAAACAGCTCTTATGGAATCATTCCTACAACTGAAACAGTACGCCAAAGGAGCTGCTCATATACCAGACATCGTCGAAGACACACATACCGTATACGTTCATCCAGATGGCCTCGCACATGGACATCAAGAACCTGTGGTACAGCGCTGCCTTTCTCAAGAACCTGGGCGTGCCCGGCTGTCACTACACGGAAAATCGTTTCGTCTACAAGTTCCTGTTCATCACCAAGCAATTACTGCCGGCTATATTAGTTGACCTGCTGCTGCGGCTTTTCGGCCGCCCACCGGCACTATTGGCCATTCAGCGTAAGCTCTACCACACGCTGGAGGTAATGAAGCCCTTCTTGTTCAACAACTATGACAGTCCCGGCGTAACGGACTTTAAGGGCATGATTAAGGAGATCAAAGGGTGAGTGATCTATGGATCGAAATGTGATTTACAGCCTCAATGATCCCCGACCTCAAATCTTAGATCTTAAACGTTAAGATTTCAGATCTCTTATCTCAGAGCTCTTATTTTGCATTCCTCTTCTGATCTCGGATCTGTATTCTGATCTGTGATCTCTATTTTGATCTTTGATCTCTATCTCTGAGCTTTGATTTTTGGATCTCTAATCTCTGATTTCTTACAATATCTTTGATTTCTTATTTCTGAAATTTGATCTTTGATCTCTGATCTTTGATTTTTGATATTTGATCTCAGATCTTTGATCTATGATCTTTGATTTTTTACTTTCGATCTTTGATCTTTGATCTTTGATCTCTGATCTTTGACTTTTTACCCCTGATCTTTGGTCTTTGATCTCTTATCTTTGACCTCTGTTTTTTGACCTTTGATCTTTGATCTCCTATCTCTGATCTTTGGTCTTTCGCCTGACCTCTATTCTGATATCTGATCTATGATGTATAATATGTGACATATAATCTAACTATTAATTAATATATGTCTTTCGTGAATACAGCACCGAGTTCGATATAAGCTATGAGTACGAAAGTGCGCATGACAAGGAGCGCCTTACAATCGCCTGCAAAAATATGATCCAGAGTATACGGCATGATCTGCTGAATGAGGATCCCAGCACGTTGGCTCGAGCCCAGATGATAATGCGCATGTAAGTCGCTCTAGATAAGACATTTTATCTATATATGTATACTTATACATCATTTCTCTAAGATTCTATGTATTTTTATTCGCAGTAAGAATGCTATCTATAATGCTCTGCGCTTGTATCTGCTCTATAAATTGCTCAGATGGCTCTGGTTTCACTTTCTGGGCTAGCCATGGACGACACTTAAATCTAAGCTAATAATTTTTTTTGTTTTTTTTTTTTTTTTACTAAACTATATAATATTCTTGGGAATATGATTGCCTAGCGCTAAATGCAAAAGTACAATCCGAATGCTTCTACAATAAACTTTGAAGACATTCAAAATTATACAGAATTTCAATAAATCCTGATATTGAAGACCATCAACTGAGCGGATTTTTTTCATGGGTGGAAATAGTTTGGAAAGTAATCTCAGAGAATTAATTAATATTCATCTGAGCATTAGTGTATCTCAAAGATACTTGAAACAATTTCAAATGTATCTTAAAAATACGTTCCATATATTTACGTTTCAATACAGTTTATTCCATATAGCTCGAAAGCTCTGCACATTTGGAATGTATTTTGAAATATACAATACATATATATTGATATGCTTTGGGTGCATGTTTTTCATTTTCATATGTACTTTGCTAAACAAACAAAATGAATCTTTTAGATACTTTGTATCTGATAGATACTTTATATCTGATAGATACTTTACATCTGATAGATAATTTGTATCTAGAAGATACTTTTGTATCTGATAGATACCTTGTATTTAAGAGATACTTTGTATCTGATAGATACTTTGTATCTAGTAGATACTTTTGTATCTGATAGATACCTTGTATTTAAGAGATACTTTGTATCTGATAGATACTTTGCATCTAGTAAATACTTTGTATCTAGTAGATACTTTGTATCTAGTAGATACTTTTGTATCTGATAGATACCTTGTATTTAAGAGATACTTTGTATCTGATAGATACTTTGTATCTAGTAGATACTTTTGTATCTGATAGATACCTTGTATTTAAGAGATACTTTGTATCTGATAGATACTTTGCATCTAGTAGATACTTTGTATCTAGTAGATACTTTGTATCTAGTAGATACTTTTGTATCTGATAGATACCTTGTATTTAAGAGATACTTTGTATCTGATAGATACTTTGCATCTAGTAGATACTTTGTATCTAGTAGATACTTTGTATCTAGTAGATACTTTGTATCTAGTAGATACTTTTGTATCTGATAGATACCTTGTATTAAAGAGATACTTTGTATCTGATAGATACTTTGCATCTCATTGATGCATTGTATCTGATAGGTAATTTGTATCTGATAGATACTTTGTATCTGATAGATACCTTGTATTTTAGAGATACTTTTTATCTGATAGATACTTTGCATCTCATACATACATTGTATTTGATAGATACTTTGTATCTAGTAGATACTTTTGTATCTGATATATAAGAGATACTTTGTATCTGATAGATACTTTATATCTGATAGATAATTTGTATCTAGAAGATACGTTTGTATCTAGAAGATACTTTTGTATCTGATAGACCTTGTATTTAAGAGATACTTTGTATCTGATAGATACTTTGTATTTTAGAGATACTTTGTATCTAGTAGATACTTTTGTATCTGGTAGATACCTTGTATTTTAGAGATACTTTTTATCTGATAGATACTTTGCATCTCATTGATACATTGTATCTGATCTCTCTATCTGATTGATTCTTCGGCTGTCGCTTTACGATTCTATGCATTCCTACTATTCAGCCTAGATCTGTGGCTTCTGAAGTCTAATCCTATCCCGACTCGAGTGCAGAATGCAGTGCAGATAATTTCGGCTATTGTATCTGACAGATACATCTACACTAAGCACTACTCAGATACATTGTATTTTCTGTCTATAGCCCCATTTCTGGCCTTTGCCTAAGCAGCCTCTGGCATTAGTTGACTACAAACATTTCGTTACATGCTAAATTCAAGTATATCAGTTCAAGTTATCAAAAACTCTATTCCGCATCCTGAAGCTCGACCTAGATGAGTGAACCCGAGGCTAAGCCTAATGCCTGCGAACCGACGCTCCGCCAGCGTCTGGTCCAGCGATTCGGGCATGCACTGCCCCGAGGCAGGGAGGGAGACTCAACTCTCATGAGGATTCAGTTTTTGGTGGTGCGCTACCTGCTCGCCCTGCTGTTGGTGCTCTACGTGGTGCTGCTGCTGGAGGAGTATCGCGCGCGCCAGCCTCACGCGTGAATAAAGTGAAATCGCACGAGCCTATATATGCATACATACTAAGTCTGTTTGGTCTCACCTGACTCTGGCCCAGCGGATGACTCTGTCTTAGGGATCCGTAGCGCTTGATGATGCCGGAGCCGGCGCGCGAGTGCGAGAGATCATTCCGTGAGCTGGCGTACTCCGGTATATTGTGCAGAGAGCCCTGTAAGGAGACGCGTGAGTTGAGTAAGTTCAGAAGACAGAGAGAGAGAGAGAGTCAGAGAGAGAGAGCGAGAGCGAGTTTTTGTCTCAGACGTACCTGGTAGAGCGCATCCGGGCGATACATGGTGCCACTGGCGCTGCGCTCCCGATGCGTCTCCCGCAGCGGCGTCAACTGCGGCTGGCTGGCATAGGTGCGTCCCAGATCGTCGTTGCTGTTGCTCTTCACCGCGATCGGCGTATTCACCGACTGCCCGTTGATCTGGCCATTCGAATTGTTGTTCTGCATGACGGGATCATGGAGTGATGGAGTCAGGCTATAGCTGGAGAGGACTGAGCTGCGATACTCACCAAAGTGGGCTTGAGATTGTGGCCGACGCTGTTGGAGCGGCAGAGTCCGTTGCCACCGTTGACTGGCCCATCGAGGCGCTGCGGCAGCTGCAGATACTGATCCGTGGCTGGCTTCGTTCCAGTCACCTGAGCCTTGAGCGGCTCCAGTTCGGCTGGCGTCACATTCTGATCCATGATCGCTGCTTTTTTGTGCTTGCGCGCTTTGGGCCGTGGCGCCTCCAGCGGCCGGAACATGGCACCGAATATGATGCAGTTGAGGACGACGCCGCCAATGATGAGCATCGCTCCCCGCCAGCCGTAGGTGCCAATGAGCAGCTCCGTCAGCGGCGCAAACACAAAGGTGCCGAAGCCCGAGCCGCACACGGCGATGCCCGTGGCCAGCGAGCGACGCGCCTCGAAGTACTGCGTCACACTGACAATGGCCGGCAGGTAGATGAGCCCGAAGCCCAGGCCCGTGCCGAAGCCGATGGTGACAATCAGCGTGGCCACGTTCTGGGCGAACATGCTGACGATGATGCAGCCGGCGGCCAGGATGGCGCCTGCAATGGTCACCGTTCGACAGCCGTAGCGATTCACAAACGACGAGCTGATGGGACCTGCTCGGAGCAGACAATGCAAGGGTCAGACGAGGCCAGCGTTTAGGGCATGGAATGAGAGCTCACCTGAGGAGAATGTAACGCCCACCATTATGGAGGCTATCCAGGCGGTGTAGCCGTTGCCCTCATTGAAGTACGTGAGAAACTCGTTGTGGAAGATGCCAAAGGAGTAGGTCATGCCATCGGCTAAAATATATAGATCGTCATATCATTTAGTATGGTTAGCCCTTAGATAGGCATCTGCCTGAATCTATGGGTAAACGGGCACAGCACGGCGTTATCGAGACCATATCTAATATAGTGCAAATATATATAGTGCTCAGCATCATCTGTATCCTAATCTATCATATCTCAAGATACACGTACTTACAGTACGGGAACATAAACCTTCTTTCGAATGAGTCAAGTAATCAGATCTCTATAAGCTACATATATCTTTCAGCTAGAATAGAGGTCTCTCTAGTATATCAGTTTGACAGAATCGAATGCGCTTCGATCTTCCAAATTGTCAAGGTAAATGCCGTAAGATCTACGATTAAATTCATATTTTACTAATTCCCCTTTTCGAATATGCTACAAGCTTTGCCACTTAAAGAAAATCTTTCTCTCCCTTCTCCTGTTGCTACATGCCGAAGAGAATCCCCAACAAGTAGGCAATCATTTTTGATGTCTGCGAATTGGCTTTCCAGACGAAATTTAGTTTTCGCTCGAAATTAATAAAATTCGCTAAATATCTATATATACATACATATATATATAGTATTAGTCTTTTTTGTTTGTCTTATTTTTTTATTCATTTTTTATGTTGATTGTCAGTCACTACCGTTGACACTTTTATGGGCCAAAACGAGTCGAAGATAAGGCGCATTGCCAATGCGAAGCTTCTTATGGCGTGCCAATTAATGGGTCGATAAGATTGTGCTGCCAATTGGCCAATTACCCAAATTAATGGCTATGTATAAGCCATTACATGCCGCGTGTCCTTCGTACCGGCTCGTCAGCTACGCCCATATCTATAGCTCGATTCCTATCGTAAATCAACAACTAACTAAGTTTTATGACTAAGTGGTAATCGGGCGTCTGGCTGACAAATTTGATTTGCACGATTAACGCGCGTATTTATGATGCCCATGATTCGTATACTGTGCAAGGTTCTTATATATCTCTACATATACATATGCATATTCCTATGTATGTATATGTATGTGTGTATATTTATAGTTTTTCTACATTTTATATGGCTTTATGGCTGCGGCTCCAGGCGGTTGCCATGCCGATTGGCAACTAGAATTTGAAGCAGCAATTGATGCATCAACCACAGATATTTTTAATAGATTTCAATTCGAAGCGTGTACAGTGGATAAAAGCTGATAATTACCCCATATAAAACGTATAAATTTACACACAGCTGCTGAATCGTAACCGCAACTGAAGCACATTCGAAAGGGGGAATTTTCCTTTTTATATAGTCACATGTCAATTAATTACTAATTAAATTCGATTTATTAATGTGTGTAGAGTGTATTAGGTGTTAACTCAATTGATCTATTTACAAATCTCAAAGCACGCGCTTTGCACTTGCCGCCATTTTATGGCAATTGAATGGCCATCAAATGAGCTGCACTCAAAATGGCGATTGCTTTCATTCAATCCACTATCGCGATAAGCTGTTATCGAACTACAAGCGCATCTCTATACAAATCACCGCTCTTCTATGCGTGAGTGCAGCAAAGACGATAGTTGAGATTGAAGGAGCTTCTGCGATTATTTGTTATCGAACATGAATCCTGAATCGTGAGTTCAACTATGACGATGGCTTATATATTTTTATAAAGACTGCGATATCTCCATATCGAATTAAAGTTCTTGCTTATCTAATTGTTCTTTAATAATCATTATAAGTTTGTAATTAGTTTAATAGAGACAAATTAGTTAACTTTCATCAGCTTAGACTTTGCTATACGAAAATAGCATAGAAGTTGAAGTGGCTTATCTCTTCGATTAGGCATTAGGCATTGGCTATTCAGGTGTACAAGTGCTTTCGGGCGGAGCAGCCTGATAGCCTATATTTATATATGTTCGTATCAAATCTTATCTAGATTATAAATCTGATTTCTTGCAATCTTTGGAATTTGTAGTACTCCCTGCATGAGGTCTACTTTGGAGTGCTTGGCAACGAACTGTGAGCTAGTTTATAGAAAGGCTTCAGCTAACAGACATTGAGCATATGTTCGACTTGTCTTTATTTGTACACCTCGCTTTGCCCCACTGTGCGCATCCTTTGAGCACTTGTCTCAAGTGCGCGTATTGGCTAATTGACTTTTGGATGAGCACTTACTGACTATGTGAATCATGAACGAGCCAAAGACCACAACCCAGCCCCAGCCTCCGTCTGGGGGCGTGGGCATGGGATCCATATCCATTTCACATTGCCCATTGCCATTTCCATTCCCGTTATTCGGCTGCTGATGCTGCTGCTGTGATTTTCTGCGTGCTGGCGGTCCGTGAACCATTTTTGTATACTCTCCTGTGCTCTATGGAATGTGGAATGTGTGGAACGTGTTCGTGTTCCTCTGGCGTAGATGTACCCAACGACGTGTGTGTATATGTGTGTGTGAGTGTGTCTGTCTGTGTGCTTGTGTGGGTGTGTGTGTGTGTGTTTCAGATCCAGAAGTGTTCTTATCTGAGCTGCAATTCCGACTGCTGCGACATGTTGTGCCGGGCTGGAAAATAAAATTGAATTTGAAGAGCAATTAGAAACTGGAAAACAAG
Source organism: Drosophila arizonae (assembly GCF_054131065.1). NCBI lineage: Eukaryota > Metazoa > Arthropoda > Insecta > Diptera > Drosophilidae > Drosophila > Drosophila arizonae. The sequence goes on along the minus strand of NC_142927.1, from coordinate 12,083,292 downwards.
TGGATAAAGCTGCAAAGTTGGAGAACTATAAAAGTATATGTAAGAAAATTCCAATAAAAATTTAGATTAGTTACATTTTCTATAAGATAAATCTTAAAATATTGATAGCATATCTGAAGATATTCCAAGTATATGACTATAGCCAAAGAGTTTGTGGCATAAGAAAATAAATAGTACGCAAAATCAATTCGGAGCCGATGCTAATAATAATAATAATAATATATATAATAATAATAATAATAATAATAATAATAATAATAATAATAATAATAATAATAATAATAATAATAAAACATAAAATTGATTTCCTATATTCAATGAGCATACAGTGCTGCCAATTTCGTGGCAAAGCGCCGTCATATCTCGTCATTATTTAGACATTTCAAAATATTTTGATAGTCAATTGCTTTATTGACAATTTCTTAATGCAGTGTCACGTCAATAAATGAGCCCCAACCTGAGCAGGGGAACCGAATTAAAGCGGTTATCAGGTCGAATCGTCACCTAGTGAACCGTCCGTCAATCGGGCGACGTAACGTGAAAATAAATGTGTAACTTGCCAGCCGTCCAGTGGAGAGCGGGAGAGAGGGAATCGCTACGAAGTCCAGAAGCTTCGATCCCTTATTTATTATTTATTATTATTATTTGTTGTTGCTATCAGCAGCCTCTTGAGCTGGGCGATCAGCAATGAGAATGTAGGGAGCGAGTGATAAAGGGGCGAGAGATGATATGATACGATGCGAATTGAAGCCGCTCGCTCATCAAAATAATGTGGAGGGAAAAATACAAAAGTTGTATTTTTAATTCAATCTCATTTATAGAATGGCTCTGGTTATCAGGCCCCCCTCGGCGCTTGTTTTGGTGCCAATAAACTAAATATATATATTTTATATAAATATATGCACAAATATATATATACGTGCATATGTGTGTATGTATATGAATTGTGCAAAAACAAGCGAACAGCGCTGATAATCATTAAGCAAAAGCTGCTGATCTATTGAAACTTACTGATTCAGCAGCTATGAGACTGAGCTATAAATGTATCTACATGTATATCGATATGTCTTGACATCAATAAATCGATAGCTTTAAGTGCAAGTCAATTTATGAAACGAAACTCTAGTGCAAGTCAAATACGACAAAAATCTGTTCAAGCAAAGTGCTGCCCATCGCGTCGAGTGCTCAAGTGGAGTGCTGTCCATGCAATGGAAGGCCATTTGCCTGCATCAACAAGTGCTGCCCATCAGTCGCTGTTTCCAATTGGAATGCTGCGTCATTCAATATCATGCCAATAAGTAAAAATCGCTTCGTCTGCATCTTAATAAATGTAGAAAACATTCTCAAATTACAAATCGAATGCATTTTTCTGCTGCGCTTTTTTTATGCTCGCTTATTTACAAAGTGTTGTCGACTTGTTGTTGAAACAAGAGACACGAAATTTGGCAGCATATGAATAAATATGTATGCTCAGCAATGGATAGTCATCCAATGAGCTATAGAGGTGCTAGAGCTGGTGTTACTGGGCTGTAATCCAAGTGGAGCGTGGGAAAATCTCAAATATTATCATTGATACTGGTATTGATAATGATAATGATATGTTTTTGGCTCATCAGTGGATTCTTTTCCATAGTGCGAGGGCAGCTGCAACGTTGTAACTTGTTCTTCATTATAGAATGGCTGACGTCAGTTGGTAAATCGCATTATAGAGGCGACGTCTGCATAATTCATACATACATATATATAGAATGTGAATGTGTATGTATTCTACATAAATTTATATATACATATATAAATGTATATTACAATTTCTTGCATGCTCAATCTGCATTGCTGTTGTTGTTGTAGTTGTTGTTGTCGTTTTGGTACTTGTTGTTGCAGCCGTCAAGTGAAAACAATGCGCAAAAGTTGCAACAATGCCAAACGATGATAATAATGACACAATAAATGCACAGCGAGCAAAATAACACAATAAAGAAGGAAAATCAGAAATCAGAAGCAACAATAAAAAAATATACATATATGAGAATAACAAGGAAATGAGTAGATAGTGACGGCCAGAGAATGCCCTACTGAAGATAGCTTAGAAGAGAAACGAAGGCAAAAAGTGAAGAGAACAGGGAAGAGAAAGGACAAAAGAGAGGCAAGAAATAGAAAAGGGGAGAAAGAGAAAATAAAAGAGAGAAAGAGAGAGAGAGAGAGAGAGAGGGAGAGGGATGTAAAAACAGAGCGGAATAAGCAAAAGAGAGAAGTGTGAAGATATAAGCAAAAACAGAGAAGTGAGAGGCGAGAATAGAGAATAGATGAAGCAGAATATAGATTTAAGGATACAGAATAGAAAATACAGGGTGAAGAATGGAGAATAGGGATTGGAATGCAGATCAAAGAATAGAGAAGACGATACAGAACATAGAGCAAAGAAGAAAGAGGAGAGAATAGAGAGAAGAAAAGAGTGAAGATAATGGAGAAAATAGACTAGAGAAGCGTGGATAATGTATAGCAAAGATAAGACATATGAGCCTGATGAGCGCTGCGTAGGGGCGTCTAAGACCACAATGGCAACAACAGGAAACGCCGCCAGTGACTCATGAGTCGCAGTTACAGTCACAGTGACAAAGTCACGTCTCGCTGACGTGGAAGGCGGCGCCGAGCTTTATGCAATTAAAGGCAATTAAAATTTGGCAAGGCGTACCTGAGCCACAGCAGAGAACACGCAGAGAAAGAGGCAGGGACAGATGAGAAAGAGTGAGAGAGAGAGAGATGCGCATGGGCTGCCCATGAAAGTGAAATCAAAATTTTTGACCATGACTTTCAGACGAATGAGTATATATGTATGTATGTATATGTACATATATATATTCTAGATAACTGAACGTTGCTTTTAATCTCTTAAGGTTAAATTAGTTACACAAAATGCTGATTATCAACAACAACAACAGCAACAACAACAACAACAACAACATCAGCAGCAGCGGCCGCAGCAAAGATGAAACGAATATTGCGCATACGCAGCGTGTTACTAATTGAGAGATTGAGATGCTTGTGCACCGCCCACTCAATAAATTCAATAAACAAAAAAACAAAAGCAGAGAGAGATAATAAATAATAATAATAATAGACATAGTGCAGATGTAGATATGCATAATATATATACATATCAACATTTATCTGTTACTCAACTTAATTATATAGACTTTTCCTTTTGCAATTAGAAACAAGTAAAAGTGCTCTAGTGGTGATTGCTCGACTGGAAGATACCCTGAGCTCAGCGAAGAGCTGATATGGCACTCATTCCGCGGACGATCAGACAGATGGATGGATGGATGGTAAGAGCTAAATTAACTTGTATATAAATAAATATATTAAATTTATGGGCTCTGCCACGCCCACTACTGCCTGCTACGTACATTTTTGTAAAACCAGTATACCCTAAATTCACGCTCAGGGTGTACAAATCAGTAGTTCAGCTCGTGAACTAGTTTGTTTCTGTTTTTATTATGTATTTTTATGGAACTAAAGTGATAAATGTTTTGTTTTTGTTGAAAGTCCACATCGATTATAGCTGCCATAAAATGCAGTTGGTATAGGTTTACATAGAAGGTAGATATGATATATATAAATATAATATATCATATATATAAGCTATATAGCTTTGAGCTACTCTATGCATTTGATTCTATCGCTGGTCGAATGGGAACGGGCTAAAGTCGATTCGATGTCGCCGACAGGCGGCGAGCGATAACAGCTTCCCAGTTTAGTTGAGTGGGACTTTGCTTGGGTTTATCTAAGGGGCGGGTGCACGCTGACTGCACTGACTGCACTGACTAGGAACCGTTATGCTACGCGAGGCATGCCTCAGGCACACTGACCTATCCCAAGCCACGGCCCACACACTAGGTGCAATTTGGCAATGGCTCAACCAAGTCAGGGCGGAGTGGGGGCGGGGCGAGGTCGGGGGGTGGTTTTGCTGATTGACAGACTGTTAGATTACTGTAAATGTTGGCAGCCATGGTCGGTCGCTGCTGCAAGTCGTTGAACCCTCCGAAAAAGAAACGATAAAAGACCAAAGAGAAGCACAAAAAAAAATAAATAAAAACAAAAACAAACAACAAAGAGTGAGAGAGAACTGCTGAGCGAGCGCCGCTGACTGCTGCATGCTCGCTCGCCAGGCAGGCAGCGCTAAATGTATACAATAATCGAAGTGCCACGCCCCAAATGGGCGTAACATAGAACCTATAGATTTAGCAAAACCAATTTGGATGTGTGAATTTATGGCGCATTTCAAGACCCCAAGCTGTGTGAGACTCGAAAGGCACTTACTTGCCACGCCCCTAGTGGGTAGACATAAGCAATACATAATATATAGTAAGTCAGTGCTTCAGATATAGTTACTATTCATATATACGGTATCTATCCTTTCATTAACTGAAAGAGTCAAATAGCAAATATGTTGCGAGTGCTAAGTGAGGACACGTGAGAGTGAGAGTGAGAGAGAGAGAGCGCAAGTGACCAACAGAGAGCTGCCAAATTAGCCAATGAGCGAGGGGTTAGGTCGGGGTTCACTTGACTGAGTCAGTTCAGTTCAGCTGGTTCCGATGTCTCACAAATCAACTCGAATGATCAATGAAAACTGACAAATGTTAAATGCAAATGGAAATGCAAATAAGTGTGCGAGTGTGTGTGTGTGTGTGTGCATGAATGACATTTATGAGGCTGCAAGATTTCTAGAACATAATATAAGAGATTGTCGCATTTGTCGATTTTTTCCTGTGTCTTCGTCATTATCTCATTCTCCCACTCTCACTCGCTCTCTCGCTCGCTCGCTCGCTCGCTTGCCCTGTTGCCATCTCTATCAGTCAGGTTCGCACTTTGTTCATTACAGATAGCAATAATTAGCATTTTATTAATTTACACGCCTGTCACAATAAATGCAGTCGAATTGTCCGGTCAGACGATTTAATTGCATTGGCCTTGGCTTTGATTCGCGCCACATTACACTCTACCTGCCTATCTGCCTACCCCAACCTGGCCCACCTGCCCACCTGCCCACCCCACCCAGCCCCACTCGCTGCCAACATTTGGGCCATGCACTTGACCCACTGAAATCGATGCAAAAGCCGACAGTGAAATGCCTCCTCCTCGCCCGGGCCTTGATGGAACACTGTGGCCTTTTACTTATTTTCCGCATACATACATATATGTTTGTATATCTCCATAATATGTGAAATTTATTATCGCTGTTGAAAATAATATTCAGCAAATATACAATCTTCAATAACAATAATAGAAAATTATAATTAAATTCTTGAAAAACAGTTGAATGAAAATTAAAAATAAATAATAATAACATTATTATTATTACAACAAATATGTACAAATGCATAAAAAGTGAATTAATAATTAAAAAATAAAATTTATTTTTGTATTTAAAAAAATTAATAGTAATAAAAAAAAAATGTATGAGAAATCAATTGTTGAAAAACAGTTGAATGAATGAACCTTAAAAATATATAATAATAATAATATTATAATCTGTATTAAATGTGCATTAATAAAAATAAAAATTAAAAAAAATAAAAAAGGATTTTTTTTATGAGAAATCATTTTAAAAAGTAATTAAATAATAAAAAATAAAAAACAAATATATTTTTAAATAATAATTAATGATATTAAAAATTAAATTATTGATATCAAATATTAATTAATTAACCCAATATATATATACATATACATAAATATTTTTTCTTCCATTTTCATTTTAATTTTATTTAACATACTTAAAATAAATTTACGTATTACAAGAAAATTTTACACCTATTTTTTTTATAATAAGAGATCATTTAAAAACTTTTTTAAATTGATATGCTAAACAAACTCAAAAACACTTTGATTTAAAATATTCTATTTTCTTTAAATATGTTACATTGATATATTGTATATATAATCTTTTATATATATATATATGTTTATATAATTTTTTATTTCGCACTATATTGAAATAGCACTACGAATATTGTTCGATTGGGAATATCACTATTACTTTCAATAGGCACGGCAACAATAATAATAATAATAACAAAGTAAATCACTTTTAAGACGCAATCGAATGCAATTGTTATTTAAACAACAAAAATCGATAATGCATGAATACAATTATTTGCACTTCTGATAAGAAGTAGTCTGTCTATATGTATGTATATAGATATTCACGATTCTTAGCTTGATATGTGAAGAGTGTTTATACGACTTGGCATTAGCTTTAGGCAATCGCGCACAATGGGCTCTATCAGGCCTTGAACCCTGTTTTGGCCCGATCATATCAAGCACGTTTACACCGAAGCAGACCCACTCACCTACTCTAAGTGCACGTATATCTATATATATATATATATGCATATATACATATATATATACATATGCATATATACATATATATATATATATATATATATATATATATATATATGGGATATTTTTAGTACGTTTTTGAGAGAGAGATTTTGTGTGCTTTTTCTTAAAAATAGTTGCACAATGTTCGATAGTTCTTAACTTAATGCATGTCGCTGCAAGTGGACGGTGAATTTTCAATATTATTGTATAATGATGCCCTATGGATAAGGTCCTATATATGTATATCCCATAGAGTTGAACATGGCTTACCTTGGCTTTGACTCTTTGTGGAGGTTTTGTTTTATTTGTTTATTTCTGAGTCGAAATTGTTTGAATATTGTTTATAAATTTTCGTTTGCACTTTTAGTTATTTCTTTAATTCTTCTTCTTTAGTTCTTTATGTGGATCACAAATGTCCTTTGGGGTTCGGGACGAACTTCACTTTGCACTCGTTGCGCGTAGCTGAGCTGCCGATTTGGAACTGAAATCGCGACAACTTTTCAAAACTGGGCGGCAAATCAAATCGTAGAACAACAGCAACAGCAACAACGACAGCAACAACAACAACAATAAAACCGAAACCAAAACAAAAACAACAAAAATCAGAAACAAATGATTTTGAGTTTGATATATATTATAATATAATATCTATATATGTATTGTATATTGTATATATTGGCTCAACTTTAAATTCGTTTGCTAATTGTGCTTGGCGTGTAACGGTTAATAGCGTTCTGCCTCTGGAGTGGGACGGACACACAGCCGTTGCCGTTGTCAATGCGCGGCAGAATAAAATACGAAAAGAAAACAACAAGCAACAAAAAATCAAATAAGAAACGTTTCAAAACTCATTATGAGCGCTCACTTGCTAACTCACTCACTCTCCCACTCTCCCACTCTCTTACTCTGCCACTCTATCGCTCTCTGGCTCTCTGGCTCTCTGGCTCTCTTGGCGCTATTATCGCAGCGCTTCGTTAATGCATATTCTTATCAGCAATAGGAAAACGCGAGAGACTGTGTGAACGAGAAAGAAAGGGAGAGAGAGAGAGAGAGAGAGGGAGCGAATGATTTTTGGCAAAATGAAGGAGGAGGAAGGCGTGAGGAGGACAGGGCGGAGCGGCTGCGTAAGCTGTGTGGGTGGAGAAGCATTAGGGATAGCTGGAATTAGATTGCCCACGGGATGAGTGTTAGATTTTAATTAACATATGTATGTACATGTATATGTATTTACATATATGTACATATATGTATATAGAATGAGCATACTAAATGCCAAATCTATATATAACTGATAACTAACTATACCTATATATATATACATCTGTCTCTTTCGCTCTAGCTCGGACTCTGATATGACAAGCAGACATGCCCAACCTATAGATCGCGTCTCAAAATCTTAAATCCATATAATTCGCAAACCTAGGGTATCTATATAGCACGTCATATATCTGTATATACTATTTTTCTTTCATGTATACTACATCCTCTCTTTCTCTCTCTCTCTCTCTCTTTACTACTTTACTACTATATAAAATCCAAAAGTTCCATGTGGATAAAACACTTTTCTACAGTTTTCGCATATCCTATATGTAGATCGTAAAGTTTTTATAGCGCTATTATGACACAATCTTTATGGCAGCGCTTAAGAGTATTTGCCGTGTCGGTGTGCCACGGATTATAATAGAAACTAAGATTTATTTAATAACAACAAAGTATCAGGTTTTGTAAATCTATTTGCTGGAGAAGCCTGCACAGTGACACCAGTTGCATGGTCAACAGACAAAAAGCATAAATGATATGGGGAAGAAAAACAAATTGAAAACGGAAATTGACAACATTTAAGAAAGCAAATCAAACTTAGATTTAACTGAATTTCATATCAACTGCAGTTTGCAGCCTGAGCTCGACCCACTGTGCGTGAATCGCTGTGAATTTGTTGGGTAAACTATTTAAAATGGTAGCAAAGTGTAAGGGAAATTGATTTTATGCTGAAGACACATACATATATGTACATATATACATATACATATGTATGTATAAATACGTGTGTACATATATAAATCTAGGTACATATATGATTAAGCGTTAAACGTTGGATTCTTTGCTATGAGTGTATTTCATGGAATATACATACATATATATGTATGTGTGTGTATATATATGTGTATGTGTGTGTGTGTGTGTATGTGTGTATGTGTGTGTGTGTTATCAGCTCCCCCACATCGGCATTAGCCCATTCAGGAGCGCAGCGGGACGAGGCGCGGGTGCGCAACCCGTGATCATAACACCTCGCTGCCGTCACACGATTTACGATCGTCGATCGTCGATCGTTGATCGTTGATCGGCAATCGTCGTAATGCTGCCTGATAAGCGCCATTAATGGAGCTGTTGCTGCTGCTGCTCCTGTTGTTGCTGCTCTTGTTGTAGTTGTTGCTGATGTTGTAGTTGTTGCTGTCGCGCCTCGCAACAACAGAAAAACAACAGCGATGTAAGACAATCATTACACGAGCAGTTGATAAATACCAGCTGCTAAAATTCCAATAAGAATTCCGATTTCCTATACGAGTACAGTGGTCACTCGCCGATGGGAAAGCCTACAGTTTTAATTAATCAGTAAAAAGATATAGATCGCTCTTAAAAATATAAATATGAATAAATTAAAATTCTAATTATTCGACATATATTTGTATATGTATATATTATATAGATTCTATTATGCACATTTAAAAAACTGTATTTCATAAATGTACTGCTGTCCAATTGGAATAGCGTCTATCAAAGATCATATACACATTTCATTACCTATATTATATGAATTATACATTTCATTATATATAATAGAGCCTACATATACAGAAATCTTAAGGGTTCTTGCTATATCATCTTTTATGACATTTACTTTAGAGATATATCTAGTATTTCAATAATTTGAATACAATATCTCTGAAGATGCAGTAGAAGAAGAAGCCTCATAAAAAAACATAACCAATCGATAGCTAGTGTCGATATCGTTATCCATATTAAGTTCTCGCAAGTCAATATGAGCTCAGCGCGTAAACAGAAGAAACCCGCCGTAGGAGTAGCACTTGCCACGCCCCTTGCGGGCAGCCTTATTTGCATTTGAGCTAAGACAGGCGATAAGCTGCATTTGCACAGCGATAGCAAAATATCGATAACGATTGCATGCGGCAAATGCAAATAGAGCGAAACCGAAAGCAGCGGAGAGGGCTGAGAGGTGAAGGATGGGTGGATTAGCGATGGACAGCAGGGAATGGAGGCAGCAAAGACAAAGCAAAGCAAGTACTGAGGCACAGGAGCGCAGCTGGGCCTAACCGGGCCAACGTTGATCACATCGCCTTTGCCTTTGATGTTCGAGCTGTCGGCTCAGCTGCTGAGCTGAAACTGGCATAGCACAAGTCGGAAAATCTAGGAGAGACATAATTGCTCCATTTCGTTTCCGTAAGTGAAGCAAGTGAAGCGAGAAAAACAACTTAAATTCACATATATATATAAATATATATAAATATATACACATGTGGCGAATTGATATATTTTGATGCAGCCACGCCCACCAAAGTCAGCACCACGACGACGACAACAGCAACCGGACTCATCTGAATATGGAGGAAGAAACTAAAGGAAACAATCTCAACTGGAGCTACCGGCTGAACCAGCCACAGCCACAGCCACAGCCACAGCCACAGCCAACTGCCACGCCCACTGGCAACGGTAGCGGTGACGGCATCGCCGCCGTCGCCGTCGCTGGGGATGTCCCTACTCGAATGGTCGACGATAACCGCGCGCCCACAAATCCAGTCGAGCTCTTCGCCTGGATCTGCGCCCAGAACTTCCCACAGCTGGAGGACGAGCTGCCGCCGCCCGGCTTCGATGAGGTCAGCGCAATGGAAGACACCGACACCGACTCCGACAGCGACATCGACGCCGACTTTCGCTGCAAGTGCTGTGACAGGCTGCTCTTCAGCCTGGACGCCAGCCTGGAGCAGCGCAGCATCGGCACCCAGACGGCAATGGCTGCGGTGGCTGCAGCAGCCGCCGCCGCCAGGCAGCTGCGCGCACAGCTGCTGGCTGAGCATACTCGCGACCAAGTGGACGGACAGACCCAAACGGAGGTAGGGGACATCCAGGAGCAGCAGCAGGCGCAGGATCCGGAGCCAATCGAGTCACCGCTGCTGGCCGCCGTCCGGCGATCGCTCAGCGTGCAGGTGCGCGGACGTTCGGTTTGGGGCATGCTCAAGGCACTGCTGGTGCTCGTCTCGCTGCTGCACGGCTGCTACTGGATGGGCGACTGCATCTGCCGTTTGCCCATGCTGCGAGATCTGATGGATCGTGCTCAGTCCATATGCACACCGGCTCCACCGCCGCCGCCCCGTTCGCTGCCCGCGTTCATCTGGGGCCAGCTCTGCCGTCTGGCGCGCAAGCTGCACATCGTTTAACCGCGATCCGCTCCTGGACAGAACGATAGATCCCACATTAGTTGAAGTTATTTTTGAAAAGCGGCGCACAGTTATTTTAAGCCCACAAATACACATGAGTGTGCGTGCATGTGTGTGTGTGTTAGCTTAGCCCATTTACAATATGTATTGTTGTTGTTGTTGTTGTTGTTGTTGTTGTGTTTGCATTCAATGTTTGTTCGCCCAAATCGACAACAACAGCTGAGAACCGTCCACACAACAATTAGATATGTATTCGAATTCCATTCTGGTGATAACAGCTCGGACAGCAACTGAAATTTACACACACACACACACACGCATATATATATATATATTGTATATTTATCTGTAAATGTGAGATGCAGCAGCTAGCAGAGATTATTCACGCCGCCAATAAATGCAACAACTGTGCGTCAAATTCCATTCGAACCAATGCCAATGCCAATGGCCGCCTCCTTAGCCTGCGTAGCCTCTGTGGACCCAGCGGATGCGATAAGGCTGGCGACACCTTTTACATACATTCGTGGGGGCACAGCAACATATGCATCTATAGCGTTTCATTGGTCCATTCACCTATTGCCAAAACGGAACTGGAACTGGGCGATAGAAGAAGCACCTGCATATATGAAGCCAGCTATCGGTTATCGTTATCGGCTGTCGGTGATCTCAGGTGGCCTAAACAATGCGATACAGAAGTACTGCCCATCGCTTAGGTCACTTAGCAACATTCTTGTTCACTGCTATGTCAGTTATCGATTATCGATTAACGCCGTCTGCTTGGGAGTTCTATAAAACCTTTTAAGCGTTAATTCAAGGCTTAATCATTTGTCAACTTTCCAAATTTGAAGATATATGTATTGCTAAAATATCGATTATCGATTATCATCTAACGGTTTTGGCACCTTGCTGTTGGTTGAAAAACTTCCATAAAGCCCACCGAGTGCAACCTCAAGGTGCATACTCTAGAAAACTCACAGCATATACTTTAGTCTCAGTTGCCTTGTAATCGGTTATCGGCTTATCGGGTTAAGGGCCGTGCTTTTGCCGCATTCCATTTCTTATGCTTGCACAGTAGTTGACTGTTTTTTAGTGCATCTCATAAATGACTTCGACTACGATAAGATAGGCTTCTCCAAAATTCACTTTTACTTGCTGGCAATGCTCGACTTGAAGCATACCCTGTACACAATATTGAGTTTTAGCTTGTGAGTTTTAATTTGTGGTCGACTTGCAGAATATCCTGTGCATGTTTAATGACAAAAATTAAAGATCTCTAGCCATAATACTCTTAGATTTATCCTTCGTCGGAAATTATCGATATAAATATGTGTTAATTCGTAAATATTGCCAATATATCTATATACATACATACATATGTTGTATATGAGTAGCTGTTCCTTCTATCACGCAGAATATAGTATTCCAGCGAAGTATAGCTCATCTTACCCCTTCTTTCTACTTTTAGCTCCAATGTATAAAGGGCATATACCATAAAAACTAACCGAAACAAATAATAAACGAAATGTGTTCATTCAAATCACATGCTTCAAAAACCACAACAGCTCATATAAAATATAACATTATATAGATTTTCATATATATGCTATGTATTTATATATATGTGTTCACATATGTATGTCATATATGTATGTATGTTTATTCATTTAGTTTGGGGTCTGAGGTCCGCTTAATCAGTGAAACCCAAAATAGAGCTAAAAGTAAAGCACGTGAGCTAAGTTTCAGTTGCGCTGATCGCTCAACAGCTACATATGTACATATATATAATATATAATATTTATATATATACAATTATCCCAATATCCTGCATAGTCGAAATTCAAGGGTTTTAAGAACAATGCCGAACGAACGTTACGTAAATAATGCAGTCAGAAGCAATTGGCAAAAGTTTAAAATCGAAATGTATTTAATTAAAATCAAATTAAATATAAATTTTCCATTCAAAGTGCATTGCATTTAAGCATTGTTTATTGATTGGATTATAGTAAATTTCGTTTTCCTCTTTAAAGTAGCTTGGAATTGTTGCTGTTGCTGTTGCTGTTGCTGCTGTTGTTGTCAATCAGTTGTCATTGTCATTTGCCGTTATGTTCCTGTGCAGTCAGCATGAAAAACAACTTCAAGCCATGCCATCTCGCGGCCCCTTTGACACGCCCACAGAAATAAAATTCATGCAAATTAGCTGACAAAACGCTGCAGTGCACAGATACACAAGCAAATATATCGATATGAATATACATATATGTATGTATGTGTGTAAGCACTTCTATGAGAGTGTAAATGTCTGTGTGTGTGTGTGTGCGCCTGACTATGCACTGAATAAACAACTGTAAAGTGTGCAGCCATATTGTTTTTGCATGCAAAAACACACTTACACGAACAATAACAAGAACAACAGCAACAACAACAACTACAACAAAAGGGAATAGGGAGAAGCAACAACAAAGCAGAACAGATGAAAACATGGCCGCCTAAAAGCAGGCAACCGCTCGCAGAAACTTGTGAATGGCACTGAGACAGGCCGACAGTGAAAGGCGGCAAAGGCAGCAGCCAGAAAGGGGGATCGGGCTGAGGGACAATGATGATGTGGAAGCTGGAAGGCTTAAGTCACACTAGCACACAGGTCAGTGGGGCCGTTTGCATTGTAGCCGCTTTCTATTTAACATGCACTTGTCCATTGTGCCGCATTAATAATGCAGGCAGCTGCATGGCACGATGCGGGCAGTGGGAAATCAGTGAGAGCAGCCGGCGCGTGGCATTGTCGCACCTGTTGAGGGAAACCCTGTGGCAATATGAGCAGCAGCAATAAGCCCTGGGATAAGCATCTGATTGCACATGTCCACACTGTGTGTGTGTGTGTGCGCTAGTGAGCTGAGCTAATTATGTGCATCTAATAAAAGGCTCCCATGCCCAGCCAGACGAAACGGGCAGCCGCTCTGCGGGCATAACCTTGACCAAGCCGTAGATGCAATACACATACAACTCTTTGGCTCAAATTCAATTTTTTACACTTTGCGCAAAATGTAGGCTATAAAGCAAATATCATTATTTTTAATACTAAAGCGGAAGCTTGAAAGCTGACATGTTTTGAGCCAGGGCTGCACACTCGCAAAGAAAGATCGGTTCGTATGAACTGCAGTTGCACTGCGGTTCATGAAACTGAATTTGAATATTCATCAATCCTGGTACTAAATTTAAATACAATTCAATTAAGGGGGGTTTTAAGATCCTTTTATATACATATTATCAAAAATTTTCTGATTTTGACAGCTCTCGTAGCCTTAAAATGTATTCTAAGCTTTTTCTTCGAGTGTGCACTAAACTGTCGACAATTGATACAAATTACTTTTTAACGAAGCTCCACTGTAACATGTCCTTTGTTTTTACTGTCGCACCGCACTGCACGTGGCGCATCTCGTGCCAGTCACTTGTGAATGCATGTGTATATATGAATTATATATAGATATATGTATATCTGTATATGTGTGTGTGTATGACAGGTGGTTATATCGATGCAACGCCGCCATTTGCATGCCTCGTGTGTGAATGTCTGTCAGTTGCTCGGTCTCGGTCTCGGTCTCCATCTCCGTCTCCGTCTCGGTCACGGTCTCTGTCTGTCACGTTTAACTTACATTTGGCTTGGTCGAATGGCAGGAGCCGCAGCGGGGAGGGAGAATGGGACGGAAGGTAGGCGCACGTGGGTCGATCTTTTCGACTGCAGGTCACGGACACCAGTGAAAACGTTGAAGCAAAATCCAATTTGCTCACGTAATTAATTTGAAGGCTCGCGCTAATTTGGATGACAACAAACAATTAGCCCATTTAACGCAATTTTGTCACGCACGCACATGCAAAAGTTCCACGCAGATGTTCCGAATTTCAAGCCGCTCGGTGCACCGGCCGTATTTCAATCCAATCCTTGCAGCGCGCCCGATTCACGTTTCACGGTTCGCGGCTCACGTTTTGTTTTTTTGCGCGAATGCGGACAGACAGGCGCACACGGCGGCTGACAATGCCGCATTGACCGACCGTGTGGCATTTGCGCAACGACCACCTGAGGATTCAGCGCCTACCATTACGTTCGTTCACCATTTGGCCACATAGCTTTCGCTAGTTTAAATCGAGCGCCGCTCGGAATCGTCAAAGCTTTGATTGCACGTTGCATACGCGTAAATGTGTAAATAGTTGAAAAGCTCATATGCAAAAGCTGTTATGCGAATGCCGTTATGGAAGAGAAACGGAGAAATATATTCTGTTTTAAAACTTGTATAAATTCGGTTTATTAGAACTTGAACTTTCGCTGGTATACAATGATGAGCATCGGACATATTGATGAACATCTAAGGTATTTTGTACATATGCATGTACGTACGTACGACTGTATGTGTGAGTATATGGTGTATGTGTGCTCCTTTGGCCCATTATAGCTCAGCAGTTACATTACTCGCCACCTCGGGCGCCGTCCTCCTCGTCAACGTCCACCCAGCCGTCATCGCTGAGCTCGGCTGCTGTATCGTTGTCATCGGCTACGGCCACCACGCTGGTGTCATCTTCCGTGGAACCGGAATTGGTGTTGCTGCTGCTGGTAACCACAGCTGTTGACCAGCCAGTTGTTGGCGGCATGTCGTCTATCTGCCGCTGGGTGACGGGTGTCTCGGAGGTCGACTCGCTGGTGGTAGATAGCGCTGTTTCGGTGGCTGTAGCCGTTGCAGATGATGGCCTGCCTGCATCAATAGCGGCTTTTATTTTGTTGCGCCTTCGTACAGATTCATATTCCTCCAAATCGGACAGCTTTAGCTGAATGCTTTGCAGCTCACGTTTCAGCATAGCTATTTACGAATAGTCTTTTTTGTCGCGCACCAGAAACAGTTAGATTGCTAGGCTGCCACCTTGCCAAAAGGTTTTAAAAGCGCGCGGCAGAGATGCCAGCTTTTCGATGGTCGATTGTCATCGGGCTGCGATAAAGAATTACAATTCGGAATTAACAAAAATATAAAGAAATTACGGCAAGCACAATCAAAATTATACATTTTTATTTTCTCTACTTTAAAAAATTAGTTTAAAATTAAAAAAAAAATTTTTTTTTTTTTTCAAATATAAATTTATGTAGACGATTCTTAAATTATCGACCGACCACCACAAATTCGCATGTGACGCCTAACGTCACAATTTCTGTTGATTTATTTTGGTTTTTATACAATTGGTTTGTTTTGGAAAGCAAACACAGGGTGAAGGAACGCGACGTGTTTTTGTTGCCGCTCTCTGGCTCTCGCTCGCGCTTTATCTCTCTCAGTCCCTTCAACTGAAGACAGTGGCTAGCTATTTGTTTAATAACACACCAATGCCGCCATCGAGTTGACTTTCGGCACTTGTTGTTGGGCTCTGTTGACTCGTTTTTTTCTTTCTTTTCGTTTTGTTATATTTTTTCGGTTTTTGTTCTCTTTCAATATTTTTGTTGTGCACCTAGCATCTGTGCTGCTGATCTGGCATTGCCCGCGGGAAGTGGCACGCTGAACGACGTTGTCTGATTCCTGATGAGCAGCAAACCGTTAGACAAGATGTACGGACGCACGATACGTATAAATCGAGTTCCAGCTGCCATAACGGCCATCCTGCTGACCATTGTGCTCGTCTACTTCCTCAACTACCACAAGGATGAGCGTCCCGCCATCTATGGTATGCTGCGCAGCGACAACAAAGTGAATCTGCGCAAAATGCTTATTGCGGCTATACAGGCGGCCCAGCGTGGTGGACTCGAGGTGCTGGATGTGGCGCATTCGCGGCAGCTCAAGGAGCGCAGTAAAGGCAAAACGGCTGAAGGCGTCAACGATCCATTTACGGATGCGGATGGCCGTTCGCATTGTGTGATGAAGCAGGGCTTGCAACGCCTCTTTCCACGTGTTCGCATCTTCTCCGAGGAGGACAAGGAGCAATGCAAAGATGCGAACAGCTTCGATCTAGATCGCACGGTACTTCCAGAGACGGCCGTTGTGCCCGATGTGGCAGTCACGGCGCAGGATGTAACCATTTGGGTAGATCCGCTGGATGCCACCAAAGAGTTTACAGGTACGAATGCTGATATGTTTGCCGGCAATCAAATCTTCACTCTTTGCTCTTCCAGAGGAGCTCTATGAGTACGTCACGACCATGGTGTGCGTTGCCGTCGCTGGTCGTCCAGTGATTGGTGTCATACATAATCCCTTCAGCGGTCAGACCGCCTGGGCGTGGGTTGGCCACAGCATGTCCGAATATCTGGATGAGTTGCGCAAGCTGCCACGCCTGAAATCGGATCAGCCCATCATCACGGTTTCTCGCTCGCATGCAGCCGCCGTAAAGGATGTGGCGCGCAATGTTTTCGGCGAGCAGGTTAGCTTGCTGACCGCTGCTGGTGCTGGCTACAAGGTGCTCCAAGTGGTGGCAAACAATGCTACCGCCTATCTGCATAGCTCCATCATCAAGAAGTGGGACATTTGTGCCGGCGAGGCCATACTGCGAGCCCTTGGCGGCACCATGACCACCCTCGATGACGAGCCAATCAACTACGGCCCCGACGATTCGCCGGTAAATAAAGGCGGCCTATTAGCCAGCTTGGAAAAGCATGAGGAGTACATGGAGCGCATCTCCAAATACCGCTCCATGCACAATGGCAAACTTAGATAATGAAGAAGTCATCGTCACCTGAATCTCCGAACTCCCTGCCGACAGCTGCTTAGTCTTAAGTTTTAGGTTAAAAGGAATCTGAAAACCGGTTTGTGCTTTGATTAGCTTTCATTTGAGCGGGGGTCATGAACCCGATTGCGTCAACGATAAATTAAAATAATTTTTTAATTTGTTTAGTTGTATAAAAATTAAATAAATGACTGATAAGCGATGTGCGGTTCACGATTTCGTTGTTGTCTGCCCAACAAATGTCAAATGTGATTTCTTTTAACAATATGTAGTGTAAAATATGTTAATTGATGTTCATTCATTCGCTTTGTCATACTGGCCGACACATACAACTCTAAAATAAACAAATAGCTATATTTAGAGAAAATGCACGCAGTTGCAGCTTTTATTTCGAAAAGAGGTCGATAATAAAATGATACACATTTTTTCAAATTGCGATCTATCGATTATTTTAGGCGCTCAGTGTTTGCTGACAGGGCTCGTGAGCCATTTATCTATTGCTTAAAATAAAAGGGAACTTAATATAGTTTTTTTTAAATCGTAAGCAAATTTAAATCTGATCTATACAAATTGTAAAAACTTAACAAATAAAAGAATTAATTTCAACATCGACGTTTACAAAAATGCATTTAGTGCTGCGTGCCAATCGTGTCACGCTCTGTAGCTCAGCTCTAACACAGACAGCTGTGCCCTGCAGCTGTCAGCTGTTTTTAAGTGCATGTTGACACTTGTGTTTAGATGTGTGAGTGTGGGCTGTGACGTACGCCGGCTGGGAGCAATGACCAGCTGCGTCACCGTCTGCAAGCGTGTCCATCACATTGAAGTCGAATGCCTTAAGGAGGCGGATAAGGTAGAATACAGTCTGCTGCTGATCAAGGGACGACTGCAGCCGATCTGTGCCAGCGCTCAGCAGCTGAAGGCGACGCTTGTGGTACATAATAGAGAGCAGGAACAGCTGACACAGCTTTCTGCCGCAAGTGAATTTAAGCTGCTCTTCGATTTGTCCCAAGAGAGTGCGACATCAGAATCAAGCTCAGGATCGGATTCAGTAAATTGTGAACTTCAGTTGCGCTGCTGCAGCGGGCAGCGTCAGCTACAGTTCATCTATCAGCCAAGGAGGAGCGCCTATCGAGTGCAGCCGCTGTACTTGGTGTGCCGCAACAGCGAGAAGGAGCCGAAGGACGAGGTAGAGCAGGAGCAGGAGACAAAGCGGCGCTGTGATTTAATTGATCTCAATTTACGTCTGGTGCAGTGCATCTATGCTCACAAACTTAGCGCTGCCGGCTATACAAATCGCACATTTACTTTGAACGGTGCCTGTCGTGTCTTTCGCTCGCAGTTGAGCTGCCAGGAGGCGCGCCAGTGCAGCGAGGACGAGCTCTGGCAGAGATTCGCCAGCGAGATACTCGCCTCCCCCGACTGGGGACAGCAACTCCAGCTGAAATTCGTCGCCTTTATAGGCTGCACATGGTACGACGGCGCCGCAGTTGCAGCTAGCGGAGATTACTCGTACGCGAACATCCGGCGGCACTTGTATGCTCACGCCGCTCTGGGCGGCGGTGGATTGGCGCTCTTTGGCAGCGGACATTTCTATGCGTGGCCGCAAAGCTTCGCCGACATTGGCGACTGCATTCGGAGCACTGAGCGCGTGGATGTGACTCGCCTGCCCGACGAGAGCAACTATCGGCACACCTACGGCGGCGTCTATGCCAGCACCCTGGGCGCCGTCTGTCACGAATTGGGCCACTGCTTCGACCTAGGACACACCCTTGAGGGTGTCATGGGCCACGGCTTCGATTACCTGAATCGCGTGCTAACCGTTGATCAGCCCACAGAGCACTTGCCACAGCGTATGGTGTCCACGCCACCAGCAGCAGCAGCAACAGCTGAGCCAACCACATCGCTGCCTCGACCACGTTTCACGCAGCTAAAGATTAATCAGCCGGCGAGCAGCAAATTCCTGGAT
This sequence comes from Drosophila arizonae, assembly GCF_054131065.1. Lineage (NCBI taxonomy): Eukaryota > Metazoa > Arthropoda > Insecta > Diptera > Drosophilidae > Drosophila > Drosophila arizonae. The sequence goes on along the minus strand of NC_142927.1, from coordinate 12,063,798 downwards.
AACTATCACGCTCAGCGACGCAACGATAGCTTCTACTTTGCCCACAATTGTGCAATTGTTCTAGCCCATCATCGTTGGCTGCAGCCCGATCTGGAGGCTAGCACCTCGGCGCCGCCGGAGGTTCAGCTGCTGGTAGCTAGCAAGGAAATTGTTTCCAGTGTGGCGCTGCGTCTCCTCGAGCTGCGCTGCAATCGCAACAGTCTGGCTGCACACTACGAGGAGTTCAAGCCGGAGCCAGCCACTCATCGCTTCCGGCTGCCCGACGCGCTCTGGCATCTGCTGGCTACGCAGAGGACGCACTACGTCTTTGTGCTGACCATTGAAGGGGATACCAAGCGTCTGGCCTTTGACGAGACGCCAGCAGCGGAGAAACCACAAGAGGAGCAGTGAAAAGAGAAGACGGCAGAGCTGTCAGCAGATTAACTAAACGAAGAGCCAGTAAAGGAGTTGAAAGAGGAGATTCAAGGAGATAGAGGTGTAGCTAAAAGAGAAGTCAGAAGAGAAGACTGAGGAGCAGCCAGAAGAAAAGACTGGAGAAGAGTCCAAAGGGGATTCTGTAGAAGATTAAGCAGACGTAAGGCCAAAGGAAACAGAAGCAAAACCCGCTTCCAAAGCAATCTAATAGAAAATAAAAAAAATTCAATTAAAAATATATTTTAAATGAGGTAAGTTTTAATTAATTTCTTATTTAAGATTATATTCTCAATTCAAGAAAGAGGTAGATAAAATATTTACATATACCATTATTTGATGAAAAATGTTAAAAGTCAAATGTAATGTCTAAAAAGAAAAAATCAGCTGTATATAAGTCCAGCTTCAGAATGATGAAAGATGTACATAAACATATATCATTTTCGGATTATTTATAGGGAATACAAAGAGCAGCTCACAGATTTAGCTGTAGAACTGAAGATACAGACCCGATTAGCTACGCTCTAGTAGCCTTAACCCTCAAGCTCTTAACGCTTAATCAAAAAGTAACACAAATTATGTATAGAGCCCATATACTCTATTTACTAAGTCAACAAGTATAGAAATGATTATTTGATAGATAAATAAATGATATTCAATGAGTCGTAAACGACGGAGTCATAGCCAGAGCCCAAAAGCTGTCCTGCCCCAATAATAGTTAAGGTTCAATTGTAATATGATTCATTGAGGAACATACATATCTCGCCCATATAATAGGAATCACGCGAATATTGACGATTCACTTTGGGGGAGCTATTGACTGAACACGCACAAGAACTGTAAGTGGCTCCATGTGTCTGCTAAAAGAGCTCAAATCGTAAGAGAGCGACGAACTGAATCAGAATTTGAGACAGGTTTATTTGGCAGAGAGGAAAAGAGCGCGAGAGAGGGACACAAAGAGAGAGAGGGAGAGAATGAGTGGGCACAAGAGCTTTAAGACTCTCGCCACGATTGTTGCCTAAGTCAAGTGGGTTAAAGCTGCTGCGTTGTCAGCAGTGCGGCACAGTGGGGCAAACACTGTCGAATAGCGCGCGATTCATACAATGTAAGCTAGTTGTTAAGAAACAAGAAGAAAATGCATTTATTAAGCAGAATTATATATAGAGAATGTCATTATTCAAGAGAAGTGGCAGCAGCTATCAGGGCAGAAGATGTATTTCTATGATAATTATCAAAAAGATCTCTACATACAATATAACAAATCTATAATACAGAAAGAATATATATAAAAAAATATATAAAAAATAAAACAGAAGAGATGCGTAACAAATTCACTATATTGCATTCAAATGAACTAGTGAACTAGTTCATGAGCTTGGATAAACGATTGGAAATACCGTGTTATTCCATTGACAGATTTCAGTACTGGTTCAACTGAACTATACATCTATAGTCCACAAGAAATAGAATCGTCTAGAGCTGAACTAGTTGAGCAAATTGAATCAATTGAACTAATTAAACTATTTGTAAGACCGCAGCTGCAGAAGCTACTAAAAATACTTGAGCAGCATATTGATAATACATTTTAGATATTTAAATATACATACATTTGTATATATATGCATATATATAAAATGAATTTAACCCACTTGATTAATAATTCAATATTTTTATATGAATCATTTATTTGGCTTATCGTATATATTATTATTAATATTACTTATCTTGTATACATATAACTTGAGCTAAATTAACAAATGACTCATTAAAAAAAAAAAAAAAGAATTCGTATGAATGCTTTTAATTCATTTTAATATTCAAGAACTGAAATTCAAATTTTGCGCTGCGTTTCGCTCACACGCGAACCACTGTGCCGCACTGATAGTTGCTGTAATACAAAAAAAAAAAAAAAAAAAAAAAAAAACAAGAACGAAAAACTAGTATTTCTCAGTGACTTTTCCGTATTATTTTAATTTGTGCCGCTTTAGTTCGCCATTCGATAATGAAAAAATATTTTGATAGACACAAAAAAAAAAAAAAAAAGAAGCAAAACAAGAACAAAATCAAAATAAAAAAAATAACAATATTTGGCACTGATAAGATAAAATAAATATAACAAACGGTGCCCACATACATATACACAAAAAAGAGTCATATATTTGGCGCTCAATACAACAGCAACAACAATATTTATAATAACAACAACAACAACAACTAGTGCAGAAGACACGACTAAACGATTGCGTTGGCTAATTGGGGGCGCTCATTCACATTTCAGACCTCAGCTGGAGCAGCGGTAGCAACAGTAGCAGCTCGAATCGATCCTATTTATATACATATATATATATATATATACATATACATAGACAATATATCATTCATCATATATATATATAGACAGCTATGGCTGATGCCCGCATACAGTTCAAGGTGCTGAAGGGCTTTCCCACCCCGGCGGAGGATAAGATCGAGACGCAGGCGTTTCTGAATGCGGCCAAGGAGATTGTAACTGTAATTGGTAAGTTGGGCCAATGGATTTTTGGATCGATCGATCGATCATGCAAGTAATTGTTTATCTAAATACCCGCACAGAGACCTTTGGCAAACTCTTCACGCCCGTTATCAAAGATATGAATGGGAATATAAACGTAAGTCTGTGGACAGTAAATTGTCCATGTGTATGATCTAATGTCTTGATTATGCTTCGATTTGATAGAAACTAACCAAGGTCTATGGCACAGACATCCTGAAATACAAGTATCTGGAAGACATGATAGTGCTGAATGTGAATGTCGACGACTATGCAGCGACGGCGCTGCTCTGGCTGAAGCGCGGCCTCCAGCTGATCTGCACCTTCTTCGAGAACATCTACAACGATGCACAGAACAAGGAGACGCTTAAGCCGCATCTGCAGGATGCGTATGAGAAAACGCTGAAGCCCTATCATGGCTTCATCGTGCAGAGCACGATCAAGGTGAGTCCATTCCATCGCATCGCATCCATTTGCCTGCTCGATCGTAGCGCTAACAAACTTCGACCATGTTTACAGATCATCTATAGCTGGGTGCCCACGCGTAGCCAGCTGCTTGGCCAGGGACCAGCGCAGCTGGAGAACATGGAGGTGCTGACCAATTATTTGCCTACAATGCGAACGCATCTGGATCGGATTGATGCCCTACTGAAGGCGCACAATTTGGATGATGCGAGCAAAGTGTGATTTGCCATATGCTTTAGCTCTTTAGCCTAAGATCTACTAGAATAGACAATGCTTTAAATATTTAGGAATACACATAAAGAAACACACAAGCACACATACATATTTAATGTTTTATCACATAAACTTTATAGCTGCCCATTTGATTTAAGTGCATTTGTGTTCCTCTTGTCTGTGGCCAGGCTGCAAACGTGGCAGATGAGCGCCGTTAGCGCCTCCAGTCCGATGAGCACAAATTGTGCATGCGATAGCAAGTGCAGCCAGAGGTTGGCATAGACGACGGCCAGACGCAAGTAGACCAAGGCAGGCAACAGCACACAGGGCGTCAGTGTTAGAAACAGCCACATGGTCGTGGCATTTGTGGTCAGATTGATGGAGTAGCTGGCATAGAGACGCAACCACTCAGTGCCAACGGCCAGCACGTAGGCCAGCAGCATGGCCAGACCCGTATAGTTCCACAGCAGATGCGACTGCAAGCATTACAGTTAGTTATAGAGTAGTTCCCAGTTAGGCCAACTCTTACCCAGAAGCAGAGATGCAGCAAATAGCTGACGCTCCAGAGTATTGAGACATAGGCGTTTGCTTGCAACAACATTTGCAAGATTAAATTCGACTTTTGTGGTATTACTGCAAGATTAATGTGTAATCAATTTCTATTTTTATTCAAATTAGTTTTCTTTTCACACAAACATGGCTGGCCATAATAATAGTAGCTGTTGCTACTTTTAATTTCCATATCCACTTCCATCTGTATGGGTGCAAAAACTACCAAATGCCGCTTTGCATTTTATTTACTTTGTTATTGCCGGCCTCGGTTGCCAGGACAACGATAAACAATGTTTGCTTGCCATTAGACAGAAATGGGGCTTTAACTAAATATTTATTTGCAATTCAAACAATTGCAGTTAACGTGTTGCCAATTAATTTTATGATGGGCAGCACTGCACAACATTTATCAAGATCGCCAATTGCATGTATCGATGCATATGTATCGATATGCAAAGTTGGCGCTGCCAGACTTACAACTAGTTTATTACAATATTAACGGACAGATGGAGACAGAGAGAGGGAGAAACGAGAAAGAGATAACGATGGAGAAGCTCAGCTTACTCCGTCTGGGTAAATTATTTATGAAAATTTAATCATGAAATATAAGGATGCCGTAAAAATTGTAATTTCGTTTTTTTAATGAATAAAATTCTAATAGCATGTCACAGCACTTAATATTTATATAAATACGCTTAATGTGATTTATTATACTACAATTGTAAATTGTACAATTAATTTATTTTATTTCAATACTTTATTTTAGATTAGCTGAGATTCGTTTAACAGGGCAGACTCGAGCTGATGGCCACCTCCAGAGAGTTTACTGCAAATAGAGAGGGATAGCGAAAAAGAGAGAGAGAGTCCGATTAGTTTGAGAATCGTGTAAATATTTTTGCGACTTGAAATATCACTTACAAAACTTTTGATCATGCTTGTAGACGAGATTCGTCAGGATGCCGGCCATCATCTGATGGCAACGTATATAGGTGCTCTCAATCTCGCCGACTTGATTGAGGGCCAAGTACTCCATGGCCTTGTTGGCCTCCTCGGTATGGTAATAGCTATCGGCTTCATCCAGACTCAGTGTATTGTCGGAGCTTATGTCGAGGCTGAGAGCATGGGACACATTCAGATAGTTGCCGCAGCTATTCCACTCCATGTCCAGCACAAATATCAAATGAAAGATCTGCTCCAGAGCACTGTGAAACTCATCAAATTCCTCGGTTAGCAGGCAGTGCTTGCATATGGAGTCCAGGTACTCCTCATGCAGTTTCGCCAGCTCACGTATCGTAAACACCTTCGGCAGCTGTTCCTCGAAGTGGGCGCCAATGGCCTGCAGCACATGGGTGCATAGATGTGTGTGCAGGCTGCTGATCATGCTGATCAGCCAGAAGCGTAAAATTTCCAATCGGCGCACCGTCAATCCAACCAGATCGAGCGGACCGTATACCTCTGTGCCCTTGCGCTTGATGAAGTGCATGTTCTCCAGCTTCCATATGGCCCACTTGACCTTCAGCATCAGACGCCAAATCCTGTTATAGGATAGCATTTGGTTCGCCGTAATGATGCGGTCTAGAGCCGGTGACATCATATAGGCCATAGCAATTGCATTCAGCGCCTCGTACACCTTGAGGGAATGAGCGCGCGAACGTGAGATGACCTCCACATACAGCTCACAGGCCATGTTCGGATAGTGACGGTCCAGAATGTCGTACAGTTCCGTGGTCAGGTCCGACGACGACGCCCAATTCTGACCGGACTCGATTTGGCGAAAGAGACTGATGTAGAACGGATACATTATATAGTCTGCCTGGAACATGAGCACGTGCCGCAGGAAGTGCACGTGGTCGGCTATGACCAGTTCCTCGCGATACCAATGCATCATATATTGGTTGGCTTGATCGCAACGCTGTCGCAGCACCTTGCTCAGAGCACGGGGCATCACTTGCGGCAGCTGCAGCTTGGTGCACTTCTCCAATGCTTCAAGTATGTCGAGCACCTGCAACGGCACCGGCTCCTGCTCCATTTTGATGGCACACGCCCGGTCGCTTCGTATGTGTTGATTGAACATGCCCATTAGCCGGCGATCGCCGACTCGGGCGGTGGCCATCAGAGTCTGGTCGAAAAACTGGGACAACTTGTGAGGGCTCGGATTTAAAATGCTTTCGCGCCGTCGACCCTTAGGCTGAGCGCAGCCAGCAAAGATTTTGAGCTCGTCAAAGTATTGCCTGATCAGGTCATCGTGCAGCGGCCTCAATTGGTGCGTGGAGTTCACCAAATCGCCCAGCAAATTGATGATCGCCAGCAATTCCTGTGTCTCGCCCGACTCCATGGCGTACGTGATGAGCAGCCTATAGAATTCACAGTGCTGCAGCTCCGCCAGAATTGCTTTGTGCTCCGACGGCGCGTCCTCAGGCAAGCGACGCTCGCATATGCCCTGGCCATCGGCGCTGCTGTATTCCACAATGAACTCGAGCCGGCTGTCATTCAGCTCGGCATGCCGCCACCAATTGTCGCTGATTTCACAGAAGCGCCGCAGCGTCATCAACAGCAGCGCGGTGACCATCTTCTGGTAGGTCACATGCATCCGAGTGTGCCTGTAGAGCTTGGTCAGCAGATAGGCGCTCCTCAGATGCGGCGGGGCATCAACAACGGCATCGGAAGCGACCAGCTGAAGCTCCTGCAGCTGCCTGAACTGCTCTCGCATTTGGAGCACAAGGCCGATCAGCGTTACGCCCGACTCCTTCTTGCCAGACGCCTTGTCCAGCAGCCGTCGCTCGAAGACTAACAGCTGCTGCACGATCGGCTGCATGAGATCGCGCAAGCCACCAGCGAAGCACTCCAGGGTGCCCGTTGTCGTCTTACCGCCAGTGGGGCGCAGCAGATCCTTGACCAATTGACGCAGCCGGTACATGGCCTGCAAGGCCGGCTGCACCTCCTCGTCCAGCGTGCTCTTGAGTGTGCCCTGTGGGAAGACTTAAATTGTCGTGGTTTGCACTACTTCGATGCATCGCAAATCACTCACATGGCTAACGCTGCAGATGGACACATTCGAGCGGACGCTAATTTCCAGTTTCTCTGGCCGCACCTCAAAGAAGCAACAATCGACGGGCTCGAAAAACATGAAGATGATCTCTCGGAGCAGGCACATTTCGTTGACCGTCTTGGGCAGCGACTGCTTGATCAGGCTGCGCGAATACCTATTCACATGCTGGACATGGGCAATGGCAAAGTTGGCACAGGGGTTTTTGGTTGGCGTCAGCGTATGGACATTGATGTCGTCGCGCCACCAATGCGAGTGGACCGCTTTGGCCATATGATCGACACTGTAATTGCTGACATCTATGGGCGGCCGTGGTGGCTCCAGCGCCTTCAGCTTGGGTAGTGTGCACCAGTTGTGGCGCGACTGTATGCCACTGAAGGAAATGTACTCCGGCTGTATAATGGTGAACGTTGTCTTTTTCTGCCCAGCTGGCCGCTGGGGCGCCGGTACATAGGTATTTGTGCCAATGGGATAAGCTCGGCAGTTGGCATACACTATCGCCATTTCCTTCTGATCCAGGCTCATCACGGCATCTTGCTCTGGCTCGTAGTATGAGCTCTCCTCGCTGCTGGTTTCCTCGCTCCAGTCCTTAAAGGGAACAATGCATAACATTACAACTTGAAAGTGCAATAAACGAAGGGATAACCTACACTTAGAGTGGTATCACTGTCGTAGTGTTCGATGGGAATCAAATCTTCGCGTAGATATGCCCCCCAATTGATTTCGAATTCAACAGGATTCGGTTTGGTCAGAAATTCAGGCGTATTGAAGGCCGGGGCTGATTGGATTGCAGCTCGTATGGCCAGAAGACGCTCCTCCATCAATAGCCGGTTGCGTCGATGCATCTGAATCGGTTCGTATGCCATGTGCAGGAGGAAATCAAGAATGGAATATTGTACATCCACTTCGTAGTGATCCTTCCACACTCCATGGTTCATAATCACAGAGCCCAAGAAGCGTACGGCTCTCGCCTGATGCATCAAGCCCTCATAGTGGAAGCGATCGACCAGATTTTCGACGGACCGGCTCACCTCATGACTGTTGGTGCTCAGGTAGCGATGGTTGCGTACCTTGTGCACTGCATAGTGCAATAGCGAGTTAAGCTTACCATTGGGTAACTGCAATAGTGTGCAAAACTCTTGTTCATTGAATGGAAATTTATTTATTTATTTATTTGACTTACGTCCTTTCCAACTAAGCACTTCACTAGCTTCTCCAATTTCCGCAAAACATCCGGGTAGCGTGGATCTTCTGCCATTCTTTAACTCTGGATGCTGTCAAAGCAATTGCGCAGTTGATTAAAATTCGCTCACATCAGATTAAAAACCAATAAGTTCGAACAAATGTTTTTGACAACTTATTTAAATGTTTCCTTTACGCATTCTGAGCAGCAATGCGCAAAATTGCGCAAAGCGCATTTAATCGAGTGACCATACCAACGACTTGGGGTGACCCGATATTTGTTATCGAAAAAACGTAAACAACTGTAAATTCCGACACTTGATTGGATTTTGTCAACGAAAAATGTGTCCAAATAATCGAACGGCTCAGCCCATCTATGTCATCCTCGGCTCCGGCGGACACACAGCCGAAATGTGTAAAATCAATCAGGCCCTAATGCAGCACGATGACCTTAAGCAATACCAATCCGTACGTTATATTGTGGCCAACAGCGACGACACTTCGGAAAAGCAAATCCGCTCCGCTTTGCCGGCTTTAAAGGACAGCGACTTTATACGCGTGCCGCGCAGCCGCAGCGTCGGCCAAAGTTGGCTCACCAGCATATTTACTACGCTGTGGGCCTTGCTCTGGAGCTGCTGGCTCGTTTGGCGCGATCGGCCCAAGCTCGTACTCTGCAACGGACCCGGCACCTGTGTGCCCTATTGCTATGCGGCATATCTATGGCGCCTGCTCGGCCGCCTGCCCGCCCACAGCAAGATCGTGTTTGTGGAGAGCTATTGCCGAGTCGAGACGCTCTCGCTGAGCGGTCGCCTTCTGTTGCCACTCGTGGACATGTTCGTTGTCCATTGGCCGGCGCTAGCGACTCGCTACGCCAAAAAGTCGAACTTGCGTTATTTTGGCAGAATTTTATAAGCAATTAAAAATAAATTGTATTGCAAAACAAACTGTATTGCCACTAGATGAATAATCCCATGGAGAGTATATGCATTAAGCTTATGGAAATGAACGGGAGTGCCCGACTGGCAGACACCCTGATCCCTGGCCAGAGCTGCACTTCGAATCATTCATGTTCCATCCAGTCTACCTCTCTTGCATGTATTGTTTTGTCTCACTCCATTTCATGGCATCTAGTGCTCTCAACCAAAGTTATCTCTTTCTATATACATATGCATATACACACATATATACATATGCCACCCCTCCTTTGTTTATATTGATATGCAATGACTTCCGTTAACACAATAAATTTTCGCAGCATACATACATATATTATAAATATAATTTTTTATTTGTTTATTTTTTTTCCAGCCTCAACTAGTTTAATGTGTGTAAAAAAAAAATAAATGGAAATTTAAGATGAGCGAAAGAGAGTTGATAAACAAAAATATTTGAATGGGCACATCTAAAACTTCCGATATTCAAGCAGAAAATACCTAACGGACAACTTGAGTAGTATACATAGATATAGCTAAATTATTTGGAGCGCTTGCAGATGTTGCGATGCGCTTCCATTTGGTGGCCAAGCAGCTCCTGGCCGCATTTGGGACACTCTGTGGTCTGCTTGTAGAGTGAGCGCTGGCGCATCTGACGCGGTGTCATGTCATTCTCACTGGTCCTGGCCGACTCACTGGACGAACTGGATGAGCTGAGATCTAAGGCAGCAATGTCGGCACTCGAGTAGCCGGAGCTCTTCAAAATCTGACGCTTTGATGTTGCGGACTTGCGCTTGTTCACCTTTGGCTTATGTTTGTTGTTTGGCTTGTTGATGCTGTTGCTGTCGCCAGGCAGTGGGGCGTTCGGCTTAATGGTTGGCGGCGGCACCCTGATGGTGATGCTGCAGCCGTCAAGATGATTGGAAAACTCGGAACGCTTCATTTTCTCAAAGCAAATGGGACAGGTGGTTATGTCGTTGCCAGCATCGTATTGATAGCGCGAACTGCAGGGCACCACATCATTCTCACGCTGGAACTCCTGCAGGAGCGTGTCCTCGCCGAACAGATCATCGATGATCGACTGATCGGCCAGCTCAGCGGCAGCACTCAGTTCACTGATGCTATCATCGTACTCATCATCAATCATGAAGATTTCATCGTCCCCATACAGCGTCTCATCCTCCATCACCTCACGCTTGATGTTGATGGTGCGCTCCTGGCTGGACAATTGTGAAGTCTTCTTGGCAACGTTTGGTGTCGGCGCCTTGGGCACCGGCTTCACATCGTCGTCGCTGTCTGAAATATTAATGACAGGCTCGACCACATCGCATACCATTACATCCTTATCGTAGGACACCCAGCCGTCGATATTTTGGGAAACCCGACGACGCTTGCTTGGATTGTTTTGCTTGAATTCTGGCTCCTGCTTGATCTCCTTCTTCACCTTTACCTCCATCTTCTCCTTCTTTTGATTATCGTTTTCGAAACGCTTTGACCACACCTCACGCAAATGATTGCGATTGACAGTGTCCGACAAGCGAGCAGGGCTGGCAGTGGCGTCGGTACTGCCGTTGGTCAAACTGTAGCCCTTGCCGTGCATTTCATCTCGGTTCGATGAAGTGGCTTTGGTATCGCCTTTGCTGTCCTCGTCGGCGCTACTTAGATCGATCAGGTCTTTGAAGCCAACCACATTGTCACGCCTCTTGGTGCCAGAGCTTGGCGCGAGGCCACCAAGGGGGTTGTTCGATAAGCCCGGATATGATGTGGGCGGAAAGGCACCCGGCAGACCGAGAGCCGGCTGCACTTGTGGCAATAGGTTAACTGTATGTTTTGGCTTGCCAAAATAGTTGCGTATATCATCACCAGCTGTTGTTGTTGTTGTTTCATTCTTGAATTTGGTTGTGTACTTCGGGCCTTTGGGTTTTGGCATTGATTTGCTGCCAGGTGGCTTGGGTGGCTCGCTCACCTTTTCGAAGGTGCCGCCGCAATCGCGCTGATGCTTGGCCCACCATTGATCGCTCGGGCCGGGCGGGCGGTTCGAGGTGCGCTTCACCCAGCCCTGGAAAGGATTGTGATACTGGCAGACTCCATTGCAGCGCCAGATGTGAGTCTTATAGGCATCCACCTCATCGTGAAAGGTATGATAGACAGTAATATTGGTGCCAGCCACTTTATTAATGATGCCCATGATGCGCTTAAAGTTTGGTCCATGTCCGCCATTACCCTCGCGTATATTGAGCACAAAGCAATAGGCGTGTATCATTTCGTGCTGTCAAAATGGAACACAAATCGCATAGATTCAGATGATATACCGAAAAGCATAAATGGGTTTCGTGAGCTCACCAGTAATGTTTCGACTAAGTCCTTGCGTGGACGCAGCTTCAGCAGCGGCTCACTGAGCCGTATGATTACCTCCTTAACGAATCGATTACCACGCTGATAGCAAATGCCAGCACAGGAATACATGCGCTTGCTCCACTCCACAACAACGGCGCCCAGACGCTTCTGAAAGAACTTCTGATCGAAGCGGACAAACATGGCAAATATGTCGGGTGTGGGATCAACTAGCTCCCACTCCGGATGCACTAGATTTTGTGTCTGATCCAAATAGTTATTGTAACCAACTGGCGAAGAGCTGGGTGCCTTCATTAGGTCCATATTTTCCTTGCGCTGCATACATACATCAAGATAAGGTTTAATAGAAATAAGAAGCGTTGCAATGGGAATTGTGTTATATTTACGCTTGGAGGTGTGTCCTTGTTTAGATCTCTATTATTTTTGTTGTTGTTATTCTTCGTGTTGTTGCTGCTGTTGCTAGAACTTGGTTTAGAGCTGGTCATGTCGAGGGCAAAGACTTCTTCATTGTCAACAGTCTCATTGTCGCTGACGTCTGCATCTTCGGCATTTATTTCGGCCTGAAGCTTCAGAGCCAATTGGTAGTCACTATCATCATGACCAGACTCCATCTCAGGCTTTTCCTAATCACAGAGTAACAAATTCAGACTTTTGTCTTTTGTGTGTGCAAAAACTGCGTTGTAACTTACACGAGCTGTTTCCGACTTGCTGTCAGATTTTTCGCCATTGAGCTGCTCCTGTAATTTCAGTGCAAATAAATAGTCCGGATCATCGGACATTTCGTATACAGTAAATGTAATTCGATGCGACCCGGCTACAATAGGCAACGTCAACGTTCTTTAAAATTCGCAACAATGTCGCGGCTAATGCGCGGCCAGAATACAGCTGTGTGATTTGGAATTTCTGGCAGCACCGTACAAGTATATTTTTCGATAAATATTTGCTGCCCTCTGTTATTATGTTATGACGACATGTTATATTGAAATGACAAATGTTTCAAATTTTTCTACTTTTGAAACTAAATATTGCAGGCCTACTTTTCTAACTGCTACTACTATTAAGCCTACAGCAGCAATTAATTATATATATATATATATATGTATATGTATATATACATATATATATTATATATATATATATGTATATGTATATATTGGTATTGATTGGTTCGCCAAATAAATATGTGTGCTTTCGATAAATTTGTAAAAATGTATCGATCAGCGGCTGTTGCGCTACATTGTTCACATACCGCTCTTTAAACTTTGCTAACGTAATCAAGCATAGGTAATGACAGTATAACTTATAAAGATCAAAATACCGAAAAAAAAATAAAAAAAACAAAACAAAACAAAAAACATCATAATAAAATGTACACAATTCAAAAACTCATTCATACACAAATAAATATCCGGGAAATCTAATTCCACTGTTAACTAACTACGTGAGTGTTATAGCGAATTTGAACTATCCAATCGGGAATCCATCTATCAGTTAATTTGATATCCATCTAGTAAATATACAGGTTAGCCGGGAATAGCCACAAAAGCTGCTGATATGCAAAAGATAAAGCCTGCCCTATCCTACGGTCACTTATAGTCTTACGATGGGCAAATTGAGTGCCCATTTAACAGTTGCACATTTCATTCTTCTGTGCCTGTGTACCTTCTTAAAAGAATTCTTAGAATTGTGCACATGCGCACACCAACACACGCGCATATGCACATTGCGAGGGCGCTTACGCACAAAGCACAACCGGGAGGAACGCGCTTTTCATTGTTTAATATTATTTCTTGTAGATAAACGATATACATATAACTTGTAGATCGTGATAATAACATTAAATTGCGTGTATTTTGCAACAAATTTCAAGTCTCTACCCTTACGGACGGACAGACGAATAGGCAAAAGGTCAAAGCTAAATCGACCCCGCTCGTTGACCCGATCAAGTATATATATATTCTTAATGGTGTCTACCACACCTTCTTCTGTTTGTTACATTTAACAAAACCATTACACCCTGATTTCCCAAAAAATACATCATAATTAAGTTTATACAATACATATATTCCTCTTCTAGATAAACAGTCAAATCGATCGCAAATCACGGCAACTGCAAACGTTTGCATAATGGAGCCAACTCTAACACCTTACTATATAGGCCTGGATAGATTTATCAAAGGACTCGCTCAGCTCGAGAACAATTCGATACACTTCCCGGCCAATGGGAGCTTAAGCAAAAACGAATACATGGACAACAATGCGAACATGGCAAGCAACGGTGAAATTCCAAATCGGCTGAAACCCAATAACTATGAAGTCAATATGCGCACTGATAATGAACTGCTTGTCTTCGAAATTGTCGATCCGAGTGAGATGACGCAGGAGCAACTAGACTATGTCCAGAATTGTGATCTCTTTTCACCAGACATGATTCCGTCGACTTCTAGTAAGCGCCTGTACGAAAGGCAGGGAACGAGAACTATGAGCCAGGTAGCCCGATTGCTTTCAGTTCAATTCAGTTTCATATGTTTATCTGAATTAATTTGCATTTTGCTTTTTGCAGGTTGAGAACAATTGGGTGCCACCGCCCGCACCATCATTGCCTGTCTCTGAAGATTTCAATCTTTATACGGAAAATTTTCCACCACTGCCAGTGCCAAAGCGCAATGGGATGCGAAAACACTAATCAGGGATCCATTTATATAAAATACATAATTTTTCTATTTGGAGACGGTGAAAGTGACATGCGCACAGTTTCAGCATTAGGTTTCATCACGAAATTAGGGCACTTTTACATTCAAATATATTGGATCTGTCACTTTAAATTTAATTTTCTACACATTTTATATAGTCTTATAGTCTGTTTTTATAACAGTTCTGCCAGTAATTTCCGTACTTAAGAGAAAACCATGAAAATATGATAGCTAAAATGATAATATTGATATTGCATTGTAGCCATTACAATTAAAAAATTAAGTAAGGAATAGTATTTTTATATACATATCCATTGTTATTATGAATAAAAACGCCTATAATCAATATTATTTTCATTCATTTAACAATAAGCCCCTTTTTCTCGCAATTCAAATAGCCGTTAATCACGAACAGTCAATCATAACGGGTCTTGAAACATTTGCTACTAAAAATGACCATGTTTTTTTTTACCGAAACAGAAATACTGCGAAAATACGGTAACAAGAAAAATGATCACTTTGAGCTTACTCATAACTGCCACCTCGATAAGAACTCGGAATGCATCAACAAACCAATATAAATAAAAATAATGTTTAATTTTAATAAAACATTATGCTTTGATTTATTTTTTCAATTATTGTATAATTGAGTGCGGTTTAAAGAAAGCTTTGGACTCTTATTATTATTTTGTTAAGAGTTTTAGAATAATAAGATAAGATAAATCTTTTTAGAATTTAAAATCTTCTCTTGAGTAATTAATATCATTTTGTAAAGAAAAAAAAAAACGTAAAAAAAATGAATGCGTAAAATCTCCAGCGTTGGCATAAAATTGCAACGTGTGGCAACCCTGGTCTTACGATAGTAGGCGCTGCTGTGGAAATCTGGCTTTTGAGTCCAATCTGAACATTTTGAAGCATTCATTTCATTTTATATAGAGCAGAGCTCAAAAGCAGTAAAATTCTAATGGATTTTGGACACGACAATAATCAGGACTTTTTCGAGAAACTGCATAGGTGAGCCGTGCCGTATCGTGTCGAATGACTATCCAAATGCCTAATCTCTGTGCCTTGCAGCAATGATGGCCCACGTAATTTGCGCCAGATCTTTGAGGATGATGACAAACCGTTGCTAAACGAGTCCAGCAATCTGCGCTATCAGCCACAGTCGTCCACCAAGCAGCAGGAGCAGCAGAATGAACAACAACAACAGCAGCAGCATGAACAACAACAACAAACACAAGCACCGCAGCAACAACCAAAGCTAAAAGGAATGATTGCATCCATTTCGCGGAACAAGCGTGATGTAATGACAGTCGACAGCTGGAACACGGTGGTGGCCAAGGTCGCGTATGGATTCAATGGCAGCGATAATGTGGGACGCGTGGGCGTTGCGCTCTCACGGAATGGAGCCGGCGCTGCCAAGCTGGTCGTGTACAAGAGCCGGACACAGCTGCTGAGCACCCTGCTGCTGACTAAGTCGACACAGTCCTCGTCGCCGCGTATCGGGTCAGCCAATGTGATACTACGTGAATCGTATATGCAGTTCTACGACGATGAGCAGCATTTCTGGAGCCTGCGCTTTGAGGTTGCCAAGGATGAGGAGGAGTTCACCGCTGCTTTAATGAAGCTTGGGCTGCCCATCGAGGAGTTGCGCATCGATGAGGCTGACAAATCAAGCAATGAACCGCCATCCGCATCTAATGCATTGCCTCAGCCGCAGTTGGCGCCGTCGCTGAAGCATAAGATCTCCGAAACGTCAGAGTTACCTGCCAATCCAGAGACAATGCCCAAAACCTACGACAGCGAAAGTGAATCACCACAGTCCACAGAGGACAGCGTCACCACACACCGGGCACGCTCCATTAAGAAATCTCAAAAGACGTTGCCAGGAAAGAGCACCACAGTGTCGCTGCCGAAGAAGCTAGAGCCGAATAAATCTCCAGCGACGCCCTCTAGCAAACTGGAGCTGTATCTGGATGAGCAACGGGCCACTGGCCATGCCATGGACAAGAAAATGGACACCATATTGCAGGCCATGTGCCGGCTGACAAGCAACAGCAATTTGCCATTGAAAGAGAGCAGCGGCGATTCGATGGTCCTCTCGATCGAGCATCAGGATTCGAGGAAACTGGACAGCATTCTGCAGGCGATGAGCCGGGTGGCCAACAACAACGGGATGCAACAGCTAAGCGAGAGTCTGGACACAACACGCGGCCTCACAGACAATGAGGATGAGCTGCTTGAGCTGGAGCAAAAGCTGCTCGATTTCAAAAAAGAGAATCGTTCGCTTATGAAAAGCCTGCGGGCCAAAGAGCAGGCGCTTGCCGATCTGCGCGCCTCCACTTGTGCCCTCTGCGAGGAGCTGCTGGGCCAGAACAATGAGCTCAAACAACAGAATACTGCGCTCATTGCGGCCATGACCAAACAGAGCAGCTCCACCTCCCTCACAGCCGTCGTTCCCGTTGGCAATTCGGCATTCGCTGTCGCCGACTGCGAGAATTGCGAAAAGTACTTGGCAAAGATATCGGCGCTGGAGCGTCGCCTCTCCACACTGCAGAGTGCTCTGCTTAATTATACGGCCAATGGTCAAATAGTGCCAGCAGCAGCAGCAGCAGCAACAATAACGAGCCTATCGACAGCACAGGCACCGCCCCAGGCTGCTCCAGCGCCACTCTAGAGATTAAGACATTTCCTCTTGACCAAAATGTTCTACTTCTTTGTATTATATTTACTGTATTACTAGCGCGCGTGCGTGGGTGAGTTCACTGTGTGTGTGTGTATGTGTGAATGTGTATGTGTATGTGTATGTGCACGCACGTTAAGTTAAGTGTTGTCTACATAAAATGTTAAATTATCTTAGTTAGTGATTGACTCAAATGCTTAAGACCGTTTTCAATCAAATGCCTCACACATAAACCATAAAAAATTGAATAAAATCAATAAATTTGGCTTGTAGTGCAATCGCAAATCTCATGTATCCCGTTATTCGCGACTACTGCGTCAACTGCAGTTTTCGTGATTATAAGTTGATTTATTTATTTATTTATTTATTGTTACCAAAAAATTAATTCTAAGTAACAATTTCTTTAAGCCAGAGCGACAAAGGCCTTCAGGCATTTTTTACATTATATACATTATTTGCTTTATATATATATATACATTATTTACATTCTATATACATTATTTACATTTTATATATTATAGGTCTATATTAAGTTTTTTGATTATTTTTATAAAATTTCCTATGTTTGATTTGTTGGGTTTGGAGATGAGGATATTGAGTGTGGGAGAATTAAGGGATTTGCAGATATTGATTACGTGTTGGCAATGGAGTTGTAGGTGTTTTGTTGTTAGGGTGTCGCTATTGCAAAAAGGGCAAATAGGAGCAGGTGTTTTGTTGAAAATATATTCGTGAGTTAGTTTTGTGTGTCCTAGTCTGAATCTTGTGTATTTTATTGCGTGTTTCCTATCTATTTTAGTTGGAAAATATGTGGTTTCTCTTGCAGGGTTGATCGTTTTGTAGAAGTGTGAGTAGTCGTTCCAGATTGTTTTGAGTACTTCTTTGGTTCTGACGTTAATCAATTTATTGATATCTTTTTTGTTGTTGATGTTGTGTAGAAGCAACGGAGAACGTGTGGCCATTTTAGCTGCTGTGTCTGCCAGCTCATTTCCTTTAATCTTGACATGTCCAGGGGTCCAGAGTAGTTTGATTCTTTTTGATTTGAGTTAAGTTTGTCCCGAATTTTTGTAATTGTGGGTTGATAGGTGTTTGGGTTTTTTACGGCTAGTAAGGTGGAGAGCGAGTCGGTGCAGATAACAAATTTAGTTTTTTTGTCTTTTTGCGTGAATTCTACCGCACAGAGGATCGCTTCCGCTTCCGCTGTATAAATTGAAGAGTGCCAGGGAGTGACTGCTGATTTTAATATTTTATTGTCTTCAGTAACAACACTGAAGGCAATTATGTGATTTAGTTTAGAAGCATCCGTGTAGAGAAAAGTCCATGCCTTGTATTCGTTTCTGATTTTGTCGAAACTTTTTCTGTAGACTTCGTCTGGTGTATTGTCTTTTTTAAATTCCGTGAGCTCTAACAGTATGGCGGTACTGTTTCTTGTCCAAGGTGGGAATTTTTCTTTGTATTTGCGTTCCGATGACAAAAATATGTTAAGAGCTGCAGCTTCTTTGATAATCATTTCTAGGCTTGATGGCTTTTTGATTGCTCTTTTCCGTTTCAGCTGCTTGAGGAGTGTGTTTTGTAAAGAGGAACCATGTGTATTTGTGATGTTTTTAATATGTCGTCCAATGCTCCAGTGGAATCTAGTGACTAAATCAGGGAGTCCTGTTTCTGCCAGCATGTTATTTATTGGAGTGGTACGGAAGGCGCCTAATGATAGTCGGATGGAGGAATGGTAGGGGGTGGAAATTTTTGCGAGATTTGTTTTGTTTGTTTTTCCATATATTACAAGTCCGTAATCAATCTTGGCGAGTATTATTGATTTACTTATATTAATTAAAGATGAGGTATTGCATTTTAGCTTATTATTACTTAAACATTTAATTATATTCAATCTATTATTTAGTGAGTTTGTCAAAGCTTTGATATGTTCATTCCAATTATATTTACTGTCGAATGTTAAACCTAGAATTTTGAGGTGTTGTGTTTTTGGTATGTTAACATTGTTTATTGTAATATCTATGTTAGAGCAATTATGTTTCTTACAGATATGAAGGTGCATGGACTTTTCCGCTGATATTTTTGTTCCTGTGATATTGCACCAGTGATGAATTTTAGAAAATAAATTATTTATTTGCGTGTTATAGCCGGGGCTTGGATTGAAAAAGAGGCAAAGGTCGTCTGCGTACATAGTGTGTTTGAAAAATGAATTTTGGTTTATCAAGTGATTTAATTTATTAAAAGCGATGAGAAAAAGTGTGACTGAAAGTGGAGAACCTTGTGGGATGCCGTTTTTTAAGCCCATTACATTAGATAATGTGTTATTGGCTTTAACTCGTATTTTACGGTTGTTTAGGTAGCTACGAATGTAATTGACAATTTTTGGACCAAATTTCCAATCATATAGTTGCTGTATGATGCAATGAGCTCCCACCCTGTCAAAAGCTTTTTCCATATCGATTGAGAGCACCGATATGTGGTTTTTTGTGGCTAAGCTATTACAAATAAAGTTATCTATTATAAGTAAGGGGTCCATGGTCGACCTGTTTTGTTTGTATGCATATTGGTTAGGTGATAGGAGGTTCTCTTGGTTGAGCATCCACATAATTCTTTTTGATATGATTTTTTCTAGGATTTTGGAAATACAAGGGAGCAGTGATATTGGACGATAACTGTTGAGTAAGTGCTTTGGTTTATTTGGTTTGTTTATAGGTATTATTGTTGCAATTTTCCATTGTTGAGGGATATTGCTGGTGTCAAGTATTATATTATAAAGCTCTAAGAGTTTGTTTATTGCAGATGAGGGAAGCTTTTTAATTATTTGATAAGTGATATTGTCCTGTCCGGGAGTAGATCCTTTAAGGGTATCTAGGCAGGATTGCAATTCTAAAAGTGTTATAGGTTTTTCAATGATTTTAGCTCTATTTCTTGGAGTGTATGTGATGGTTGTTTGGGCTATGTGCTGTTGTTTTTTATTATTGAAGGTGTGTGAGAAATTTGAGTTGTCTGAATAATTTGACCAGGTTTTGCAGAATGCTTCGGTTATTTTTTCCGGATCGCATGAGTTTCCTGTTTCTGTTTGTATGGAATGAATGTGGGTAATTTTATGTATCCCCGAGAGCTTGTGAACTTTGTCCCAGAGTACTTTAGTTGTTGTGTTAGGGCTTATATCTTCTGTAAATTTAGCAAAGCTTATTCTTTGGGCTATTTTGGCCGTATATTTAAACTTTGCGTTCGCTTTTTTGTAGATTAGCATGTTTTCTGTGCTTAGGTGTTTTCTTAAATTATTTAAACATTTTATTTTTTCTTTTTTAATTTTTCAAGTTCTGGGTTCCACCAGTATATGTGATTAATTTTCTTTCTGTTGGGATTGGATGTGGGTATTGATTTATTAGCAGATGTCTTCACTATTTTAAGGAATTTAGCGGCTGTTTGATTAGTATTGTGTGTTATAGTTAGTCCTGGTATTAGTTCGTCTATATTTTCCTGGAATAATTCCCAGTTCGCTGAGTGAAGTTTATATCTATGTGTTTTATAGAATTTTGTATTTGCTGTGGGAAAGATTTGTATGTATATTGGGTAGTGGTCGCTTCCGTATAGATCTTTATCTATAGCCCAGGTGGCGTTAAGGTTAACTGGTGGCGTACAGAAGGCTAGGTCAACGTGTGTGAATGTGTTATGAGTGGAGTAGTGTGTGGGGTCTCCTTTGTTTAGAGCTATTAGATTACTGTTGAGAACAAAATTTGCAATAGTTTTACCTCTTGGGTTGTTTGAGGG
Organism: Drosophila arizonae; assembly: GCF_054131065.1. Taxonomy (NCBI): domain Eukaryota; kingdom Metazoa; phylum Arthropoda; class Insecta; order Diptera; family Drosophilidae; genus Drosophila; species Drosophila arizonae. Next base: position 12,042,971 of record NC_142927.1, on the reverse strand, counting down.
TGATCCCCAAAGAGAATGCCAGGAGTTAAAGTCACCTAGCAGTAATACTGGCTTATTAAAACTGTCTGTCAGGTTATGAAGGTCTTGTTCTGTGAACTTGTCCGTAGGGGAAAGGTAAATATTAATAATTACAAATGGTAATTTAGCTTGAATTTCGGCACATATTGCTAAAATGTTAGACCGGTGATCTACTATTTTGTGTTGTATATTTTTTGATATTAGGAAAGCTACTCCTCTGTTGGCTTTAGGAGCCGATGGATTAGTATCATTTTTCTGATAAAACGAGAATTGGTTTGGTATGGGAATTTTTGAGCTGGGATCGGTCAAATGGGTTTCTTGTAGAGCTATGATATGTGGGTTTTGGTTTTTTATTAAGAGAGAGAGATTATTGTAATTGTGCTTATATCCATTTATGTTCCATTGTAATATTTTTAGAGTCATTATGTTATGCTTTGTGTTAATCCGTTTTGTTTTGATTTTTGTGTTAGTTTTATAATCTCTCTCTTGCACGTACTCCCTCTCGGTTTAGCGAAGTTGCGCTTTAATGCAGTAAATCATTATAGGCTTTCGCAGAGACCGAGAGAGAGAGCGAGCTTTGAGAGCTTTGAGAGGTTTTATTATAACTCAACGTCCTCTATGATACTATCCGTATCAGAGAGCGTTGGGTGATTTTGGTTGTTCGTCTTGTATTTATTTCTTAAGTAAGTGATGTCTATGTCTGTTTCTGAGTCGCTTGAGATAATCTTGTCTTTGTGATTTGAGCGTTTCGTTGTGTTGAGTGTTTGTTTATTTGGTTTGCTTATGCTATGTTCCGGCGTTTCTTTTGTATATTTTGTGTTTGTGAAGTCAAAGGGGTTTTCGGGTGTGCTTCTAGTTTTTGATTTGTCTTTAGAATTATTTTCTTTATTGGAGGTGGATGGTAAGATTTTTGTCTCGTTTTCTTTTTGCGGTGTTAATTTAGCGGCTATTTCTGAAAATGTTTTTTTCGTATTTGTCGGTGTCTGTGTGCGTTGTTTGTAATATTTCGTTTTGGCTTCGTACATGGTGCATTTGTCTGTGGTTTTTATTTTGATTATTTCTTGCGCTTCTTTAAATTTTGGACAGTCTTTGCTGCTAGCTGCATGCTCTCCATTACAATTCACGCAGAAAGTGCGCGTGCACTGAGTAGGTTTGTGAACTGGTAGACCACATGGGTCGCAAGCCGCTGTTGCTTTGCAATACTTTGCTGTGTGGCCAATAATTTGGCAATTTTTGCATCGCATTGGGTTAGGTATATATTGTTTGACCTTTACAACGTGCCATGAAATTTGCATTTTTGGGGGAAGATTATACAAGTTGAAGGTGAGCTGCACTACGCCAGACGGGATGGTTTTGCCATCTATGAGTTTGGTGTATTTATATACATCGACAACTCCTTGAGATTTAAGTTCTTTGAGTATTTCATCATTTGTGACGTTGTTAAGGAATGGGGCATATACTGTTCCTTTACAGTAATTAAGATTTTTGTGATATTCACAAGATATTTGGCAAATACCATGGAGCTCTTTGGAAGCAATGAATTTTTCAGCTACTGTTGCGTTCTCTACGAATAGTAGAAGATTTCCGTCACGCATTTCGTTAATTTTTAATATGTTTTTGCTGATGAGTTTAATTGCACGTTCAACGGCGAAACAGGAGTATGTGGAGATAGGGTTTTTAGTGTCGGTGGCTGACATAATAATGAATTTTGGATTTGGTAAATTAGGAGTTGGGAGTTCTGGGAAAGCTTCTGCAAGTGGTGTCGGTTTTTTTCTTTTGGTTTTGGGGCTATCGCTTAGCATTGCAAAGCGATTCGCCCCTTGGCTATAATGCCCGTTGGGCATAACTGTGTATTTGACTTACTTTATGCTTATATGCTTCTGTGTATATTGAAAGACAAAGAATTAGTGCAAAAATAGAAGATAGGCGCTTGAAAAACTGATAAGCTGTGAACTGAACTCTGCGATAACACAACCGTTCGGTACGAGGTCTAGTCGACGACTGGATTATAAGTTGAATTGTAAATAATTATAGTAGTTGCCGCTAACAGTCCTAAGCTCCCAATAAATAAATCTGGCTGACAATACAATCGTAAGACAAGTCTATCACTCGGGTTATTCAAAGTAAGGGAAGGTAGCGCGTGCGCATGACGTCACAATTGCCATGCTTTGCTTTGCATAATTGCAAAATGCAACTATGCGTGCTTACTGTTATTCGTGAGCATGTATGACGTTCATCCTTAAATATACTTGCAAACAACTTAATATATGTATGTATGTATGTAGCTAATCGTAGCTGCAGATGAAGAGCAATGTAGCCTCAGTTGGGTATCCAAAACATCGTACCAGAATTACTTACCTTACCATTTAGACAGATCTCGACAATTATCCAATCGTAGCTACATACATACATACATGCACGTCTGGATAAGCAGCAGCGCCCACACAGATTAACAGTAAACAACATACTTATGTATATGTATGTATATAAATTGATGTATTATTGAACAAATTTGTACAAACTAATTTGTTATATTTGCAAATCAAAAATGACTCATTCAGGAGAGGATTGTCAACTAAAAACTAACACGAGTTCAAATGTGTCTTCATGCCTGTCTGTGTCTGTGTGTGAGAGGATGTAGGTGTATGTGTGTTTGTGTGAGTGGGCGTGTGGATTGGAAGGTCTGCTTTTGGTTGAGGAAGCGCAGGATAACTAAATTGGCTTCACAGATTCATCCATGTAATATGGTACTAATAACTCTAGCCTAAGTTGCTCTAATTTCTCATTTCTCAATTTCTCGCTTCGTTTCATTTGTTTTGCCTTTTTAACTAAATGCCATTGCAAGTGCTTTGGGTAGTCATTGCTAGCTAGTAGGTGCTGCTATCGCTTAGACTGCTGAGGTAACTGCTGGCGCCTGCTGCACTGCCAGCGCCGCCAGTGCCGGCTCCGGCATTGGCGCTAGTGCGATGCCTCTTGCGCTTGGACTTGGATTTTTTGCGACGCAGCGCTGTTGTTTCAGCTTTCCGTTTGTATTTGCCCTGGCGTTTCTTTTTACGCCCATACTCGTCCGATTCGCTGGTGCTGGACTCTTCGTTGTCGCTGGAATCCGATTCCGTGTCGCTGGATGAATCGCTTGTCGATTCGCTGTCCGACGATGAGGTTGATGAGGTGCTGGAGGAGTTGCTGCTGCTGGTGCTGGCAGCTCGACGACGCTTCGATTTTTTGCTGGTGCGTTGCTTCTTCTGCTTTTTAGACACATCTGATGATTTACTGTTAGCTTTAATCTTTGAGTCCTTGTGCTTCTTGCTCTTTCTCTTGCGTTTCTTGTGCCGTTCCGCTTTCGAGTGTTTCGATGCGACTGTTTTGCTGCTGCTGCTGCGTTTGCTACTGCTGGTGTGTTTGTTGCCGCCGCTGCTACTGCTGTTTTTCTTATCTGGCTTGGTTGCCTCTGCTGCAACTGGTTCAATGTCGCCCTCGGCTTTCAGCTCCTGGGCCCGCAGCTCGGTCAACGGCGTTAAATAATCGAGCTCCGAGTCAGAGCTGGTGCTTTCCACATCGAGCAGTATCTCCTTGTTGGGATCAACCTAGGCGATGGGCGGAATTTGTTATGCTCTGGCCTTGTCTACTTGCCATTTTGCCAGTGCATAGCGGCTTTTGCTTACCTTGAGAAAATTGCGGCATTGGTAGGTCAGGTGACCCGCGTAGCCGCACTTCTTGCATGCCGCTCGCAACGTATCTTTATTGGAATTAGCTAGCGGAAAGTTCATCTCGCTTGCCGTTCTTGTTTCTTTCTCCTTTTTCAATTTTGCTTGGCCATTAATTAACGTGATTGCGGCTCTCGCGTTTAGTTTGATCTGTCTTAGCTACCACACGGCGGCTGTTGTTGTTGTTCAGCTTGTATCGATACAGCTATCGGTAAGCGTACGATAGCCATAAACGGGACAGCTACCGCAAGTCGTTCTCACTGCCAGCGTTACAGGAACCGACCTGTTTGCATTCGCAGTGCAATTGAATGAAGATTTCAATGAAGTAATTTTCTTGAAAAAAGTGCGGTAAAATATTTTTCAAAATTTCAAGTGTATTGAAAAATAAAATATTGCTTTTATGGAATTATATACTGATTCTATGATAGTAAAGCTAAATAAATGGCTTGACATATTTCAATGAAATTGCTATGGCAAACAAAAAGATGTGTTTCTGTTTACTCAATATGCATTTTCAATATGTATTGAACACGCTCATCGATACATGGCAATAATGCATTTTCGCATTCACTCTTTTCGATTAACAAATGTATTGATTATTTTTGCAATAGTAAACAATGCATTCAATCGATTATTGCCATCGATAGTGTTATTGTACTCGTGGACACTTGCCTATCGAGTAGTAAAACAAATTTTGCAGTGCAAGTGTGTCCAGTGTACGTCAGATATGTCAGAGTATTGGCAATTGTTATAAACGAATTCGCCGTGCGTTGTCAACTGGAGTGTAGCAAAGTGCCAGAAGGTTTCCGACAAAAAGCTTTCACCTCTTTTTGCACGCTCTCACTCACACACACACAATACACAATACAGAACAAACACTCACTGCACAAAGTAAAACAATATTTGCAACAACAATTGAATTGGGAAACCCCCCAGCAAGATGCAACAGAACTCGGCCAGCAATCCGTTTTCGGTGGCTGCCTATGGCGAACGACCCCAAATGGGGCTGGACGTGGAGTTCGGAGCGGATCCGGCCAGCGGTGCAGCCTTCTTCCAAAGCGATGGCCGTAAACACGACGATCTCAAGCAGATGCTTGATAGCAATAAGGATGGCCTTAAGCTGGAGGCGATGAAGCGCATCATTGGCATGATTGCGCGGGGCCGAGATGCCAGCGATCTGTTCCCGGCTGTCGTCAAGAATGTTGTCTCCAAGAACATTGAGGTAAAGAAGCTGGTGTATGTGTACTTGGTGCGCTATGCGGAGGAGCAACAGGATTTGGCGCTGCTCTCCATATCGACATTTCAGCGTGCACTCAAAGATCCCAATCAGTTAATACGTGCGTCCGCCTTGCGTGTGCTCTCTTCCATACGGGTCAGCATGATTGTGCCCATCGTAATGCTGGCAATCCGCGACAGCGCCGCGGATCTCAGTCCCTATGTGCGCAAGACGGCGGCGCATGCCATACCCAAGCTCTATTCGCTGGATGCTGACCAAAAGGATGAGCTGGTCACGGTGATTGAGAAACTGCTCTCAGATCGCACCACCCTGGTAGTGGGCTCCGCAGTGATGGCCTTCGATGAGGTAGAGGCTTCGATATGCTATTCGAATATTGTCATGCCATTGATGAGGGTTTCTTTTATTTGATTCTGATTCAGGTTTGTCCGGAACGCGTGGATCTGATACACAAAAACTACCGCAAGCTGTGCAATCTGCTTGTCGACGTGGATGAATGGGGTCAGGTGATCATCATCAATATGCTGACTCGCTATGCGCGCACACAGTTTGTAGATCCCAATGCGGACGAGGAGCACGGCCAGGGCGAATCCCTCGATGCCGATGCGCCGGCCAATGAGCGATTCTATGACGAATCCTCAAGTTCCAGCAGCGATGAGGAGGCCAGCAGCGAGGACGAGGCACCAGGCCAGACCAAAGCCAAGTCCAGCAAGTCAAGCAGCAGCAACAACAACAACAACAATGGCAAGGACAAGGACAAGGTTAAGGATAAGGAGAAAGACAACGACAACAACTGCAGCAACAGCAGCAGCAACAACGGCTACCACATCGATCTCGACCATCGGCTGCTGTTGCGCCAGACCAAGCCGCTGCTGCAGTCGCGCAACGCCTCCGTTGTGATGGCCGTCGCCCAGCTGTATCACCATGTGGCGCCCCGCAACGAGGTGCAGCTGATAGCCAAGGCACTCATCCGTCTATTGCGATCGCACAAGGAGGTGCAGAGCGTGGTGCTCAATTGCATTGCGTCGATGTCGGCGCGTCGCAAAGCGATCTTCGAGCCGCATCTGAAATCGTTCTTTGTGCGCACCAGCGACCCAACGCACCTCAAACTACTCAAACTGGACATACTCACCAATCTGGCGTCTGCCTCGAGCATATCGCTCATCTTGCGCGAATTCCAAACCTACATCTCCAGCAATGATCGGCCCTTTGTGGCGGCCACCATTCAGGCCATCGGACGCTGTGCGGCGAGCATCAAGGCTGTCACCGAGACCTGCCTGAGCGGCCTCGTCCATCTGCTGTCGAATCACGATGGTGAGTTAGAGATGATTCAATATATATACATGTATTCGAATGCTTAACTCCTAAATCTTAACTCTACTCGAATCTCAAATTAGAGCACGTGGTCGCCGAGAGTGTGGTGGTCATCAAGAAGCTGCTGCAGAGCAAGGCCGCGGAGCACTATGAGATTATCACCCAGATGGCCAAGTTGATTGACTACATCAATGTGGCAGCCGCCCGGGCAGCCATCATCTGGCTAATTGGCGAATACAATGAGAAGGTGCCGTTGATAGCGCCCGATGTGCTGCGCAAGATGGCCAAATCGTTTGTGGACGAGCAGGATGTGGTCAAGCTGCAGGTGCTCAATCTGGGCGTCAAACTGTATCTCACCAATCCGGAGCAGACCTCGTTGCTGTGCCAGTACGTCTTTACGCTGGCCCGCTACGACACCAACTACGATGTGCGCGATCGCGCGCGCTTCTTGCGCCAGTTCATCTTCCCCGCCAGCGGCGGCAGCACCGTGCTCTCCCAGCATGCACGGGAGATATTCCTGGCCGCGAAGCCGGCCCCTGTGCCTGAGAGCAAGTATCGCGATGGCAATCTCTATCAGCTGGGCTCGCTCTCTCACTACTTGAATATGCAGGCAACGGGCTACAAGGAGCTGCCTCCCTTCCCCGCTGTGGCGCCCGATTCGAGTGTGCGCAACATCGCTGGCTATATGCATGAGAAGCTGCCCGGCGAGAGTCCGGCGCGCAGCAAATCCTCGTCGCAGGGCGCTGCCAAGGGGACGGGCGACAAGGGCTTCCTATCCGAATCAGAGAAGTCATCCGCATACACTGGCACCAGTGGCAGCAGCAGCGGCAGCAGCGGCTCCTCTGGCAGCGACGCCTCCTCCGGCAGCGACAGCGAGCCGGAGCAGGGGGCAACGCAGCCGGCGAAGGCCGCTCGGGTCCAAGCACAAAGCAAGGCCACCAAGGCGCCCGTTGCTAGTGGCCAGCTGATCGATGGCATCAACAATAGCAGCAGCAGCAGCAGCAACCCGATCGATCCGCTCGCTGTGGCTGCCGCTGCCGCCGCCGCTGCTTCCTCAACGGGCAACAACAACAACAACAACGCAGTCGCCAACTCGGGCACCTCCGACAGCGGCGAATCGTCGTTCTACAGCGGCAGCAGCAGCGACGAATCCGACAGCGACTCGGCCAGCGACAACGAGCAGCAGCAGCAGCAGTCGCAGTCAAAGAATGCTTCATCCGCCGATCAGAAGCAGGAGCCACAGTCGCAATCGTCAGCTAAAACCAATTTGGATCTGCTGCTCGATCTGGATGATATACCACCCATTGGCCCAGTGATGACGCCCTCGCTAGGTGGCTTCCTCACACCAGGTGAGATCTGCTCTCTCTGTCTCTCTTGAGAGATTTGCTCAGCTATTCATGTATCCATTTGCAGGCACTCCCATGCTGCCCGGCCAGGCTGCACTGCAGCCGGTGCAGGCGAGCAATCGCATCGAGCTGGTTGGGCCCTCGCACACGGAGTTTAAGCACAAGGAGCTGCTGAACAAGGTGAGCGGCCATGGGCTGCAGCTGTCGTACCGCTTTACACGTGCGCCGCATCTATATTCGGCGGCCATGTGCTCCATTGAGCTGCAGTTCCAGAATCGCAGCGAGCAGGTGCTGACCAACATACGAATGGGCCAGCAACAGCTGCCGCCGGGCATGCAGCTCAGCGAGTTTGCGCCGATCGCACAGCTGCAGCCGGAGCAGCAGGCCAGCGGCATTCTGGGCGTCGATTTCAACGACACAACGCACGCCATTGACTTCGAGCTCATCTCCAGCGGCGGCTGTGCACGGGTGCAGCTAAAGCCGCCGGTTGGCGAGCTGGTGCGCTCTGTGCAGATCAGCGAGAGCTTTCACAAGGAGGAGCGCGCCAAGCTGCGCGGCATGAACGAGCACCAGTGCGAGCTGCGCGGCGTGCAGCGGGACCTAACCGATCTGCTGACGCTCAAGCAAAAGGTCTACGAGTGCATCAATGTGGCCCACACGTACAGCTCGGCCAGCAACCAGCTCCATTGCTTTGCCGGCCAAACGCTGAGCTCCAAGAGTCTCGTGCTGCTCACGCTGCAATGGCAAACGGACGAGGCGCTCACGCTGCTGGTCAACTGCGAGAAGATGGTGATCGGATCGATGGTGCTCAACGAGCTGCGCAATGCGCTGCAGCAGAGCTTTGTCATGTGAATTGCGATGGCTGTATGGATGGATATATGTATATCTACATATATTCTATATATGATGCAGTCACATTTAGCCAGGGCAACACGAGATGGTTTCTTATGGTCACATGGAAGAAAGTCGCCGCACTATGTAAAGCTAAGCAGAACAAAAACGATATAACATACTAAACCTATATACATATACATAGACATATAGGGATATATGTCCATATACTAGCCTAGATTAAGCCAGATGCGATTCCATGCAGCTTAAATGAATGTAAAAGCTAAGCAACAATTTATATAGTCTCATCTGTATCTCTGTGTGTGGGTGTGTATGTGTATCTACATATATATATATCTACATATATATATATATATATGTGTGTGTATGTGTATATAATCTGTAACTACACTAAGTATCCTACATGTACATGTGTGTATGTATGCATGTGCACTCTAGCAATCGTGTTTGATGTTGTAACTCTGTTGCCTTCGTGCTCTATGCGGCCTTTCTCAAATCGTAGCATAACATAGAAGTTCTCTCTATATAGATATATGTATGTATGTATTGATGAATATATATTTATATGTGTATATATTCATATGTATATACGTAAAATATATATATGTTTGTCTAAGTGTCGTAATGTTAACTGAATTGTTGCCTCTTCAAATTTACTTTATTGAAAATGATTTTTGCTTATATATGTATATATATATATATACATATTTATATATATATGATATATGATATATATACACATAATGTACATGGCCTTTTGAGCATTTAGAAAGAGAAAGAGAGAGAAATAGATAGAGAGAGAAGAAATGCTTAAGCTTTCGCTTTTGTTTTCTATACATCATTGTATACATATACACATATATACATATATATATATAATTCGATTGTAAGACTATTTTCATGCCAGCCAATGTTTAGCAGTTGATAAACTCTATATCCATATATATATGTATATGTGTATATGTATTGCTGGAGCTTAGCTCCAATCTGAGCGACAATTATAGCCCATTTATCTAAATGTCTATTTTGAAAGATTCAATATTGCGCCGCGCTATAGCTAAGCCGTTTCCTACGCCAACTTTTCAAGCTCCCCCATTTTAATACTAGCTAAATCTTATTCATATTAAAGAGATATACATATATATATATATATATATATATATATATATATATATATATATATATATATATATATATATATATATATATATGCATATATGTGTATATCAAAGATTTTTCGAGGCATCTTTGTTGTTCCATTCGAATAAATACTTTTTTTTTTTTATATATATATACATATATTCAATAAGCGATTCGCGTTTCCAAACTAATGAAAATCCAATTACAAATTATATGTTTATTATTATTATATATTATATGCTTTTAAAAATTACGCTGAATGAACAAAAATCTATTGAAATAAACGGAATGTTTTAAAAAACAAAGATGGAATATTTTTTAAGACTTATTTTTCTGGTAGACATCTGGAAGAAACAAAATCGTAACAGTTATCAAATCTTCGTCTTAATGCACCCCACATCCAGTTCCAGTTCTGAAATTTGTCTAAAGCTTAACTCAAAATAAAACAAACTCATGTTTTTTTTTTTTTTTGCTTTTTCTAATTTATTGTGATTTTTGAGTTTTTTTTTTTCATCGTTTTGTTGTTGTTTCTGCTTGTTTTTTGTTTTTGCTTTGATTTGCACAATTAAAAAGCTCAATTTCATGCTTATAATATAAACCATTAAGATTTTAGTTAGCTAGATTAGTTGTTGCACAGCTGCAATTAAAAATTTGTTTGTTTTTGGTTAGGTTTAGGTTTGTAGGTCTGCGTTTGGAGGTTAAGTTTAACTGTATTTCTTCAAGTCTAACGAAATGAATGGGCAACCAAGTGTTAGAGAGAGGGAGGGAGAAAGAGGTTGTGTTGAGTAGGTGAATGAACTGCTTGCTGTGTGGGTGGTAGGCTAACTGCTTTTCCAACTGAACTGCTTTGCCAGCGGAACTGCTTGCTGTCGGATATTGGGCGCTAAATTTAAATTTCTTATGCTCGTTTGCGATTAGTTAGAGATTTGAATTGGTATTTATAACTGGATAAATTGTGGTTATGTGAGCTTTGAAAGAAGAGTCAAATGAATCTTAAAGGATAGAGAATCGGTGTGACCTTATGTGTGATTGGATAGAATGTCGATGAGTTAGTTAATAGCGGGGATTATTATGTCGATGTTGGTATTTGGCCTTGAATGAGCAATGCATATGAATATATAGATTAGGCATATATTTATATATATATAAGTTTATGTGTAGGATAGGTAGGCATATGAGCATGGATAGCGTTAAGTGTTGCGTTGTTCTTTAAAGTATTCGTTAAATGAAGTTTCGTTCAGTTGTCGTATATAGTATTCATATATCATATATCATGTGTATATATATGTATACTTATACTATATTTATATATGTATGCATATATTTATATAGATATAGTATAATAATCCGGACATTGTTTTCATATTTCATATAAAACTAGTTTGTTATTTTTTACGTATATATATAGTTATATATATATATGTATGTATATATATTATTTATGTATGTATATGCAGGTATTTTTTTTATATATATATTTATGCACACATACACATATGCTGTATGGTTGTATGTTATGTATATGTCTTTTATATATATGTATATATATTTATTTATATATATGTATGTCTAGGGATGATTTTCAATCACTTATTGTTACTTACGGTGTTTTGTATAATGTATGCTTTGCTTGGACTGACCGGACGCTTTGAGTTTTTGAGCTTTCTTCTAAGCGATTCTCATATTAGCATTTGCTTTCTCTTTCTTGCTTACTTTTGATAACATATAAAGCATGTTGTGTATGTGAGTGTGTGTGTGTGTGTGTGTGTTTCATTGAAATGTAACATCAATAAAGCACCAGGCGCATAACTCTCAGCTCTAACTAACCTCACTTTAAGAGCGACAGAGAGAGACAAATAAAATTGTCTATCGCTTTTCTTGACATTATTTGCATGTGTATGTGCATGTGTGTGTGTTGGATGCATTTGAAAAAAATAAATAAACGAATTATCTATAAATGTGTGTGCCGTTTGGAATTTTTCGTTAGCCTTACTTTTTTCAGTATTTTGCAGTATTTTTGTAGTATCTTTGTTGCTGTTGTTCAGATCTAAACTTATTTTGAAGCTAGGGCATATTTGTATACATATGTCTGTATATATATGTGTGTGTGTAAGTGTGTGAGGGGGCGGGGGGTAGGTTAATGTAGTTTTGATTACGCCATTATTATTCAGTTATATGTATGTATATATGTATATATAATGCTTGCATATAATGCTATATATACTCGCGTGTATTTCTTTGATATACGTATATATATATATATATATATATATATATATATATATATATATATATATATATATATATATATATATATTATATATGTATATACATACGTATATAGAGAACTATACACATAATGCATAGATGCAGAAAGTGTTATAGTTGCTGCTGCTGCTGTTGTTGTTGTTGTAGTTTTATATCCTTGGAGTATCCTGCTAGTTAGTGGCTTAACTTTAGTTTTTAGGGACTAAGGCCGGCAAATCGTGTCGCGTGCTTAAAGTTTCTTATACCAATATAGATAATGCTCGCCATCCTCGACCATTAGCTCATCGACACCTAATCGGCAGTTAAGAGATATCGATTATTATATATAGACAACCGATATAGATATATGTGTGTCTGTGCTACCCACCAACAGGCGCAATAAGCTGATTCCCAGGCGTATTATTTGGATCGGGTAGTTCGGGCAATCTGTAGAGCAGCCAATAGTGATATCTGGATGGGGATAAATATGGATTAGTGCTATATATTATCTCTTATATTGTATAGTGAGACCTACCCTCGCGGCTCCTCGTTCTTGCCATAGAGCGTGTGCACATAATGCCCATTAGGCCACTCGCGCGCCTCAAAAATGAATCTGCAGAGGGAACAATAGAGAGTTTAGAGAGCTATACATATATGCGGGTAGTGTAGATAATGCATTGTAGATCTATTGATTCGAACTAGAACTATCTATCCTGTTCATTTCTGACTAAACATGCTACTCCATATTTATAGAAATGGCGTTTTGGGATCTGGCTCAGATCATGTTAGCCCCATGAATAGAGTTGGTCCTAACCTTGGATCCATTTCGGCTGCCTGTGTCATGGCCTTGAAGAAGCTCGTGTTCTTTGGCGAGACGAGGGAGAGGGAGAAGGCCTCAGTCACATTGGAGCCCACCCAGAGGGTGTAGGTGTACGAGATGTTCTTGGCGTCGGACTCCTCGGCCGAGGAGCTCAATCCGAAGGGCAACGCCAGCTTTGGTTCACCATTCTCTGCACAACGGGAAGGATGTTAGTATGGGCTGGTAAAGGAGTCCAGGTGACTGGATTGGGCTCACCTGTGGGATCGCTGCTCTCGCGTATGACATGGTCGCATTGGAGTGCGCGCACTGCGCCCAATCCCTTCCAGCCGAGGGCCAGGATGATGTCGGCGGTGAGGCCGACGCCAATGTCCGGCTCCTGGCCGTCTTGGAGCGGCTCCTCGCTCCAGCCGCCGTCGGCGCGCTGCCTGCTCAGTATGTACCGTGAGGCAGCCGTGCGATTCCAGTGGCCGGCCGGATCGTACTCCAGATCCTGGAGCGCCTGCATGGCCAGCGCTGTGCTGCGCAGCGAGCCGAAGCTGCCGCGCTGATCCTGCAGGCTGGCCAGGCCGCGGGCCGGCCGGCGCACAAAGTGCTGCAGGTGGCGATGGCGATGGTCGGTCACGATGCAGCGCAGCGCCAGGATCACCATCGCAATGGCATCGACGCTCTGGTCCGTCACGCCGCTGGCTATGTCCAGGAGGCGGCGTATTTGGCGCTTGCGCACATGCGCCGCCGAGCTGCAGGCGGAGAGGGTGGTCAGGGCGAACTCGATGTCCTGGGCGGGCTCGTGATGCTGCAGCGTCGCCACCAGGTCGTGTCCATGGAAATGCTTGGGATCCTTGCACAGAGAGCCCAGGGCGAGCACATACCGAGCCAGCTTGTCCAGATTGAGCGGCTTGGGCAGCGTATGGTGGCGATCAAGCATGGCCAGGATCTCGATTTCCATCTCCTTCACGGAGAGCATGTCCTCCAGCTCCTGTATCACCTGCAGGTGGGCATCGGCACTCTCATTGGGATCCCGGCCGCCAGAGAGCTCCTTGGCCAGGATCACCACGTGCGTGTCGTTGCCCCAGCCATAGTCCGAGGCGCGTTTCTCCTTCAGCCAATCCAAGGCACGCAAAATCGCCTCCTGCTCGCCTTTGTTGGGCGTGGCCGAGCCAATTATCTCGTGCGGCGGTGCTGCTGCAGTCGCAGTCGCCGTCGCCGTCGCAGTCGCAGTCGCTGCTGACTCTGCCGTGCCGTTGCCATTGCCTGCGGGCGGCAGCGCTGCAACAGCGACGCCGACGCTGGACGTGGTCTCCTGCTGCTGCTGCTGCTCAATGGCGGCCAGCGTAGCGGCAGCGCTGCTAGTTGTTGTTGTTGTTGTCGTCACTGCTGTCGCTGCGCTGCTGCTGCTGCTGGTGCTGCTGCTGCTGCTGGTGCTGCTGCTAGTGCTGCTGTTGTTGCTGTTGCTGCTCTGCTCAGCGCTGGCATCGCTGCTGTTGCTGTTGCTGTTGCCGCTGCCGGTGCTAACGGTAAAGTTGTCGTAGTCAGCGGCCAGCGGCTGCTGCGGCGGCGGTGCAGCTGTGCTTGAACTAAAGCTGGGACTGCCCAGCACGCCGGCTTCGACAGCGGGCAGCGTTGCGTTCTCAGTCAGCGTCAGCGCCGGCAGCGCGATGAGCAGCAACAGCAGCGGCAGTGAGTGCATCTTTGTTGTTGTTGTTGTTGGTATTCCTTTTATGATTATGCTCAGTCAGCTGGAAAAAGAGAGAGGAAGAGATAGAGAGAGATAGAATAAGCAGAGTGAAGCAAAAGGCAAAAGTCAGCAAGCAGGAAGATGTAAAGGCTGCGGGCGAAGAGAGGCGGAGCGGGGCCAGTGCGCAGGCAATGGCGGCAATGGAGGCGTTGCCTTGAACTGAATTCTCTGCACACTCACACACACACACACATAGACGCACACATACATGGACATATTGCATATTACATTTTTGCTAGCGTCATGCAATTATCGATAATTATAAGCTAAGATCGATATGCCGTCCCTTGCCCACACTCTCCTGTGCCGGTGTGTGTGTGTGTGTGTGCCTGTGTGTGTGTGTGTCAATTAGTCATCATAAAACTAGACAAAAAGTTGCCAAGCAGCAAGGCGCGCGACACACACAAAGGAAACCAAGCTCTATGTGGGTGTGTGCGTGTATGTGTGCATGGGAGAGGCAGAGGCAGAGAGCGCGCGCTGGGCTTGGCGCTGTATGAGCAATAAAAGTTAATTAAGTGGCAACAAAAGTGTTGTGCTGCCGCTTACATAATGCAATAAATACGGCAAGGATGTGCCATGAGCAGCCGTCACAAGCAGAAGCAAAAATTGTTTTTAATCAAATTAATGACACAAAGCAGCAGCAGCAGCAGCAGCAATAATAGCAGCCAGCAACAACAAAGCAAATTAAGCTGCTGCTGCTGCTGCTGCTGCTGCTGCTGCTGCTGCTAGGTGCCGGAAAGTCTGCAATGACAACGGCAACACTGGCGCCTGCTGTGCGCGCTTGCAGGACAGCAACACTGGCGCCCCCCGCCTGTTGTTGCTGTTGTTCATGTTTTCGCGTAATTAACTGCACTTTTTGAACATTCACGCTCACGCCGATTCGCACTCTCTCTCTCTCTCTCTCTCTCTCTCTCTTATGACACTTGCTCAACTTTAACTTCATTATGCTGCCTGCTGCCTGCTGCTGCTGCTGCTGTCGACTTACCTGCTGCGTCTTTGTCACTCCCTTTCTCACTCTCTGCTCGGGCTGTCGCTCTCGTGCTCGGTCGCTTTGCGCTTTGCGCTTTGTGTGTTTGTCGTCTATTATCCGTTATTGCTATTGCTATTGTTGTTGTTGCTTTTGCTGCGTTTTGTGGCCTCTCGTTGTTGTTGTTGTTGTCTTGTCTTGTTATTGCTGCTTCTGCTGCTGCTGCTGCCACTGATGTCTATTGATTTTTTATGCCAGGACTAGGCGACGTTTGTTTAACTCTGTTCAAATATTAGTTGTTGTGACTGTAGTTGTGCGCGCACACACATTGGCTCGCACAATCAATAAATTATGAATGGCTAATTCCTGTTGTTGTTGTTGTTGCTCTTGCTTTTGTTTTATATAATCGCAGGACACTATGTGTTATATCTATCTATATGTATGCACACATATATAATATATTAGATATATACATATGTATGTATATATTTGTGAGTGGGCTTCTTCTATAATTGCTAATAATGGTCTGAAGTAACGGAACTTTGTGCTGTTAGCAGCATATCGGCTGCCTGCTCTCAGCTACACGTACACGCACACGCACACCCACACACTGGGACACGGACACGGACACGCACACGGACACTGACTCACACAGCTGTTCGTTGCAAAAGTAACGGCACTGAAGCTGCGTTTATTTCGCGACTCCAATTGGTTGTCTAACAATTGTTGTTGTTGTTTTCGATGCTTCTTCTGCTGCTGCAGTTGATCTTGTTGTTATTGTATTGTAGCTAGCTAAACGCTGGCATTGCTGTTTAGTTACTTTAGCTGCTGTTGTTGTTGTTGTTATTGTTGCTACTTTTGTCTGCACTGACAGTTGTTCAATCAAGTTGTTGTGGCGGTTGCCGTCCGCTCTCGACTGACTCTTTATAAGATAGGCACTGCACGCACGGCTAACAAAATAATAAAAAAAAAAACATGTCTGTACGTGCAGTGCTGCCACTATTCATAAGGCTACGTGCAGGATATACGCGCGATATGGCAGCTCGCTTGAGGCTAGTTTCAGCCAGGTTGCACAGCAATTCGAATTAGGTGTGTGTCAAGGCTAAGGCATGTCTGTGCTACGTATGTGGAACTCAACAAAGCGGGTTTCAGCTGTGCTGCATATTTCGCATATGCGAATTGGGTGTGTGTCAGCGCTAAAATTTCGTTATGATTAACAGAAGGAGGGGGAGCGTGTGGAATTGCAAAGCCTTTTGCGGGATGACATGAACAGAGGCAATGCATTTAACAGCTTCGTAAAGCATGTCACTTTCGTTAGCCTAGCGCGTTTTCGAATCGGGTGTGAGTCTGAACTAAGGTTAAGGCTTTAGTGTGACCAGGATAGAGGCACCTGGCGTTAGGTATCTGTACCTTAGATGAAGGAAGATTGGCTTTCAGTGTAACAAAGGAAGGAAGGTGCTAATACTTGATAAAGTGGTGGGACGTAATAAGCATTGGTTGCCTGTCCAGGTAATATGATAAACCGTCAGGCGTGTCAGCGGTGTGTGTCTTGGCTTCGGTTCAATTTTTTTTTCAATTTTTCTGTATGAATAAAAGTCAATCAAAACGCTTTCTGCAATAGAATTTGTTTAAGATGTGCGCTCATCCCAACTTTTAATTTTCATTTGTATATTTACTAAAGCTTGGGCTAATACGTGACACGGATATTCCGCAGTTGTCGCAATTAGGATAAGGTGTGTGTCCATACTAAATGAGACACGCTTCTGCTGCTTAAGCTGTTGTGTGAAAAGGATAGGCTGTCAATCAAGTCAGCTAGGGTGTGTGTCCAAGCTAAGCTTCAAATGATATCTTAAATTCTGATTAGCTTCTTGTTTGCAATTATTAAATGAGAATTGAAAGCTTTTGAGCAATCAAATTTGTTGACAAAAACGTAAATGCAGAAAGTTTGGCCTTTGGCCAGCCTCGGCTTCTGCCTTAATCTTTGCCTTTACAAATTTGTTGTTGTTTTCTTTTGGCTGCTGCTGCTGTGTCAGTTGTTGCCGCTGCCGCATCGCCTGTTGTAATTTGATATAGTTTTGTGTTGTGTCCGCCGACAACAATCAACAGCAGCAATAGCAGCAACAACAACAATAACAGAAAATGCCGCCAAGCCGCCGACGTTGAGGCCAAATGGTCGACAATGGCATTTGTTGCTGTTTCGTGGACCAGGACGAGCCAGGACGAGAGGAGAGGGCGAGCCAGGACTTGCGGATTGCTGAAGCTGATGATTGCCTATCGTTTTCCTCGAGCAATTAAAAGAACAAGCAACCATATCGCTTACCACTATGAAATCTATATGAGCGCAGCCGTAGCCGGGGCACTGAGGGGCGTGCGGCGGGGCGGGGCGTGGCGAAACAAAAGCCAAGGGGAAGTCGAAGCCGTTGATGAAGCTGCGCCAACAGATCTCTCAGTTCTCTCAGTTCACTCAGGTCGCTCAGCTCGCATTGTGCAGTTATGACAGGCGTCCCCCTCGCTGCTGTCGGCGCAGATGAAAGGACGACGGCAGCGCAAGCTTTTGTCGCTGATCCTGGCCGCGGCAGCTGCCGATCAAACGGCCACGGCCGGCCGAGCACCTTGCCTTGCCCCCATCCCTCATTCTGGTGCTGCTGCTGCTGCTGCTCCTCCCGCACACCTTCGCCCTGCGTCCTTCGTCCTGCGTCCTTTGCCTCACGCACAATTTGATAGGCGACAGATCGCAGATTGCAGATCGCAGATCGAGAACTCTTTAAATGCAGCTTAGCCGCCTACTTAGCTTCTCAACTTGATGCTATCTGGTTAGCGAGACAGCCAGATCCTTGCGCACAGGACACGGCCAATTGTCGTTCGTCGATTGCCGATTGTCGATTGTCTGTTTCCGTTTGCTCAGGTACACGCTGAAGGGATGCGGCACCTAGCTGCATGGCCGTGGGTGCTCAGCTCTAGCCGGCGGCCTTGTCTGGCCTCGTTGTTATCCCTGTTATCCTTGCTTTGTTGAGCCTTGCTGGCTGCGCAATATTTGGCAACCCAATTATGTCTGCTCGCATTTGTTGTTGTTGTTGCTGTTGTTGTTGGTGTTGCTGTCTGCTGTTTGCTTAGCCGGCGCTATTTATTCAAGCCTTGAGCGCAGCCGAACAATAGAGCCACAGAGCCTTGAGCTATTATCCTGCCAGATCGGCAGCTCCTTCCACGGCTTAACGCAATTTCCACGTTTTGCATTCGGCGCGCCCCTTCGCTCCTTGCGCAATCGAAACAATTGTCCAACTAGCTCTATTTATTCCACTATTTGTGCGCCTGCGTCCCAGGGCGCAGCAGATGAGGAGCGCGATCTGATCTGATAAAAAAAAAAAAAAATAATAATAAAAATAGAAATCCACAAAACAGAAATGAGAAAACCCAAAACTGAAAACTGAAAATGGAAAACAAAACATCAACAGCAACCGAAACCGAAACGAATCGAAACAATCGAAATGAATGCAACCAACTGCAAAATGAGTTGCGTTCACGATTCGTCGATGCCGAATGGAAAATCGGAAAATGTGAAAATGAAAATTGTATATGAGAAACGATAGACAACAACTTTTGACTAGTTTCTGCCTAGGAATTTACGGATGGAGCCTTGCCGAGCGACAGCTAGAGCCGATTACAGTGAAAGCTCCTCAGAGTGGACTTGAAGGACTCTACACTGCCCGCCATAGGTGTTTTGGCAAATGGATTCAGCTCCGGGACGAAGCCTAAGGATATAGGCACCTATGCCCCTTGCTTGGCTTGAATTTACTTAATTATTATTTAACATAAACAAATACACAATAGGCTAAAATGTGCTATCAAGGCTAAGGAAGGTTTTACCAAACGTTACACAATTTGTAATATGTATTATCCTGTATTATAATTGCTGTTCATAAGAAACATTTTGAATTATGTGAACAAATTTTATTTTATTTGACAAATATTTTTATTTTATCTATATATTTTTCTTTAAGATATATATACGATATATATACATATGTATATATACGAAAAAGTTGATTATTTTGTGTGCTTGCAGGAAAAATGTTTTCCCAATTGAATAAAAGACAAAACTTAAAAATTTTTTTTTATTTATTTATTTATTTTTTTTTTTCAATTTCAATGTGAATATAAATTTATTATATTTAAAATAATTTTCTAACCAGGGAACGTTAAATTTTGTAAAACTGACAAGTTTTATTTGATTTAATTTTTTTCTCTGGGTGTTCTTTTAATTAATTTATGTATATTATTAATTTTATATGTATTGTTAGGTTCTATTAGAAGAAATTTCTCTGAAGCCATTTCAAAGAAATTCTCAAAGTAATTATGAAAACTCTAAAGATGTAGATGGACTCTATATATGTGTGTAAATAAAGATATATTTGTATACAATGTCTAATATTGTTTGTTTAATGTTTTTTTTTTCAACCAAAAAATTTATAATTTATTAAATTTAGAAAAACGTAAATGCTAAGATATAGATTGGATTCGATGAGGTATATATGTCAATATGGTATATGTACTTAAATATTCGGTTCTGTAGCTAATTCGTATAAGAAATCACAATAGCAACTCCGAAAAGGCGCGAATGAAACTTTTACCGTTTTTTTTTTTTTTTTTTTTTGAAAAAAAGAAACAATCTGTAATGCAATCGAAAAAGTTTGCATTTTGAGTCCTTAGCTAAATTTATATATGTATATGAATGGGACAGTTAGTCAATCAGCAAATGTCTTAATCGATTGACTAACTGATCAATCAAATATGTATAGACTGTAGAGGTCACCATACTCTATAAGCCTAATGACAATGACTCAATTAAAAACATAGCTTGATCATCAAATTGATTCATCAATCATTTAATCAGTCTAATAGCGAGTCAATCATGCTGTATGGAGGCACTCAATCAGTTGTACGATTTACCAGTGCGTCGGTCAACCAATCAATCTGACCTCAATCCTTGAGTTACCTCAAGCAAGCAAGCACCTCAGTCAATCAGTCAGTCAATCAATTAGACAATCAGTCAGTCAATCACGCAGTTAAAGATATAAGAAAAAACCAGTCAATCGACTGTTCAGTCAGTCTATCAACTATAAAGTAAACATTCCATTCATATGTTTGCCTCGATCTCCTGATTCATCATCAATCAATACATCAAATTGCTCTAGACATAGCTGACATAGTTATTATACTTGATCCATGACTCGACTGCGACTCTCTGGAGAGCCCAATTAGTAGAAAAGTTCACTTAGACTTTAAATAAATATATTACTAAGGGACATCAGAGAGAGTGAGAGAGAGAGAGAGAGAGAGAGAGAGAGAGAGAGAGAGAGAGGATGTGGCACAAAGGCGACTAATATTGAAAAGAAAGCGAAGCGAGCAACGGCAAATGGCCGCAAATCAACAAACACAGAAGAAACAAACAGACAAACAAACAAACAAATAAAACAACTGCCAAATAAACAGATAGACTAGAGGCAGGAGCAGGAGCAGGAGCAGGAGCAGGAGCGGGGCGGACTGGCTCGGGGGACATGTGTCGGGCGCTCTGTGGCGAGTACATAGGCGCCTTACATAAGCTCCTATAACACGCGCGCTCTCATTCTCTCTCACTCACTCACTCCCTCTCTCTCTCTCTCGCTCGCTCTCTCTCTGCCACATCCACCCACTCAAAGCAGTAGAAGAAGCAGCAGCAATACAAGGACAACGCAGCCAGCTAGACAGACAGACAACCAACACCTAAAAGGACAGACGGCTGGGACGGTGCTAGAGGGCTGAGGTACGGGCGCTGGCAGTCAGTCAGGCAAAGCTAACTATGCCAGGACACAAGCCAAAGGACGCGCCAGCGAGTGGTGCCAAATGCTCGGTCCATGGCCGTTGTCGTTGTTGTTGTTGTTGGTCCTTTGGCGCTAGGCAAAAGCCCAGAGCCACAGCAAAATGAAGCCAAATGAAGCAACGCAAACGACGACAGACACAAGGGTAGCACCAGGACACGACAGCACAGCACAGCACGGGGCAGGGCAGGGCAGGGCAGGGTAGGGCAGGACTCAACCCCTAGCCCACAATGCAGGCACTCAGCCAGGCGGGCTAACATTGGGAGGGTTGCTCGCCGGGTTGGCTGCCATCTCTAAGGGCGGCTCAGCCAACCAGCACCGCCTCGCCTCGCACCGCACCGCACCGCACCGCACCGTCCCCTCGTGGCAAGGCAAGTAAAGCGCTATAAGAGCAAATATGGCTGCCAACACCCGAATCCGACACGTAAAGTGACGCGTTAGCTGCGTTGCTATGACAACGAGCGCGTCCTGAAAGTCCTGGACTCGTCTCCTCGCCTAGCCCAGCCGCGTGCCACCTCCTCTGGCCGTACAACTTTTGCTGTTCACCTTTTTTTTTTCTTCTCTTTTTTTGTGTTACCAACTTTTTCTTTAGCTTTTTATCATTTCTGTTTTTTTTTTCGTTTTTTTTTCTCTTTTTGAATATTTTTTTTTTTTGAGCTGTTGGGGATTTGTCGTCCGCTCGTAAATAAAGTTGTCGACGCAAGGTAGCTGCAGCTGATGCTGTGGATGCTCCTGCTGCTCCTTCTACTCCTGCTGCTCCTGCTGCCTTCCATCTATCGGCCAGCTAAAGTGTAGACATGTCGGCCGTCATTGGCTTGCATTTAATGAGATTTTCCTGCTATCGCTGCTCCCTTTTGCACTTTTCATTCTACTTTTGCTTTTTTTGATTGGATTTTCGTTTTCCTTTCCTTTGCTCTTTTTATTTTGTCAGCCAATATTGTGCACAGGTGAACGGAAATTTACCTGGATGCGTGTGGATGGTGCGGCTCTTGCACTCATCTCTGGTATTGAGCCGTTGAGAATCGCATAGAGCGGCAATGGGACTGTCTCTGGCACTGTATGCAGTTTATTCACGAGCCATGTTTAATGCTCGCCTAAGTGTAGCATCCATAGCACCGTCTTTCCGTCGGCTCATTTTGCTAGAGATGGGAAATGCGGCATAGAGATATAGATGGATAGAGATCTATTTATATTTATGTATCCATAGGTACTCTTTCTGTTGAAAGTCTGTATAGTTCTGCATTGTATCGTCTGCATAGTGAAATATGAGAATATTGCTCATGGTATCTGCTTAGTAAGTCAAATAACAATATGGAAGCCAGTTAAGATATACTAAAAGATCATCATATAAACTATAGCTGGATCATCTATAGATCTGGGGAGTGTTATGACTTATTTTCCTCATTCTGTGCAACATCAAAGAGAAATACATATATAAAAAAAATGTATTTTTTATTTATTATTATTATTTTTTTTTATTGCTAGAACTTTACATGGAATTCTGGAAAACTTGTTATAGAATACCTTTTTGTAGCTCGTTCAATTTTTATTATTTTAGTTTTTTTTTTATACGTTTTTTTTTTTTTTATATATATATATGTATAATAAAATGATGTTATGTATGTATCTAGACATAATATTTGTATTTATTTAGTAGACTTTCAATAACTCACAGTGCTGAAATGGGTTTTACAATTTATCTAGATATTCATTTAACGAGGCTAAATAACATTTTAAATTGACGTAGATTCTTTATATGTAAACTAAAGTATTGGGCTTGGTTTCAATTTTCAGTTTACTAAATAAAGCCTAAATAGAAAATAAACTTTTTCATTTGAGTGATTTGGGACAAATCGTAATTTCGTTTGTCTGTGAAGTGGGCCCAAGATTAGTTCAATCTATGACAGGAGACGGTGCTCTCGCAATCTAATTCAGGTGGACTCTAGTTAACTGGAAGAAGAGACGAAGAAGAAGCAGAAGTGAATGCAATCTAAAATTACATTTTCTGTATATATTTGTTGTTGTTGTTTCGCTATTTTGTCTTTTTTCTTATTCGCTGAGCTTCACATCTTTGGGCCAAAAGCTTTGGTTAAAGCCTGAATTGTTGCAGCTGTAGAGCAGTTCGAATGTGGGCTTAATGTCTGTGTATGTGTGTGTGGGCGTGGCAATAGATCACTGAAAGCAGCTGAGCGCATCACGTGCAAGCGATAAAGTTGCGGCAGTAACAACAACAACAACAGCGTGAGAGACAGCAGCAACAACAACTAGCAGCAGCAACAATAGATGGACAGACAGCAGCAACTAGCAGCAGCAACTAGCAACAGCAACAGCAACTAGCAACATGTATGTAAGCACTTCGTTGTTGTTGTAGTTGTTGTTCTAGCTGTTCTAGTTGTTGCTGTTGTTCTTGCAGTTGTTGTTGCAGTTCTTACTGCTGCTTCGACTGCTGCTGCTAATTGTTGTTGCTGTTGTTGCTGCTGCTGCTATTGTTGCTAGTTGTTGCTGTTGTATGTATATGTTGCTTCTGGTTATTGTTGCTGATAGCTGTTAATGCAGCTACTTGTAGTTGTTGTTGCTGTTGCATCTGCCACTATTGCAAGTTGTTGCTGCTGTTATTGTTTCAGTTGCTGTTTGTGGCCTGGTTGTTATTGTTGTTGCTGTTGTTGTTACTATTGCAGTTGTTACTTCTCTTGCTCTAGCAGCAATTGTTGTTATTGTTGTTGTCGTTGTTGCTGTTGTTGTTGTTGCTGATGCTGTTGTTGCCACTATTGCTAGCTGTTGCTGTTGTTATTGCTGTTTCAGTTGCTGTATGTATCCTGGTTGTTGTTGCTGTTGTTGTTGCAGCTTCTACTGCTACTGCTAGTTGCTGTTGTTGTTGTTGTTGCTGCCACTGTTGCTAGTTGTTGCTGTAAATATTCTGGTAGCTGTTGTTTTTATTGTTGTCATTGCTGTTGTTGTTGTTGTTGTTGCTGCCTGTCACGCTGCTTATGACAAAAAGCTTTTCAACGTTGTTAGCTTAATAACTGCCAGCAGCTGAGTGTTTGCCACTGCATGTGTGTGTGTGTGTGAGTGTGTGAGTGCAGGCTTTTAGGCTTTTCTTTTCGGCTGCTGCAGCTGCTGCTGCTGCTGCCTGCATTCAGCTATGGCCGCCTTCTGCTTCCACTTTTGCTTTGCCATTCGTTTCGTTTCGTTTGTTTATTCTTTCTTTTTTTGTGGCAAGCTGCATAATTACAACAACTGCAGCAGCAGCACGACAAGAGCCACGATAGACATGCACCTGTGTGTGTGTATGTGTGTTGCTCTTCTAAGGACATGTGCCAATATGGCCAACTGCGGTTGCCAACTGTCAAAGCCGGCAGCCCTAGAAGTGTCTCCCTCTCTCACTCTGTGTGTGTGTGTGTGTGTCACTGATGTTGGATTTTTGTGACAAAGCTACCCCAACCAGAAGCCCAGCACCCAGTCACCCCAGCTAAACTGCATAGCTCTCTCTCACTCTCTCTCTGTTAGTCCTTGTTTTCAGTCTCAGCCTCCTCCTTCTCCACCTCCTCCACCACCTCCTCATCATGTTTCGACGTGCTCATTTCGTCGAGTGGCGCAGGAAAAGAAAACAAAAGATTTCTGCTTGCTGCACCTCGTGTTGCTACAAAGACACCGACTCACACTCACACACACACACACACCCAGCCACACTCAGGCACCGCCTGCAGCCACGCCCACGGCACAGTTTGGCCCCTTTGCAGGGAATGCATTTTGCACTTTATTAGAAGCAAATCAACGAAGCAGAAAAGTCAAATGCAATGTTGATTAGTGCACAAAATGGAAGCCAGAGGGCGCCACAGCGCTTGCCACGCCCACAAGCTGTGCCTGTACAGTCTGTCAGTCAGGAGTAGACCAAGAGCGGGGATGCGGGCTGGCAGTTGGCGTCCATTCGATTGTGCTGGGGGTTAGCATTGCGGTTGACAAGCTGCTAAAATTGACGCTTGGCGGATTCCTAATTCGCATCGAGACAGTCAGAGCCGGGGCCAAGGGGGTCAAGGGGTGCCAGCAGGGAGGGAGTAGGCGGATAGGGGATAGGGGATGCTAATACATCTAAGCACTCTACTTAAAAGTACTTGAAAAGTGCAAAGGAAAAGAAAACAGAAAATTGGGATCGAATCATAGTTTTTCTTTTTTTTCTATTTTGATAATCCTGATTGATATGGTAAGCAATATCTTTACTAACTTAACTTTTATAAGTCAACTGATAATGTTTCTATGGAAGTTGTTGAACTGATTAAGGAAGTAATTAACGACAGATTGACTGATTGATTGATTGACGAGGTCTCGTAAGCTGGACAACTGCTATGCTTACTCTACTCCAAGTACTTCATCAAGTAGAAGAGTAGAAGTTCCAGATAATGGGAATTATTTATGGGTGTAAAAATGTATATTGTAGAGTCTTTCAATATCTGATGATGATATATGGTCATAGTCAGACAACATAGGAAGAGCTGTAGAGCTGTCGAAGCAGAAGCATCTGAACCAACCGATGCTCACCCTGCATCGAGTTTCTCACTCTGCTCGCACTACGAGCACCGGCTGGGCACGATCATCAAGCACGATCGATGTTGCGGGAGAGGGAACAGACGTGTGCAAAGAATGAAGAGAAAATGGAATAAGGCAAAACGAAATCTCTTTACAAATTGAAATCGCTTACAAAGCTAATCTATTGGGTCGATTGCCCCTCTTGAATGACGGTGTTAGTGTAGTTCTGCTGGCTGCTGGGCGCAACAATTACGAGAAAGGCTACTTCATAGGGCTGCGAAGATGGATTCAAATTTTAGAAGGTATTCATTGCATATTTGATTTATAAGAATTATGCAATGAAGATATTGTTGCAGTAGCGTAATATTTGGTATTTTTATTTACTAGTGCTACCAGGTAGTACTAATTTGATTTTCAACTTCTGCATATTATCGGTTTCATCTTTCAGTCAGTTGACATCATTATATCCGCGGAATAGCCAAGAACTTTAAAGTAAATTCAATGGAAGATCAATGTGGAATATTTGTTTACTATTATTATGTTCATGTGTGTGTTTCTATAGTAGTATTTATAGGAATTGCAGCCGCAAGCTTGTTGTATTACTTGGACTAAAAGTATGTGAGATTGACGTGGATTGTAGTAAATATTCATATGCAATAGATGATATCTCTTTGAGTATTCTCTTCCAGAGTATTTTTGTCCAGAAATGTCATAGAGTTGAGTTATGCCAAATGCTCTACTTTCAACCGTAAACCTAGCCAATTTGGTCCTGATGTAAGTTGCAAAAAGTTAAATGGAGTGTTCCATAAAAAAAAATTTTTTTATTAATAATATTCCCATAAAAATGGAAAAGAAATTATTATCGAAATTCCTTTCAAATAAACGCGAGTCTGCGTTTAGCTCTAAAGATGTAGGGGATATAGTTTTGTAACTGATTTACGATTAAATTCTATGTATATACGAACTTAAAAAAAAAAAAAAAAAAAAAAAAATACAAAAACAAATTTCAAGTTTCTAGCTCTTATATCATTCGGACAGGGCTCAAGACCAACAATATACATATGTATAAATACACCTGATGGGATCTGCCACGCCCCTTCTGCCTGTTACATATATGTTAACAAAACCATTATACCCTGCTTGCCCATTTTCAATGAGTTCAGGGTATATTCATGAATAGATCATATCCATTAGATATTAGAGCAGAGCTCTCATATCATATATACAGTGCATAAGCATAAGTATATGCCTAAGCTTATGCATCATACAAATCATATATTTATATGAATATATTAATGCACTTCTCTGATGTCTCTCACTTGTCTCAGCAACCTTCTCTCTCTCCACACACACGCACACACACACTCGAACAGCTGGCGCTGGGCTAAATTGGGCAGAGCAACTCTTCATCACAGTCGCTGCGCCTTTACGCCCACCTGCCACACCCCAGCCCCTCGCCATAAAAAAGTAAAAAAGAAAAACGAATTGGGAATCCATGTGACATGCCTGGCGACCCTTTTAGCTGAAATTTCTTTTGCTGCTCAAATTTGGATTTCCTTTTTGCTTTCGCTTTTCACTTTTTTGTTTTTACTTTTTTTTTTTTTTTAATTACGCATATTGCGGCAAAGCTGAATGCCTCAACAGACTCACACACACACAAACACGTAACCCTTGGGCTGTGCCACGCCCCCTCAGCCTTGCTTCCTCACTCCCCCTCTCTCTCTCTCCCTCGCTCTCTCGCGCGCTGTGTCTGGCACTCGAGTCGTGCAAATCCAAACGGAAATATGCGCAAATTAAGCCGTTTGTTATTTACGGAAATTATAAAACGCGTCAAGTGCGCCCCAAGTTCCGCCTACACCCACCCCCGCCCCGTTTCGACTCAACAAAAATATGTATATATAACGAAAAAAAAGAAGAAAAATTAAAATTGAAATAAACCCCCAAGCTGACAAAAAGCTAAGCCCCAATGCTTGGCTCTGGCTTGGCTCTGGCTCTGGCTCTGGTTCTGGTTCTGGTTCGGCTTGCCTTGCCATGGCTGTTGGCTCAGTCAATGCAAGAAAATGTCATGAATGCGATTTGCTAGGTGGGCTCTCTGAGCAAGGGGGAGGGGGCGTGGGGTTGGCTACCACTTGAATGCATGTGAATGACTGCCAACTGTTTGGAGTGACTCGCAGCTGCTCGCAGGCTAAGATGGCTGCCAGGGCAAAGTACTCGACAGTCCTCAGTCCTCAGTCCTCAGTCGTCAGTCGTCAGTCGGCGGGCACTTAGGCGGTAATGCAGCGCCATGCAATTTTTACAAGCTTCAATACCTAGGCGAGCTACCCTTAAGCCTAAAGGCCCCACCTCCGCCCCAAGCGAGACACAGAGAGCGAGAGAGAGAGAGAGAGATGCAGACTGGGGCGCGCTTGTGTTTGACTTGCATTTAGCGCAGTCAACGACAACAGCAAACGAGACGCAGTTGTTGTTGTTGTTGCTGTTGTTGTTGTGTTTGCCAAGTCAAGCAACCCTTATCCCCTCCCCCCAATAGGCCCCCCCATTGGGTGCTCTGGTCTGGCTTGTATCTTTGGCATTGCATGCAAATGCCACGTTGATTTGATTTTGCCAATAAAGTAAGCTGTCACAGTCAGCACTTTTTGTGTGGCTACAACGTCTGGCTGCCTGAACCCCAGCCCAACCCGAGCCCCTTGCCACCCACCCACTTACAGCCTGCTGGCTTATTAGCTGCTGACTGCTAGCCTTGTTGACTCGAGCCTGATTATGCCGCAACAATTTGCCAAGTGCGCTGCGGCCCAAAGAGTAACCTCCAGTCCAGATCCGGACTGGGCCTGGGCAGAGACATGGCTAATGCTATAGTAACTGCTACCACCACCTGACCACACGCCTCACCTGCAGGCCAGTTGTTATTTGAGTGTCACTAATTGGACATTGGCCCGAGTTGCCAATAGTTTGTTCAAGTTTCTTCTTCTTCATCTTCTTCTTCTTCTCTTTATATATATTTTGTCGAGCTTCGATTGCCGGCGCTCATTACCGAAGCTGAAATACAAGGCTTGCACCCCCCCATTTCTCTCTCTCTCTCTCTCTGTCTCCTTCTCTTTCTCTATGTCTGTTCGGCAAACAGTTTTATATCAAATATCGAGTCGTTGGACTAAAAGTCACCTCGAAATGTTTTTCATTTCAGTTTAAGGCATATTCCAAGTGATGAGAGAAGTTTACGTATATTTAAGATTAATTTAAAATCCAAATTCGATTTGTTTAGCCTAGAGTGTTTCGAATAATTCAAGTTATTCGTTTCGGCTTTAGTGTTATAGACTTGCAAAATTATTTATCTGTCGCCTCTAGAAGCAATCAAGTTCTGCTTTACATATAACTCAACTCTAAGTGCAAATGATTCACACGTGTTTAAATGATTCGAAATATCTGAATCAATTTGCATTTGTATTGAATCATAGATCCTCATAGAAGCATAAATATCTTGCTACGCTAGCAGAACGGATTAAGCAGAAATCAAACAACTTAGTTTTTCAATTTGGAGAGTATGAAATTCATTGAATGATGAATGAATGCATAGAATCATTCGAATGTTTCGACTTAGCTTGAACTTCATTTTGGCTATATTTGTTTCATATTTAGTTCTTCTTTTAGAAGTGTAGTTCAGTTTCAAGTGTTGCATGTAATTTGAATCATTTGAATGAATCATCTTAGCTTGCTTTACTATGACTAAAACCTCTCAAATTCATCTGTAATGCAGAGCTTTGACAACAGAGTAAATACTGAAGTGAATCTACATTTCAAATGTTTGCAATAATTTTAGTCATTTGAATGATTCGTCTTGACTTTTTTCAAATGCATCTCTAAGCAATCTGCACCCATTCAACTCTATAGAAAGGTTGTGCTGCAGGAGAGGAGCGAAGTGTGGCATAAGTAAATGATTCGAGTCTTTAAGATACTTTATAATTATTATTGCCTAATTGTGAATCACACTCATGAGAAGGATTTTGAAACAGAGGCCAACAGAATTGTTGCTGAATTTCAATTTCCGTAGCTGCAACGATTCGAATCATTTGAACGATTCACATGACTGTTGTTGACTTTAGGTTTAAGTCATGTGAATCGCTCGAAATTTTTGGCTTTACATTTTCTGGACTTCTTTATTGTCTCAGCAAATTCACAGTCTTTAGCTACTCTACTGCAAGCCATTCGAGTGCCTGCGCATAACTCGAATGATTCGCATTAAAGAGCTTAAGAATCGGCTGCATCTGCAGCTCAATTAGCTGCAAAATGTGCGTCAATTATTGAGGCAGACTATGCATGAATTAATCGCACACACACTCCCACACACACACTCGCACACTCGCATTAATTGATGTGCTGGCACCCCCAAACCTCCCCCCGGCCCCTCCCTCCGCCCACTCACCAAAAAAAGGGACAAACACATTTGGAAGCACGTCCTGGCTAACAAAGTGCGGCAGGAAATGCGCTCAAATATTTATGAGGCTCTTTTAAAATTTGTCTTAAGCACCGGAAATACAAATACCGACCACACACGCACACACACACACACACACGCACACACACACACACACACACACATACGCACACGCATGGCAGCTCTGAGTGTAGCCTGTCCGAGAGCTGGCTTATTCAATATGCATGAGAGGAGTGTGTTGGGTACAGTCAGCACTCGCATTGTTAGTCCGCTTCGCACAGATTACGCAACACGCCATAGTAACCGTAAAGGGCGCTGGGGCAGCAGGAGGCGGGGCTGGCCAGTTGGCGAAATGCCTTGGCCGAGGACATCTTTCAATTTTCTTTCGACTGTCACTTGCACAGGATATCCAGGGGCCGGGGCAGCTGCCGGTCCCGGCGGACAGCTCCAGAGCGTTGTGTAAATGTAAATTAAACGTCTCATTTCCGTTATGGCGCAACGGCCAGCCCACTAAGCAACCACCACCATCGCCACCACCAACCACCACCCAGGGGCCAAGCAAACAACCACCAAAAATTGTTGCCCGTGTCAACCATTCGTCAGCGTCGACAACGACAACGGCAACGACAACAGCAACAGCAACAGCAACAGCCACGTCCCTTGGCACCAGCTTTGATATCCTGGCTGGCTTTCTTATTGTTGCCGCTGTGTGCCTCGCCGGCCGTCACCCAATATACAAAACGAATCGCAGACGTCAACAGCAGCCGCAGCCACAGCCGCAGCCGCAGCAGCAGCAGCAGCAGCAGCAGCACCAACATCTCTCTCCTGCGAGCCTCGACTCCTGCTGGCGTCCACCCGCCTGCGGATGTTAGTTATTAAATTGAAGAATTTGCGCCCCGTATTCCAGCTACAGATACACAGATGTATACTGTATACACATACACTCACGCATACACAGATGTGTGTCTCTCTCTGTGTGTGTGTGTGTGTGTGTATTGCTGCGTGCATTTTTGCTCTCTAATTAGAACGCCTTTCATATTTGCGCCACATAAATACAAAAACAAGTACGAGCGTTTCAATTGGCAATGCTCGACTAGCAGATGCCCTGTAAGCCTGTGCATATGTCGCCTAGTTATGCTATATCATACTTACATATATAGCTAGATTTAGCTCTTGAATGTTCCCGCTTTAATAATGAATTTTCACATCGAGTGATATCGATTTTTTGCAATTGCTGAAAGTTATCGATAACTTGGAATAACTTGTTCTTAAATGAATGCATATTACAAAACTACAGTTCTTATTAGGTTGAATTGCCAGCAAGTAACATTCATAGAGCCGACGGAGCCAGGAACCGACGGACGGACGAACCAAAGGATAGAGCTGAATCCCTGTTAGTTCTGCTGGAAAATATATAAAAAATCGACTCCGATTTTGCTACTAATAACAAATTTTATCAAATAGTCTCCATTTTTCACTTGAGATCGATTTAGCTTCTGCTTGATCATCTTCGATTTATGCTCTGTGGGCTCAAGTTTCCCTTCTGCTGCGTGTGCTGCTGCTCATATATCACTACAAAACCAATATGCCCTATTCACGCATTTTCAATGGGTTTCGGGCATAACAAATACGTAGAATCATTTACATATATCTATATACATATATCATTGTATATCTATATTTATGTGTATGTGTATCTGTGTGCGTCTGTGTGTGTGTAGACGTGCTTGTCTGGCTGCTCGTGTATTCTGATTCACTCATTACATTTTCTAATAGAATTTGCAATATTATATTTAAAATTGATTGAACTACTCTCTAATTAGTCCTCATGAATTCGAGTGATATATATATATATATTTAATATACATGTATATCTGTGCATATTTATAATACTTACATATATACAAACAGCTCTATCTCTCTCTGTTTTTATGGCCTCGGCCCTCGAAAACTTGGTTCTTGGTCTATCTGAAGATAGGTAATCGACTGTAGCTTTAGACCCTTTAATGATAAGTACAGACCAAGATTTCTTTCTTATTATAAGACATAGGTTTTCTTATATTTTGTTTTTCAATCAATTTTGTTTTAGATGACTTCACTCTTCTAGGCCAGCTTAACAATTGAATAATATTCCAATTCCGTTTATTTAATTTTCTTAAATTCCATTTCATCCAAAATCTAATCGTCTTCAATCAGTTGATATCAGATTGATCTAAACAGATCTGATAAGCCAGAATCTTTTTCAGTTTGTCATATATATTCATATATACTGATGGACGATTTTGATTGTATGATTGTTGGACAATGATTTAAGGGAATTAAGATACCTACCAAGAGAGGTAGTGAGAGACTGTTATCTCTCTCTAATTGTCTCTCTTTCACTCTTTGACTCATCTTTCACTGCTCCTCTTCCTCTGTTTTCCTCTGCTTTTCCATCTCCATCTTCATCTGTCTTTTCGCGAATTTAATCTAATGTTGCCTCCTTTGCCTTTCACGGGTTTTCTTGATTTCTGTCTCTCTCTCTCTCTCTCTCTCTCTCTCTCTCTCTCTCTCTCTCACTCTCACTCTCTCTCTCTCACACACTCTCTCTCTCTCTTTCTCTCTCTCTCTCTTATCCTCTGTCTCTCTTTATGTCTCGATTTGCATGTGTATGCCTCCTTTTCTTCTTCTTCTCTCTACATTTTTCTTTTTTTCTAGATCTATATTGCACTCTCTCTCTCTCTCGCTCTTTCTCTTAGCTATTTTGCATTCTTCCTCTCTTCCTCTCTAGCTCACACATTGTATCCCTCTCTCTTGCACGCTTTCTCACTCTTTCTGCCTCTCGGTTTATTTTCGTTTTTTCTCTTTTTCTTCGTCTTTCACCTCATTTTCCCCCCATTGTCCCTTGCGATGCTTCATTCACTTGGCCCAACAAACCGCTTTTAAAATGGCCGCATTTCTGCTTCTTACATTCTGTCTTTTTCTTTTTCTTCTCTCTCTGTCTCTCTTTATTTTATTTTTTACTTTGCATTACAGCAGAACGAGAAGAAGAAGAAGAACAAGGCAAAATATCTTTTGCACAAACAGCAAAACAAAAGCTGGCAACAATATGCAGAGTCACAGGCTCTGGAGCCAGGACCACATGCTTCGTCCTTAAGCGCATTCGCATCCCCAACGAATGAGCTTTGACAAACGCCCCCCCAAAAAGAGAAAAGAAAAGACAGAAATGAAAAAAAGCAAAAATAAAAAATGTCGCTATCTTTTATTGTATGCCCTATCAAATGGGGCATAGCAACTTCAATCGGAGGAATTATGGATTTTTACATTATATATTAGATATGATATGGTACATGATGGGCATTATGAGATTATAGAGAGAAATTTAATATTATATGGCTAATTGATGGATAGGAAATCTATTTTTAGTATAACAACTCCTAAGAGAATTTCGACATTGAGGTTAGGCTGAAATTTGAGAATAGAAGTTGCTTTATAATAGATGTAAAGAGAGGAAATAGTGAAAAAAGAGACAAGTATATACATGATAGCGAAAGCAATGAACGATCTAGGCTATACAGGTATTATTGTAGATGTCTGTATATGAGAAAGATCTAAGTGTTATGCGTATACATAGATATGGCTATGGCTCTTCGCTTGCTTCTATATCTAATTATATCTATATAGCTATAAAGCAGACAAGGATAGAGCATGCAATATGCGGCATACGAATGGAATTGAAATGTCTCGTTTCTGTCATATTTTTATTACTCAACGCCAGCAGCAGTGGAGAAGAGAGAAAGGGAGAGAAAGAGACAGTGTCAGAGACAGAGAGAGAGAGAGAGAGAGAGACAAAAGAGAGAGAGAGTGAGTGAGATTGGGTGCGTGGGAGAGCGAGAGAGCAATAGCGAGGTAGATAGAGGCTGCGACACTGACAGTTAATTAAAATCGCTCACTTGCTCTGGCAAAGAAGCAGCAGCATAACAAGATGAAGATGAAGGCGAAGATGAAGATGAGGATGAGGATGTGGATGAAGAACAAGCAGCACCAGCAGAAGAACAAGAGATTCGTGAAAACAGAAGCAATAAAAAAAATATGTAAAAATCTGGAAAAATTGAAGTCTTGAGGAATGCAAAGCGCCTGCAGTTGATTTCTGTACGAGGCCTTCGAAGCCCTGCGCAGCGCCTAGTGCCTAGCGCCTTGGGGCCAGTCACTCAACAGGCATATGTTGCCCCTCCTGCTGCCCCCAATGACCACACCCACAGCCTGCATTGTGTGGAATGCGGGGAGCAGGCAGGCAGCTGTTTCTTTTTCTTCTTCTTCTTCTTCTGTTGAATCTTTATTTGCTCTATTTAAATTTCTGTTTACTGAGCCAGAGCGGAGCTTAGCTGGAACTGGTTCAGTTATTGGAATCAGTGCCAATATTATTTAGGGTACTTTTTTTTAAGATTTTACTTAAAAGTTGTTCATTGGCAATTGATCTAT
This sequence comes from Drosophila arizonae, assembly GCF_054131065.1. Taxonomy (NCBI): domain Eukaryota; kingdom Metazoa; phylum Arthropoda; class Insecta; order Diptera; family Drosophilidae; genus Drosophila; species Drosophila arizonae. The sequence continues at coordinate 12,008,328 of NC_142927.1, read as the reverse complement.
CTAATAGATTCCTATTCCTATCCTAAATGCTGCATAAATGCAGCTACTTTTTTTTTATTTTTTAACATGAGCCTCTTTTATGGATGCACTCTTAACTATACACTTTTCTCTATTTGAAGCAGGGAGGAGCTCACTAGACGGAGCATCCTTGGGAGAGGAGCTTTAGTTTCAAGAACTAGGCAGATAAAGTATGTGGATAAAGTCTAAGAAATTGGTATCGGTAAATATTCGTTTGGCTCTCATCCTTTCATCAATCCAATCTCGAGAACTATAATAAGTCCATAGACTGAATAAATATTTTCTTTAATTGGCTGTAAGAATGAATAGTGTTAAAGATTATATCATCGACAAACATATTCTCCATTTCACTTCGAGAACTATATGAGCTGCCACAGATAGGACAACCTCAGCATAAATGTGTTCGCCGTTCTCACGCTTAGCTTTAGCTAAAGTCCTAAATCTGTTCAAGTAGTATAGCACACGCACACACAGACGTACAGGGTATATGCATTCGCATGCGAAATGCTTCAATTTTTTATTTTTACAATCCACGCAAATTGCGAGCTCATTAACGCGTTTTAAGGACCAAACTCATTGGGAAGCGATGCAACGATGAAAACAATACCGAAACTTAAATCAAAAAGCAGGAAAAAATGGATGCAAGGAAGGATGGAAAAGGAAAAGCCTCTCAAAACGTTAAATGGCGGGCCGCCAACAACTCTGGCGATTAATTAACAGCATAAATTATGCTCAAGTGTATTACAGCAACACCCGGGTTGGCGAATCACGTTGTGGATGGGAACGGGGAGCGGGGCGGGGGTCGGGGACGGGGTTGCGAATTTGAGGATATCCATGGATTTTTCCATATGTGCATTTTCAAACATTTTCGAGTCGAGAGAGCAGCAGAGGCAGCAGCAGCAGGAGCAGCAGGAGCAGAAATCGACACTTGAGTGTGCACAGCAACTGCTGCCCGGGCTTAACATGCAGAGGGGCTCTACCAGGGCGAGGGCTGGGTGAAGCCGGTCTGGTTGGCTAGGTGGTAGGTGGTAGGTGGTAGATGGGCTCATTTGTTGTAGCATATCCATTTCATTAAAAGTCAAAAGGCAGCTGTGCCTGATGCGGGTGCCACGGGCCGAGGGAGCGAGCGAGAGGGGGAGTTGGCAAGGCGGTTGCTACACGTGTCGCGCTGACGCTTTTTATACCCAGCAGTCGGCCAAAGTGCCAATGGGTATATTGGCATTGACTCTGATATGGAAGGCGAAGGCAAAAGAACTATAGATCAAAGCTATGTTCAGAGTAATGATCTATGAACACAGAGATGGAGAGAAAGTGAGAGAAAGAGAGAGAGAGAGAGAGAGAGAGAGAGAGAGGGAGAGAGAGAAATGTAGAGAGATGGATAAAGTGAGAAGGAAATATGTATATTTATAAAGAAATTTTCTTCGGTCTATCTCTCTATATGTCACTCTCTCATTTTTTCTCTCTATCTCATGACTCTATCTCAACTACTTACCCTATCACCTTCTCTCTTTCTCTCTCTTTTTCTTTCACTCTCTGTTTCTCCATCCTTCTCTCTCTCTCTCTCTCTCTCCCTTAATACCCCTTTGTCTATATCTAGATCTTGCTTCTCTACTCTACACCGTCTTGGACTTCTAAAGATATTTTACCGAGCTCTACCTATATTTCAAATCGTACACATGGATCTGTATCCATATAGATAGATATACAGATAGATATATCTCACATATGATAATATTCTCTTTTTCCAAGGCAGATTCATGGAACTGCAGGATTGGATCTAGTATAGATCAACAGCAATTGCTCTCTCGCTCACTCACACACTCTCTCTCTCTCTCTCTCACTCTCCAGCATGGCAATCACTGGCTTTGGCTAGTGTTTTACAGGGTATCTGCCAGTTCGGGCTATGCTAATTCTTGTTGCTTTTACTTGTTACTTATTTGCCAGGACGAGGGCCAATGCGCGGTCCACTCTACGTCAGGGTTGCCAGCATACGGCGTAATGGCGGCTCGTCCTGCCACTTTGCTTTGTTCTTGTTATTGTTGTTGTTGCTTTTGTTTTTTGTTTTTTTTGTTTTGTTGTTGTTGTTGTTGCTGCTGCTGTTGCTGTTGCTGCTGTTTATTAATATATAATTCCTGGCACATTCGTGTGCACATTTCAACCCTGAAAGCTCTCGCACAACCCTCTATATACTGTCAGCCCGCGCACCACACCGCACCCCCGGCTAGCCGGCTCCGCCACCCCATTCCCCCCGCGCCGCCGATGGTGCTGAAGATGCGGACGACGATGGCGACACAACGAACGTGTTATTTACCAAACACTCGACGCCGGCACGGCACATAACACATAGAAGAGAGACCGAAGGACTCGCAGCAGCTCCCCCTCCGACGAGTCCCGTTGCCCACTCCATCACTGTTATGTACGTATGTGTATGTGTGTGTATATGTGCGTGTGTGTGTGCGCTGTACATGCAGAGATGAAAGCTGGCTCGGTCTGGCCTGTTCTCGAGTGGCTCGCAGTTCAAGTCGCTCTGTCAGTTTGTCACTTTGTCACTTTGGCAATTTGTCAGTTGGTTCAACACGCGTCTCGTCACCCAATGCGTCGTGCCCGTGCACAGTGGTACCAAATGAGCAGCGATGATGCAAGAGACAAATGAAAGAGTGAGAGAGAAAGAGAGGAAGAGTGCGAGAGAGGGAGAGGGAGAGAGACGAAGAGTGGGAGTGAGAGAAAGAGACTAAAGATTTAAGAGCCGTGTAGCTATAGAAAAATATTATCTATCTATACTTATCTCTCTATATATTTATATCAATATACATATATTTTCTATCAGAAATATATTTCGAGTCCATTTCTTCTATATCTTCTTGCTAGGTACTTGCTTCAATTAATATATTTTCTAAAATCAATTCTTGTTTATTAATTTCATCTATATTTCTCTCGAAGTTTCATTTTAAAACAAACAGAAAATCATATATTTATTTTTATATTTTTTTTTCTAATTCTTTATTTATTCCAATCTTTTATATTTATTTTTAGGTTTCTTCTTTTGTTTACTTTTCTTTTTCCGCGACAACTTTTCATATTCCTCTGTCACATATCTATCATATCTATCTCATATACCTTTTTCTTTTTCATTCTCTTTCTCGTAGTATTCTATCATATTTGTCGGCGAATCTATTTGCCTCTATCATTTCCCCCTCTGATGCATAACACTCCATGAGCCAGGTAGGAAACTTCTTCTAAATGTGATTTGCCTTTGTTGTAGTTTCATTTGCATGTTTCGACATATATATTTTTTTCATTTTTTCTCTCTTTCTCTTTTGTTCTGTTCTATATTCATTCTATTCTCTTTACATTAAGTTCAAGATCCTGATTTTCCTTCGGGTTACCTCTGTTTGCGCCTTAATTCTCTATTTTCTAACATGACAGTTCTTTCATTATTATTATTATCCACATTCACAAAGTGAACGTCCGTCCGTCCATCTGTCGTCTGAAAAGTTTTTACTTGTTTTATTTTTTTTCTTGCATAAAGCTCTTCATATCCCTTCTTCTCTTTATTATCTGCTTCTAGTGAATCCATCTCGTTTCTCTGTTGCGCCTTTGCATCTCTCATTCTCTTTCTCTACCTCAGTATCTCTCCCTTTCTCACACTTCTCTCATGACACTTCTTGTATGACTTCCTTAGCTGTTTTATTTTCCGATTTAGATTTTGAATTCATAGATTGAAATTCCTTGTGCCCATATTTGCATTATTTTTTATCCATTTTAAAATTTCCTTTTTCATTCACTTTTGCCACACTGTGCAGCAGCTTTTGTCCGCGGACGTGGCCTGGTGTGATTAGCCGACGCTTCATGCCAAGAGCATAAAAAATGTAATGAATACAACAATAGGAACAACAACAACAACAGCAGCAACTACGACAACTACAACAACAATGGCAATGACAATAAAGCTGTTCGCATTGTTGTTGTTGTTGTTGTTGTTGTTGTTGTCTCTTCACGTGGCCTGTGCCAACACAGAGCAAAGGCAAAGGCAAAGCAGAGTCCCAAACGCGAGGAGCTCAAATAACTGTGGAGACTACAGTGAGAGAGAGAGAGAGAGAGAGAGAGAGAGAGATAGGGAGAGACAGGGAGAGAGCGAGTGGGCTGTAGGGAGCGTTAGGAGCGGGCAGGACATGTGTATGTGTCTCTCTGTGTGTGTGTGTGTGTGTTTCTTGGGTGTTTGTTGAATTTCTGCTATCAAATTGAAGTTGTTTTTTTTTTGTCAAGCACTGACAACGCCCTCAGAGCAGAGTAAGGGCCAAGTGGGGGCGTGGCAGGTGGAAGTTGGAAAATTTTTGGCTAAGTAGACGCGAAAAATGTGTCGCAGTTGCCCAAAAAATGTTCCAATGCTGGCAATTTCCCGTAGACAGTTTCTCTCTTTGTGTATGTATGTGTGTGTGTGTGTTTGTGTGTGTGTGTGCGTGGGTGTGCGCGTGTGGGTGCTCTTGAAAAGCAGGTTACGTTTGTCTGGCGGATCATTCTGTGTAAATAGATTACAAACGACCGAACATGCTGCGTGCCCTCGCAGCAGGGCGAAGGCAATGGAACCAGCAGACGCACAGGACTCACCCATATCCTGGCAATACACATACATATATGTTATATATGATATATACATACATATATATCTGTATATGCGTCTGTGCACATAGCTGTCATAGAGGCACAACGCCTAGGGGCGTCTCCAGGCATCTCCACTGTCCACAATATCGCTATACAGAGTGACAGAGAAAGAGAGAGGAAGAGTCGCGGGGAGAGAGAGAGAGAGGGAGAGAGTGGGGGCTGCAGTGCATGCCGGAGCAGCAACTGAGGCAACTGTCAACTGCGATTTCCATGCAGCTTATCCACGCTTTAAGTTCAGCTCCAACTTAAGCAATTTGTTGCTATCGCTAGAGCCTGAAAACTAAGGATGAAAACATGATTCGATGTTGTTGATATTGCTAAGTATTGCCTATAAATATTTAATGAAACGTAATGCCTGCTTTAAAGAAACAGGAATTGAGCTTTAAAGAGATGTAGAGATAATAAATAGCGGAAAAATGATTAAGTTTGTTAGAGGAATACGAAAAGGGGAACTCTTTAAGATTCCCCTCTGTCTATGAGTCAGAAAATAAGAATATACAGAAAATTTACAGAATATCAGAAAATAAGAATATATACACTCTCGTTATTTCGAAATTCGAGTGGCTCTTAAAATATGACGAATTATCGAATGCTTGAGATATTAAAGAGATTCTGTAGAGATTCGTGATAACTTTCTATTAATGGAAGGCTCGATTTACGAGAGGCTTGGCATTACGAAAGTCGACTGTGATAAGCATATAAGTCATATAGATTAATTGTTTGATAATCTCCAAATAAACTCGTTTCATATACTATCAAGACATTATCGTATGAAAATTTGAACATCTTTGAGTTGATTACTGATCGAGCTGCTGAGTTGAATTTACTAATCTAAGTTATCTGAAATTTCTCCATTACAGCACTAGGCATGTATTTTAGCACCCTTGACTGTTTTCACACTGTCCCCTGAAATCCTCCTTAGCTTGGTCATGTATGTACATATACATATACATTGTATCTCCCTAACTGATTTTTCTTTTAACTAAAAAAAATCATTATTTGCTTTACTTTAAATTTGACCTAGGTGGAAATTATTTTATTTGACTTTTTAGTCATAATTATTTTTAATGATTTAGCAATCTTAACGTAGGGCACACAATTTTGCGTTAAGAAGAAGACATTTTCGAAATCTTGAAATATTCATGTAAATACAGTAGAATCTGGTTAAAACGACTCCGCTTATAGCGTCCGTACGTTTATTGGGATGAAAAATTTAGTTCGCAGACAAACTTATATGAGTAAACTTGTACGGTTATAGCGTCTTCTGGATATAACGACGGTCTTTTGAGCAAGGTAATACCGGATTCTTCTATATATTCATATGGACACTTATAAGTGCCTGAACATCTGCTGCATAAAGTATGGTGGTAGTTCCTCCTTATAAGTCTGCTTATATTTCATGTATGTATTTATAGCACTACAAACCAACTACTATCTACCATATACAGTAGAATCCGATTATAGCGACACTCAAGGGATCGTCTTTATACCCGAAAGGCGCTATAGCCGTACAAGTTTTCTCATAAAAGTTTGTCTGGGGACTAGAATTTTCGTCGCTATAACCGTACAGACGCTATAGGCGGAGTCGTTATAGCCGGATTCTACTGTATAAAAATACATTTATTATTATATATTATTTCTTACTCATGATATCTTTTTAGAAACAAATGACACAGACCAACATAGTTTAGCTGATTTAGCAACCAAGAAGAACTATACCCTGGCCATACCTAGCCGAAACCCACAAAGCTCTATCTGTCGGTCTATTACAAAAGTATCAAATCTTAGGCAAATTCGATCTCTGCTCACATAAACATCGGAAAGTATTTTAATATATGGTGACAGTATCCTAGTCTTGAAATCCTTTCAACCTCACTCACGCAAACTATATCTTGTATGTGAAAGTTTTTTGTAGGTTTTCAGACTAAGGTTTATAGAAAGATAGTAATCTAGTCGAGCCCAAACTCTTCGGTAAAGTTGACTCTGAATTAAATTTAAAAAAATGCAGTAAGCCTATAGAGACAAGCTGGAAAAGTTGATCAAGTCAAATGATTTCTCTGTACTATAGACAGATAATTTACGAGCTATTCAAAATGGCTGCAAGCACATATCAAAGTCGAACAAATGCTCGAATATCCTTGTGGAGGCAAAAGTAATTTGAGCGCTAAAGGCTTAAGCGAGGGTCCTCAATCTGCATATGGATGGAAAGTATTTGTGCATCCCTTTTAGCATGCGACAGTTGTTGATTTTATTCGTCGCTGCTCTCGAAATATTTCTCATTACTTAGGCTGGAATGCGGATGATGAATGGTGAATGGTGAATGGTGAATGCTGAATGATATCATTGTTGATGGCATATGTGGCAATGGGCTTAGCCTGGCAATAGATCGAGCACTCTTCCTGTCTGTGTCTGTCTCTGCCTCTGTCTCACTCTCCCTCTCTCCCCCCCTCTCTCCCTTTGTGTGTGTTTATGTGTGGTGCACACTCGTGCATGGCACCCAATGCTCAACAAAATGCTGTCGAAGCTTTGCCAGGGGCTGGCGAAAAAAAGCGACAACAAAAATAGAAAGGAAGAAAAAAAGTGTTTGCTTCCTTAAGGCCCATTCAGGACATCCGCTGATTGTTGCCGCCGTCGACGTTGCCGTCGCTTGAAAAGCTGCCGCACAGGATATCTGCCCTCGCTCGATGGCCTCTGTCGGCCTACATCGGGGTTGCTCACGGGGGTTGGCCACAATTGCTCGACGGCCTAGCACTAGGACTAACCCCGTTGTCCCCGTTGTCCTGGAGTCCTTTGCTTTGCTTTGCTTTGCTTCGCTTGGCTTTGCTTTGCTTTGCTCCCTGCGCTACGGCTACGGCTACGGCTACGGCTTAGCGCTTTTCATTGTGCGCTTTATTGATAAAGGACACCCTGCACTTCGCATATCGATTTCAAGAGGCATCGCCCATTGCTGCCCCGCCCGCTGTAACTCGTCCCGCTGCTGCCGCTTCTCATTTCAGCTGCTCAGCCTTCATCATTATCCTCGAATGTTTTCATTATTTTTCCACTTGGCTCAACTCCTTGTCTGTTCGAATGCCGTCAATGGACGACGACATGTTTATAATGCCAGTCGAGAGTCCTTTTCCATCAGCATTCAGCAACCAGTTGGCTGACTCGATGCCTGCCTGCCTGCCTGACTGACTGGGCGGGTGGGTGGTTGGTTGTTTGGCTTGTTGGGTGGCGGGGTGGCGAGGTGGTGGGGTGGTTGGGTGTTCGGGTGGCTGGGCTTGTTACGCCTTGTATTTCGGGTGGTTGCTCTGCGGTGGTTGCTTTTTCAGCACCATTTTGATCTAACTCCTGGGAATTGGCGCAAGTTTCACTGATTTGATGAAATGCTCGTAATCGCGCCCATTTCCATTTCCATGGCCCCCTCTTGACAACGCCGCCCGCTCGCATGTGCCAGCATTTGATTAAAAGCGCTGCAAAATTAATTTCAGCGCACTCACCGACCCTTCCACCTCCTCCTCGTCCTACTGCTCCTGCTCCTGCTCCTGCTCGCTCCCTTCTTTGTGTGTGTGTGTGAAATTGTCGCAGCACTCGGCTTAGCTACTTGAGCGCTAAACGTCGTCCTTTGTGTATTGCTCGCAGCAGGGGTGAATTAATTAAGGCGGCTCAATCACCAGCGGATCACTCAAGCACCACCTACACCACCACACCACACCACAGCACACCATCGCAGTCTCCCACCCCAGCCACGGCTGTCAAGATGTCCGCCATTTTGATGCTTGACAATATTTCTATTGAGTGGCCTCTGGACTTTTGACTCTTTTTTGTTTTCGCTCTTTTTGGCAAGGGCCAAGCTTAGGTAATTAAAAACCAGTCTCTGGATGAGTCTGCCCGACTAGCAGTTATCCTAAGCTTCAGCTTGCACTTGAAATTTAGCTAGGTTTGGTAAAAGTATTCGTAGAATCATTGAGTCATTCAAGAATGTCAGTTAAGAATGACTGCAGCTCTTTAAACATGTCTTATTTAGATATATATCGATTGTTATCGATTGTTCTTCTTCAGCTACAGCCTACACTTGAAACTAAGCTAAGTGTAGCAAAAGTATTTAGAGAATGAGTCATTATGAATATCATCATTATGAATCATTATGAATAGATCCAGTTCTTCAAACATGGCTTATATAGATATAAATTGTTATCGATAATTCTTCTCTACTTCCGCTTACACTTGAATTTAGCTGGGTTTGGTAAAAGTATTCAGAGTCATTCAGTCATTGAGTTACTTATGAGACATAAAATTGTATAAATCCAGATCCCGAAATATGTTATATATAAATATCGATTATTAGCAATGATTTGTTTTTGGCATGTAGCTAAATGAGTAAATAAAAATCTCAGGGAATAAGTCATTGAGTCATTTAAAAAGCATATTGTTGTAAGGCTTTAGTTCTTGAAATATTTCACATATGGATATCGATTTTTATCGATAATTCTTCTTTAATTTCAGCCTAAACTTGAAAGTTAGCTAGACTTGGCAAAGGAATTCAGAGAATGACTCGTTGAGACATTCAAGAATGCTATTTCAGAATGACTTCAGTTCTTTAAACATGTCTAAACATACATATCGAATGTTATCGATAAATGAATGAATAAATGAAAGTCTCTTATAATCGTTTATACAGGGAATGCCCCCCTCCTCCCCCTCCCTTTGATTAAGTATCCGCCATATTCACTACATACCTGAGAGACCAAGCCACGCCCACTTTTACTTCGTGCCAAAGCTAATATTCCCCATAGGGTTTCAATGGGTTCGGGGCAGCTCCGCTCGCGGCGTGCACATTGTGGCTTTGGCTCATTGAACGTCCGCACTTTGGCGAAATTTCGTGCAATTTTAATTAATGACCAGCAAGTGGTGGAGCTGCACCACCCAATGGCGCTGCACCACTTGACTTGGGTGGCCAAACAAATTGACATTTGACATTTGACATTTGGAGTGTTTCGTTCGTTCGTTCAGTTCCACATTTCTAGAGTCCATTCAAGGAATTGACGCACACACACACACACACACACACACAAACACACACACATACACACGCACGTAAATTGGCTCCACTTGGCGGTTTTGTGCTCCTCATTAGCTCGCCTTGGGGCGGTGCTCACAATTTGATGTTGAGTGGCACTTGGCTCGCTAACCACCCGCTACATTTATATTAACAACATGGCTGCCGTTGCATGCCACGCCGTGCCACGCCCACCCACAGTCCTTGGCACCTACCTGGCCCGCGCCCGCCTGCCCCCAGCGCCGCCAGCCAACGCCATGCCCCACCGCCCTCAGCGCCCCGATTTTCCTCGGGCTTCATTTATGCCAATTTTTCAAACTAATTGGTGCTGTTGACATCTTTTTCTCTCTCTGAAGTTTCGCATTGGATTCAGCGGCAGCTAACCCCTCCACGTGCCCCACCCCCTCCCCACGATGGGAGAGAGACTTTTACGTGCGGACTGCGGCCGGTTGGGATACCCACTAAAAGCACTCAGCAATAAAATTAGTACACGCCGTTGCACTCGGCTATTGGAGGAGCCTTGACGCAGAGGCGGCTGCCATAGAAAGGGAGGGGGGTGAGCGTAACTGAAGGCATGAATATGCTGCGAGCAAGATGACATGTAGAGGCAAAGACTGTGAGAGAGAGAGAGGTATAAAGATAGAGTGAGATAGCTAGTGAGAGGAAAAGAGTTACGGACACTTAAGTCATATAGTTGTTGAGAGGGAGATAGAGAGAGTCAAAGAGAGATGGAACGAAAGAAAGCGCGAGAGAAAGACAGTTAGAGAGATATGAGAAATATGGATATAAATAAAATAAGAGATTGAGAAACACAAACAAATGGATTAGATAAATAAATAGAAGAAGAAGGAAAGAGAGAAGGAGAAACCTGCGGGGAGCTACAGAGAAATCCAGGCGTGGTAGTAGAGTAGGAGAAACAGATTAGTGCAAAGGCAAACGAAGAGAAGGGTAGTAAAAGAGAGAGAAGCGGAGAGGGAGAAAGAGAGAGAGAGAGCTAGGGAGAGATAGAGAGAGAATGACAGATAGTGGCAGAGGGAGAGAGGGAATAATATCGGAAACAATGGTCATTTGAGACAGTTTGCTCTTCTCTAAGACAGAGATAGAGAGTGAAGGGGAGATATAGTAAATGAGAAAAAGAGAGAGAGTGAGAGAGAGAGAGAACGAGTGTTCTCCTTCTACTCTCTCTCTAGGCCTAGCTTTATATTATTCTCAGCTTTCTCCATCCTTCGCTTCAGATAGACTTGTGAAATTGATTTCAGATAAAAGTTGAGTAAGCGGGAATTATTTCCTTTTTAAAATTTCCGAACCCCCTTGAGTAATGTCAATTCGTGCTACGCCTCTGTCCTGGGCCAGTTATGTATTTCGCTTTTCGCGACATTTTTTCCTCCTTTTTTTTCTCTGCCAATGCTCTTCGGCATTTCAGCTAATAAATGCAATAAATGTAAAGTTTATAGTAAAAAAAGCAAGAAGAAGAGGAAGAGGTAGAGGAAAATGAAGAGCAAGAGGAAGTGGAGGTGGAAGCGGGAAGACTTTAGCCGTAAACGAGCTAACTGAGAGCTGCTCGTGACACACATGAACTCAAGCTGAATGCGAAACTGAGCTGGGGGCTTAGGGCAAGATATATATACAGATTCATATATTCATTATATATATGTATATGTATATATGATAAGTACATAGTATAGATCTATCAATTATGCGCTGTTAGTTGAGTGAAAATGCAATGCATGAGCTGCTTGCGGCGCCGAAAATATTTAACAAGTCAACAAAATTGCAAATTCTAATAGAGAGGGAGATAGAGTCTCTGTGTGTGTGTGTGTGTGTGTGTGTGTGTGCGTGTGCGGCAGGTGTAGGTGGCAGGCTCACGGCTCGGTGCCCAATCAATTTTTGATGGACGTGCGAAATTTATGGTGAAAAATATTTGGCTATGCACAATGAACTCGAGAGTCGGAAAATTGTGCAAAAGCCCGAATGAAAATGCGAAAAGAGCTGAGCTGAAAGGGGGGAGTGGTAGTAGTAGGTGGAGGAGTGGTAGGTGGAAATGGACGCAAGAGTTGAAACTGAAACTGAATACCGATGTCGACCAATGCGGCTAGCCGAAGCCCCAAACACTCCGCACTAAGTCAGAGGGCGCAGAGGGACGGCTCCAAAAAGTGGTGAAAGAGATGCGGGGGGAGGGGGTGCTGCTGCTGATGCTGGACTGTCCATAGAAAATATTGTTATGCACATGGCTGGGGCAACAGCCACGGCAAGCCGAACACAATACCATTTATTGTTGTATTATTTTGTTGTTGTTCAAGTTGTATTTTTAATACTCTTCCTGCTGCACTCGCCCCGCCTCCTGCGCCTACATTTGTTGCGTATTTATGACGCTGGAGGGCGCCGCTGTTGCCGTATACCCGGCAACCCGAAACAATGAACCAGCTGCCCTTTGCCAAAAAGCAACAAAAAAAAAAAAAAAAAAAAAAAAATAGTTTCCCAATCGAAATAGAAGAACAAAACTCTTTGAAGCAAATCCATTTTGTTAGCTCTAACAAACCGTGGGCATATCTTGTGATCAATGTGTATATGTATATATGCTAACAGTTAATCAGATTTGTCATATGTTGGAGAATTCATTGGGTAAAACTCTAGCAGTAATTGTTGGGGATTTATATAGAAAAAGATTGAAATAATATTAAATTAGAATTTAATTATAATTTCTTATGAAAGCATTAAGATTTTAAGGAGTAAGTTTACGTTTTTATAGATTTTAGTTGACTAAATGCAAAAGGAAACTTGGGATGAGACGAATACGTCTTAGGATTAAGTAAACTCATCTAATACCAAATTTTCTATATCACTTTGTCAACTAAATTTTATACAAATATTAATTGTCTCTATGTATAAATATTATTACCCAAGTAAAACTTTTCCGCTCCTCTCTGTCTCTCTCTCTCTCTCTCTCTCTCTCTCTCTCTCTCTCTCTGTCTCTCTCTCTCTCTCTCTCTCTCTCTCTCTCTCTCTCTCTTATAATTTGGGATGAGACGAATACATATCGAGATTAAACGGACTCATTTAATACCAACAAAATGAATTGTCTTTATGAATTAATATTATTTCTTTCTCTCTATCTATATATGTATATATATGTATATATATACTTATATACAGATATCTTTATAATATTAATATGATATATGTCGAATATATTCTAAATTAAACAATGTATATCTATATGACCTATACTATATAACTTTCTATAATAGTCTTTGCTGTTTTCTAGCTAAACTATTGCGTTGCTTAAATAAATTGCGAATTATAAAGAATATTCAGATTTACGTATACATATATAAATATTAATATTAACATTAATATTAATATCATTTTTATGTGTATATAATTATTTATATATTAGTAGAAATGTTTTCCGAGATGTTCAAGACGTCAACTTTTGCTATTAATATACTCATATAAGCCCATATACAACCCATATATAACCTATGAAATATAGTCTAGAAATAAGTTCTTCTTTGTATATATATATTTCATATAATTCATATTTGTTATTTTCCTTATGTTTCGTATATAACAAAGTTTTTATTCCTTATATATCTGCTACAATTTTCATACATACATTTGCAATTTCATTTCTGGTTCGGGTATTTCGCTAGTCGTTCAACTGTTTTCTAATAATTCATACAAAAATAAAAAATAAAAAATGAGAGGGAAACTTGCCTTCAGTTTGTTTTTGGCGCTCTGTGAAGCGTTTTAAAGTGCTTCCAGGCAATTTGGCGATAAACAATCACTGAAATAACCGATATGAAATATTTAAAAAGTGTTCAAATAGGCTAGCGTTGCACATGCCATGCCCCACACGCCCCATACGCCCCACACGCCACGCTGTCCCGCGCAGCCCCTTCAGCTGCTGCTCGATTGGCGGTTCGCATTGGTGTTGCTGCCGCTTCGTTACCTCTTGCGGCGCGTTTGATTTGATTTATTTGGAATTTGCATTTTTATTCCAGCTTCTCCCTAGCGCTCCGCCCAGCTGCCCCTGTTTCAGTTCCCGCTCTCTCGCCCCACACCTAGCCACTGGTTGCGTTGAGTTTTTTGGGTAGCTTAGCGCTTGAATTTTTAAACATGTTGCATACTTTTGTGCGCTTGCAACTTTGGAGCCCCTTCTCTCGCCCCCGTTCAGTCAACCCCACCCCATTTGGAATTTACTTTTCCAATGGGACTTACTTTAAGTCCAAAATTGCAGGCTTACGAGATTTTTGCATTGGCAAACGAAGAGTTTTCCAGCTGCTGCAGCTACTCGAATACTCGAAATTGGATGTTAATTGAGAGGAGGTTGCTCACGACCTGCCAGGGGCTCAAAGTGAGATGCAGTTGAGTTATTTTGCTTACATGAGTCTAAAAATGCAGCTCAAAGCTTCGGTTCTGGCTTAATGAAGCCTAATATCTGTCAACCTCAATGCTAAACAATTGCCAACATTTCTATACCCATTCACAATGAGAAGGTGGGGTATGCTGGTTTTTGAATGAAAATGTAAGAAAGAAAGAAACAGAAGGAGGCGTGGCAGACGCAATAGGGTTTATGTACCTTCTAATGCAGACGAACGAGCTGAGTGACGCTGAAAGGCAAATAAATTTAGCGTCGATGAAACGTCCTCGAAGACAACTAAATTTATTATTATTAAAAAAAAAAAAAAAATACAAAGAAAATTAAATCAAATTTTATTGAAATTTATAGCTAAAAATGATCCATGTTAGCCTATGAGCTGTTGAGCTCAGCTATTGGATCAAAATTAAGTAAAAGTCAGCCATTTTAGATTTGAAGTACATATTTGATAGATTTATTTAGGTATTTATTAGAGATTTAAATTAATATCAAATTAAGACTAAAAAGTTTCTTGATATTTTTTAATTTAATATAATTTATTTATTAGAGTTTGGAAGACAAAAAATTAATTAAAATTAAAACTTTTTGAATTATTTTCCAAAACATTTTCTATAATTTATTTATTCATTACTTTTTATTTTTTACCTTAATAAATGATATTAATATTTTTTAAAATTTAATTTTTTTTCTCATCTTAAAATTTTTTATAAATATTTCATATAATTTTGACAATATTGTTATGTACATCTACTTCATTATATACATTCGCTTCATTTGAAAACTTCTTTTTGGATCAGGTTTAGTCATAGCTATTTAGAATGGGTCCACAAATGTAAATTTCTGGCAACATTTCCTAACTTCCAGTCCAAGGTATTTTAGTATTATAATCTTAAATGCTGAGTGCCAATAGGCAACTATTTTTTAGGAGTACAAAGAGTGGTTCGGAAATTATAAAAAGGCTTTGACAACTTTTTTATTTAATTCAAATTGCATTAAGTTCGTACAGCAGGAGCTCACTCAAGCCATAATTTGTTATAGTTGGAGAGTACTGTAAAGGGAACAGGAAAAGCCGCTGCAAGTGTGTGTGAGTTGTAGATAAAGTCTTAGCAATTCAGAAGCATCAGTTCTATTCGCAGGGTATTTGCTAGTCGGTCAACTCGTCTTTCGCATTTTAATTTGTTTCCATTTTCTATTCTCCACATATGTTTTCCCCCTTGACAGAAGAACTGGACAGGGAGAAGCAACAAGCGAATGCCACGGCAACTGCAACAGCAACTGCGACTGCGACTGCGACTGCGACTGCGACTGCGACTGCGACTGCGACTGCAGCTGCGACGGTTCAAGCAGACTCCGACCTTTATGAAAATAGTTTTTAATTATTGCAATTAACCTTTGCTTTGAGCTTTTGTCCATTTCAAATTGTTGTGTTTTTGTTTGTATTTTTTTTTATTTTTTTGCACATCTGACATCTCTGTTCTAATTTAGAGAAATATGGGTTAGACATTAATATGCCTGAGATAACTTTTCTCCACAAACCAAAACAGAAATGAGCTTAAACTTATTTTTACCACAGAAAGAGTTTCGTTTAGCATGGATGCTGATGATGGAAAAGAATCAAGCTAGAAATCTTGACTACATACATATATACTCTCTTTATATATCCTCGAATTATAAAAGAATTTCCCGATCGGCCCACTAAAGGCGTGGCAAATCGAATCTCATGGTAGTAGAAGAGCTAGATTTGAAATTTTGGAATACTCGCGTTGACAATACAAGATTAAAGATTCGAGGGATATACCTACGCCCATTGGGGGCGTGGCAAATCAGTTAAAAATGTATTCCCTACAGTTAAAAAGCTTAAGTACCTATACATTGCTGATTGAATTGGGGGCATGGCAAATCGGGAAATGGATCCGAAAGCGCTTGTGCCGTGAATGAGTATCCTGCTATCGGCAACGCCCGACTGCAACGCCCTCACTTGGTTTCTTTAGTTTTCTCAACACTTTAGATATGTTTTAGTCCTCTCCGCCGGACTTTGAGCTCTTTCAAAATGATTTTTCAAACTGAAAAGGACATTCAAGGAGTGCTTATATCGCTGCAGCTAGCTTTGGCTACATCGCATCAAGGCTCTTTCAGCATGTTCCATAAAGCATCTGATATGGGGACAGGCCAACGTGTGCGTGGGCATTCAATGTGGCTGAAGAGCTCTAACGAATTTCCAAATTTCCGTGCGAGTGCTAAATATTGAGTGATTTGTGCTTACTGTGCGGGCATTCCATGCAAATGCACAAATTCTCAATGTTTAAATAAGAAAATACGAGCATAAAAATCCAAATAAATCAAAGAAAAAACGAAAAATGAAATAAAATGATTGAGTGAATTAAAAGCGTGCAGTCAATGGAGCGAGAGAAACGAACTGCAATATGATGACTATCAAATAAACAGGAGATAAAATATTTGCAAACATCAGGGAGCGACAGATGTGGGGGGGGGGGGGGGGGAGGGAAGGGGGCTGCATGGGGGACAAAGTTGTTTTGGGGTTTTCAGTTTTGGCCAGCAACTGGCCATGAAAATTGCATGCAGTTGGATTTGGTTATTAGAATACCATAGAATTGGATTTGAAATTGAAATATTTAACACGTTTGGGTCAAGCGTGCCGAGCAGGACATCCTGGACATGCTGGACATCCTGGACAGCTAGGACATCCAGGACATGACATGCAGGATGTGCGATTGCCAATGCAATTTTAATAGGACGCAAAAGTAATTGACGTTAAATGTTTAAGCTGGACAAAACTAGGCACCAAATCTATGCATGGAGCCAATGTGGCGTCGGTGATTGATTGATTGACTGACTGACTAACTGACTGACTGTATTTAACAATGATTGCAATAATTTATGATCTGCTGATTTAGTTGACTCTTTGAAGTGTGCACTCAATGATTGTCCAACTGACAGATTGCTGAGCTTATTAATGGACTGATTGACTGGCAGCTTGAATGATTGAGAGACTTTATGATGATCTAGTTTAGCTAAGTAAGTGATGTTGAACTGATTGATAGACTGATTCATGTACTGATTGATGGGCTGGTTAGAGGACTAACCGAGGCTTGAGCAACTGTTGGAGCTGAAAGTCTAATCTACTAGTTTGATTGACTGATTGATGGAGTGATTGACAGAGTAAGACCCATTGATTGATTGGCTGATTAGCTGTGAGTGTAAAAAACGATGTCTTCAATTCGAGATAGATAATAGACTGACTCTGAAGTCTTTGTAATTGATTGACTGAATGATTGATGAAGAGACTTACATCTGCAAAGCTAATAATTGCCTGACTTAGGGATTAGTGAACTTACGGATTGCAGCTAGTGATTCATTAGCTAACAGCTCAGTGATCAATGATGAACTGATTGATGACACGGCTGATTGATCGAGTGATTGAAAGAGTGATTCACTGGCAGCTAGACTGCTTGAATAACTGATCTTGACTGGCAATCTTGATTGACTCCAAAGCCATTGTCTATTTAGTTTGACAAACAGACTGACTGAGAGTCATACTCACAACAGCACCAGCTGATGGGATGTGAGTGGACTGATTGACCGACTGACTGAGTAACTGAATTAGTGAAAGCTATGCGAATTGCATTGCCAGCGAAACGCTTTCACTTTCTTGATCCGGTTAACCATCTCAATGAATAGCTGGACATGCAGTCCCTACGAATTCACATTCGCATTCGCATTCGCATTCGCATTCGTTCTCATACTGCCATAGCAGACGCATTTGTATTCGTTTCTGATTCAAGTCGAGGCGCTCTTACAGCTGACTGGGCTAACAAATTGCGCAATCAGGCGCAAATAACAAAAAGCAGAAAATGAAATGAAAGCAAACGCGCTCCAGACAGCCCTTAGATCATATCAACATCCTCATCATCATTATCATCATCATCCACATCAACATCATCATTAGCAGCAGCAGCTACCCTGCGGCAATACTCAACAAAACACATTTTGGTCAAATCATTATGAAGTTTTTGTTGTTGTACAGCTAACGTAAAACTGATAAAAGTATTTCAATTAGTGTCAGAAAATGTCTGCGAGTGTGTGTGTGTGAGTATGTGTGAGCGTCAGTGTGTGCGAGAGTGTGTGTTAACAGCAAATACAATAAATGTAATGAATCTTATAACAACTCGCAAGCGTTAACTATAATAAGTGCGTATACAGCTATATCTGTATGTATGTGTGTGTATATATGCATGTACATATGTGTATATATGTATATGCATATCTATTCTACATATACATATGTATGTATGTACTTAGATCTGTTTATATGTCCGTGTGTTTGTGTGTCTGCTCGAATGGTTTTTTTTTCACCCTCAGGCGACAACGCCAACGCCAAAGCAAAAACAACAACAACAACAACAATGGCAGATACAACAACAACGACGTCAACGACAATAGCAATAGCAATGGCTGCCGCTGTAGCTGACGACGGTTGACACGAGGCGAGCCAAATTAAAACAAGAAGAAGAAGAAGAAGAACAAAGAGAAGAAGCAGCATCGTAACAAAAAGCAAAGCAGCAACACTACAGATAACATGAGCGCACACGCACACACACACAGGCATACACAGAACATGAGCATATGGCAAGAACAGCCAGTCCGTTCGTCCGTTCGTCAGTCCGTCCGTCCTTCTGTCCGGCAGACAGTTTGACAGCTGTGGCGCTGCCATTTTATTAGAAAACGCCATGTAAAACGGCAGAGGACAACGACACAAATTCACCATTTTGTCACGTAGCGCACACACACACGCACATACACGCTCATAGGCGCAAAACGAGAGAGACAACGAGGACGGCGACGTCAACGGCGACGCTAGCGTGCACGTTGTCAACAAAAACAACAACAATAGCAATGAGCATAACAAAAGGCGCGCGCTCTGTTTTGGTGGTGACAAAAACGAAAATTGCTTTGCCGGCGTTGGCGTTGGTGTAAACTCACCACGGCAGCGACGGTGACGGCGGCAGCGGCAGAGACAGCGACTGCTGCGCTCAAATAGCGTGCGCTCTCGCTTACGCGCGCTCACTCTCGTTCGCTCTCACTCTTGCTCTTGCTGTCTGAGTGTGTTTACTATTTGAAAACAACCCTCGCTCACGCTTGTCTGGCTGTGTGTCAGTCGCACGACTATCTCTCTCTCTGTGTGTGTGTGTGTGCGCTGTCTTCGGCCGGCACTTGGCCAATGCTGACACATATGACCGCTACGCAGCGCAGAGCACAGAGCGGGCAGAGCAGCGGCAAAGCACAGTTAGATATGTAGATCATGGCAAATATCAGCTGAACGGTATATTTGCTGAATTGTGTGAGGAATTTTGAGCTCAACTCTTGGGAATCTTTTAATTGATGACAGTTAGAGTGAGTGCGAGCAAGAGAGAGAGAGAGAGAGAGAGAGAGAAAGAAAAAGAGAGGGAGAGATACATATGCCTTGATCGGGAACAGCCCCGCCTGAGGGCTGATAGGAGGATGAGCAAAACAACCCTTAGCAGCAACAACAACTGCGTAGCAGTCGCGCTGCTGCACTTCAATTGCCTTCTGCTTGCTTAGAGGCAAATATATATAAGAAATGCGTTTCGGACACTGGCCGATAGATGGCGCCGCTGCACAGGCCGCTGCTGCGTACGCCGGCTGACAGATGGCGCCACAGCAAGATGCGATTAATTTGCCGTTTGGCTCGTCGCGACGGCAGGACGAAAGTGAACGGGCGAAGGGCCGAGCAGCTGATGGACCCATGCGAATTGCGAGTTTGGTCAGCGAAAAACGAAACCAAACGAAACGAAGAGGAAAACAAAAACGCTAAGAGACTTAACCAGGTTGACATGTGCAAAGGGCCGCGTGCAGGTGTGGGTCGCAGCAGGGCAGCGGGGGTAGGGCAGAAAAAGGTCCTGTGTCCTGCTTGATGATGGGAGTAAAAAAGAACCTGGTCCAGGCCCAGTGCTGGGCGCAGAAGTGCATAAATTTGACGCTGTGTGTGTGTATAACGAAGGGGTAGCTGGGGGAGAGGGGCACAGCAAACAGCTGGCGGTCATATTTTCCAGTCAACAAGGCAACAACAAACACAACAAGGCCCGAAACAGAGGTACACACACACCCACACACATACAGGCATACACATAACTCAACCAAAGCCCCAAAAGCCCTAGCCAAGCCATCCGAAACTCTGCCCGCCCAGCCCTCTCCCAGCTACCCTCACGCAGTTGTGCTGCTGCCTCGTTGCTGTTGGCTTTTAAGCAGAAAATCATACAAACAACACAGTCACAGGCAGGAGCAGGAACAGGACACACACACACACACACACACACACTCGAAGTTTGGGAGTAGCTGGCGGAACGGTCGGTTTATTAGACTGACCCAAAATGGAGCGAATTGCAATATGAACTATTCCGGTTACCCTTGAGCGCAAAGTTGGCCAGCACTCCAGCAAAATATGCTCCACGGCCGGAGTGCAGGACGGGCGGAAGGACTCGCCAGGGGAGACTCGGGCTCGGGCATACTTTCAAAGATATTTCACGCAACAGCCCCTCGAATATTTCGGCACACAGTCGAGGTTGTTTTATTATGATGAAATAGTTATATATTTAGAAACACAGTATGGGGAATGGGAGGTACAGAGAGAGAGAGAGAGAGAGAGAGGGAAATTAAAAAGGAAAGTAAAAGAGAGCTAGCAGAAAAAGGAAATAGCGCAAAATAATAAGAGAAAGTGAAAGAGAGGTACAAGAATAGAGAGAACAGGAGCAAAAGGCAATAAGGGAAAGTGAATGAAAAGAGGGATAGGAGGAAGGGAGTTAGGGAGAGAGAGAGAGAGAGAAGAAAAAGATAGAGACGGAGATAGGGAGAAAAATATTGTTGTAAAGAGATAGGTAGAAAGCAGAGAAAGATATATCGTACTCAGAGATACGATAATTTATCGATAATAATCATGTTAGCGATCGGGCATTATAAAGGAAAAGCAAAGAGTTGCGAAATGATTGAGAACGATTAAAAATCGATTTACAAAAATCACATTTATCGATTGTGAAGTGTGCGCGTGCCATCGATTGTTGTTGTTATCGAAAATTGGTAATACGCTGTGCGCCAGCCCCATGGGACGTAAATCAATTTGCGCAGCTATTTGCGAGCTTCCAGCTGCAATTCGATCTGGCCCCATCGACGACTCGATTTTCGTGGCCTTTTTTAGTCGAGGCTCGTCGACTGCGTCCAGCACACTTATTAGCCAATTGCATTTTGCAGACCATTTCGGGGGCGCTCGCTCTTCGGCTGCAGACAAACAAAATGGCTGACTGACTCGCTGGCCCACCCACCCCCGCCATTCCGCTGGAGCTACCATGAGCTGCCCCCCGCAGCTCCTGTCTTCGCCTTCTGGCTGCGTGCGCTACATTCAATTTTCGCAGGCGACGCAGAGCCTGTGCGTGTGTGTGTGTGTGCGTGTGTGTGTTACGTCTGTGTGTGTGTGTTCAGCTCATAGCCAAAAGTTATGGATTCAACTTTTGGCCAATTTAATTTTCTCGCCTGCAACGGCTGCAGAGCAAGCGGCAGCAACCACGTTTGACCAATTGCCAAGCCTCCAACTCCAGCTCCAGCTACACGCCCAAAATGCGTAATGCGCGCATGTGTGTGTGTGTGTGTGTGTGTGCATTGTGATGGTCCAGACAGAGGACGTAAACGAGGTCCTGTAGCCGTAGTAGTAGGTCCTGGTCGAGAGTGCCCGTAAGCCCGCATTTACAGATGATTTAGCTGATGTTAAAGGCCAGCTGCCCGAGGGGCGGTGCGACGGGGCCGAGGATGGGGCTGTGACTGGCATGTGCGTCCATACAGTGTGGACACATTGTGCCCCATTAGTTTCCACAACAACAACAACAATAACAACAACATGGCTTGGCTGGCAGCAAAATTTGCATGATTTTGCATTGTGCCCAGCTCACGTAGTTGTTACTGGGTTGATTGCTGTTGTTGTTGCTCTTGTTGCTGTTGCTGGTTTGTTTGTTGTAATAAGAAAATGCTTTATGCACGCACTCTCAGCCTACAGCGACCCATAACGGCTCCCATCGAGAGTGTCCAGTTTTCCAGGCCATTTCATTTTTGTTAGCCAGCCCGCACTTTTTATTATATTACTAACAATGCGTGGTTGTAGTGGTTGTTGTTGTTGTTGTTGTTGTAGTCGTTGTTGTTGTTGAGAATATAAGCAGACAGATGGGGTATGATAAGTGTGTCACTCATAATGTCAGAGCCATAGAACACGCATATATGAAAAATCACATCTCTTTAACTGAAAAAGTCGCTGAAGTTGGCAATCGATATTTATCGATATCGAAATTACTAGACGATTAACATAATCTGAAATAAAATAGTAGTATATATCACTGACGTACAAGTTGGAAAGCCTTTTATATTAAACGGGGCATAAAGGTTGACTATCGATATCTATCGATATGGAAAATTGTAAGATTTATAGTGGAGGTATATGTATAATAGAGCTTAATGCTATATGAAGTACATAGGTACATATCTGCATGTATGTTGGATCAAATATTTCACATTGATGCGTATCGACTATATAACGATATATATCGGTATTGAATGAAGAAATGTAGAGGAAGAAAATGTTAAACCTTTGTATTATAGATTCGAGTGTGATCAATAAGTAAATTCGTATTGTCAATTTTGAATAAGCTTCAATAGTTAACTATCGATACTTATTGATTTAAGATGAACTAGAAAAACAGGCAACTTAACTATAACATAGATACATACATATATAAAGGCCCACTTCAAACTCTAATATATACATTACTCTGTATATGAATCGCTTATGGATATCTCGATATACAGTTTCCCTATAAATCGGTTATCGATAATTGCGCTTCTTTGAATGATAGGGTATGCAGAGTGCCAGCGCATCGCTGATCGTCTACCAATATTATATAATATGCAGACAGTGCACATCACTGCTGCCACAAGCCACGCCCCCACTCACACACACCCACACACACACGCACACGCACACGAATAGTGGGTGGGACAGCAGAGACATCGTCAGAAATCGAGTTGTTGTTGCTGCTGCCAAAAATCAAGCAATTGGAATTTAATAATAAACATTTTGGCCCAGTTTGTGGAAATGTGCTAACAAATTGCATATCAAACACTTTTGCCACAAATTCCAAATTCAAATTCTGATTAAAATTCAAATTAGAATCGAAACTCAAATTCAAATTCATATTCAAATAGAAATTGAAGTACGAATGCAATGCTCGTTTTCGCATTTAACATATCGATGCCTGCCTGTAGCTGTAGCTGTACCTGCACCTGTAGTTGTAGCTGTAGTTGTAGTTGTGTCTGGGTCCGGGCATTTGCATATTTCCACAATTTTCCACAGTTTCGTGTGTTGGCCAAGAGAGCAAACTGAGTGGGATTGGTCTAATTATCATTCCGGCTGGCCACGTTAGCCATTTGCACCTGTACGAATGCGACGGCAACGGCAGCGTCGACTGTCAAAATCCGGTCCGTAATCGGGGCCCTACTACATGCATTTTTGCCCTTAACGAACCGTTAAGCACGTGTGCGAGGGTGGACTGAGCCGTTGCAGTGGCTTTAAGTAGTTCACCATAGCGTTGCCACACTGTATGCAGCTCTTTAGCTCTTAAGTTGGCCACTCTTATTGGACACTTTCCAATTAGCATTGGCTTCCTCTATTAAAACTTGCTGCTTTTGATATGATTTTGTGGCCCGGAGACAGGAGGGGACGGGGGGAGTACGGCTAAGTAGGACTAGAGGGCAGCTGGAAGCTGGAAGCTGCACCTAAATGAAGCTGCCCTCTGCAGGCGCACATCAAAAACCTTTCCTATCCTATCCTATCCTTTGCTCCGCTGTGCCCAGGGTTTGTGGCAAGCGAAAGGCGGCAAAGTTGCAACAACAAGCCGAAGAAGCAAAACGAAAAAAATAGAAGCGAAGGAAATGGAAAAGCTGCGCAGTTACTTTCAAGTTGAAACACACACACACACATACAGAGGGGGAGCTTCTATGTGTGTGTGTGTGTGTGTGTGCACTTAAGTGGGGCAGAGTCATCTTCAGCTGGCGCCGCTGTTGCTGCAACTCGAGGCAAAGTTGCAAGCAAAATGTGAAAAGCAGCTGCAGCAGAAGAAGAAGAAGAAAAGCGAAACATACTTTTAAAGAATGCCGACAACACACACACACACACACGCACGCACATTGCAACTCATGTCTGTGTGTTGTTTGGTTTTGTTTAGCTTAATTTGCTCAACTTGCTTTGATGTCTCACAGGAGGCGCTGCATGGGCCGAGGTAGGGGCTGTGGCTGGGGTCGGGGGCGTGGCGGGTTGGTTCTGAGGACGCGTTTTTACTGCCTTGCGCCTTTTCTTGCGATAATCGGCCAGAGAGCCACTTGCCGCATGCCACTTGCAACATGCTACATGCTGCATGCTTGTTGCTTGCTGTGGCAGCTAGTTCATCTCCAGCCAGCAGCAGCAGGAGTAGCAGGAGTAGCAGCAGGAGTAGCATATTCGACAACAATCTTCACACAGGTGTGAAATGTTAAGGCATTTATTTTCAATGCAACTTGTCGAGTGCTCCACACTTGACACTGAGTGTGCCTCTCTCTCTCTCTCTCTCTCTCTCTCTCTCTCTCTCTCTCTCTCTCTCTCTCTCTCTCTCTCTCTCTCTCTCTGTGTGCTGTCCAGTTGTGACTGCTCCTCCTCCTCCTCCTGCTCGAGTGTGTCATCTAAGCTAAACTGTTGCCTAACTTGAGGCGCTTATCGACTGCACGCTCTTAACTCATACAGCAACAGTTGCTGTTGATCCATCTCGAAAGTTTTTAACTTATTTACTCAATGGCTGAAAAGGTCATTTCCATTACCTGCCACAAGCTTTTCATGCGGCCATCGACTGTGTCATCAATCAACACAGAAGTTTGCCGACTGCTTCAGTTTTAATGTCTGCCATAAAGATTTGGCTCGTTGAGCTGAAGTTGACAATTTTACACTTTATTTGCTGTGGATCAATCAGTTGATTGATGACTGATTGATGCACCATGTTTGGCCTTAAAGCTGACTTCGAAAGATGCAGCTCTGACTTCCCGGAGTTTAAGAGGAACAAGGAAATTTGATAATAAGCTATCATATATTGGTTAGACGTTATAATCATATAAGACTACTCATATAGGAGTTTCTTTTCCTTCTTCTTCTTCCTTTTCTTCTTCTTTTCCTTATGTTCTATTCAGTTAGGGTAATTATTTAAAGTGTCGATACTGAATCTTGGAATTGACTGGAAACCCCATCACGAGATATTATAAACTAGACCTGCCTAGTGACTAGACTCAACTCCTTGATCCGCAATTCGAACATCTTATATAACTTATACAACTAACTCAACCAATCATCACTTCTCTGGCAATCACTCCCATTTCTACTATATGGCATTAGTCTCTAACAAAATCCAATTACAAGAACTTGCCTAACTGCTCATTTCCTAGGATTTCCTATATAAAAGAAAATCTTTTTATTTTTCGTCAGCTGACCCAAAGAAACTTTATTCATAAATTGAATGCTCGATGTTCGCCTGTTCGATATTCATTTCAATGTGGAATTCTCTTGCTGTACGTGAGAGCTATCGCCATCGCCCCTGGAGTGAGTATCTATGGAGTGTCGCTCGAGTGGAACTTTCTGGGAAGCAGCCGGATAGCTTGAGGACAATTAATGATGCGATTGTCTGCGCAGCTCTATTGTTCACGTCGCCGTTCATTGTGTCAATTGGAGGCACTTGTTGTCACGATCTTGCGGTCGCCAGCCTTCTCCCCCCTCCCCCTTAGGCGCCCCGCCACTCCAGTGCCCTGCCACACCCCCAAAATTGAAGTGTTGTGATCTGTCGTGCGCGTGTCAGCGACCCTCGTCTAGGTAGGCGCTGACTTACGTGTTGATGGTGTGAACGCGACTCCCGCGATAAGATCTGTCCCAGAGAAGCTCGTAGTTGCGCACTCACTTTGACAACGACTGTCACATACCCTATATAGGGAGAGTTTTTCGAGGGCATCGAACTCATTTTGTAATGAAAATGAGTTTCTCTGAGTGGTATCTATGTGTACGTATGTCTGTATGTATGTGTATCAGCAGAGCTATAGTATACCCTTTCTTTGCTTATGTCAAAGCTGTATAGAGTTGGTGTGGATAATTCTTCTGTAATATTTTGCTGGATTTGCCTATTATAGGGTATATAAATACCTCAATCTTACCTACATTTACCATAATTACAGGGTATTTGATCTGTATCACATGTGAATATGCGTGATTTTCCTCTAGTTTTTATAGGGTAAAGCTTATTGCAAATGCTTTTTGCCTTTCTCTCTCCATTTTTATCTCTCTCTCTCTCTCTCTCTCTGTCTCTCTCTATGTATACATCTATTACTCTACTACTCTCGGCGTCTCTCCTTCGCTCTCTCACTCACTGTCATTTTCGTTCTCTCTCTGTTTTTAGTTCTCCCTGTCTTACTCTCCCTCTCTCTATCACCTTCTGTCACTCTCATTCGCCCTCTTTCTTTGAATGATTCTCTGTCTTTTTTACCACTCTTTTTCTCTCTCCCTCAGAAATAAAATTTCGATCTGTCTTTCTCTCTGTCCCTCTCTCTCTCTCTATCTCCCTCTCTCATTGTCTCATAATGATCTATATCTCACTCCCTCTCTCTCTCTCATTAACTCTATCTCCCTCTGCATGTTACACATCACCATGCATTTACTTTTTACTAATCTCAGCATACCCTTTCACATACATACATCATCAGTTACAGGGTATTCGCTCTATCTCTCATTCCCCCTCTCAGTCTTTTTCTCTCCACTTCATTCATAAAATTTCGATTGCCTGCTTTATATTCAGGATTTGTCGCCGTCGCCTCATCGAGACGATTCTCGGCTCTCAGCTCTGTCCGCGATTCCTCGAATGACAACTCTTTTGCTGCTGCTGCTGCTGCTTCTTCTTCATTTTCAACGACTTCCACTGCTTCTGCTTCTTGCCGTAATTCCCTTCTGGACTCTTTTGCAATTGGCGAGGCTGTTCGAAGTGTCACATGAAATTTTGTAATTTTCTTATCCACCAAACAAAATAAACAAAAACCAAAAAAAAACATTCTTTTATTTATTTATTTTTTGGTTTTCGCTGAGCAAATGGACGCGCGGCGTTTAAATTGTCACACGCGCCGTTTGACTTGACTTGAGCTGAGCTGAGCTGAGTTGACTGCACTTGGCCAGGCGTCAGCCCACTCTGCCAATTGGCAATTGCGCATTTTCCCAATTGGACATGCCAATTGGACAATTGGACATTGGCTCGTTTGGCCGTTTGTCAATTGTAAAAATTTGTCAGCCATTGGCAGCAGCTGTAATTTGGCTATTATGGAAATTGCCAGCAGCAGCAGCAGCAATTGAGTAGCCTGGCAATGCCTTAGCAACAACAGCAACAACTACAACTACAACAACTTCATCAGCAATTTATGCTGCCACACACTTGGGGGCCAACTTATGGCGCATAAATTTCGAGTGGCCAGCGCCAACATTAATTATGTTCTCAATTGACTCAACTGAACTAGAGTCTAGAAGCCGCAAACACCAAATGCTGCTGGATGAGCAGCTACCCTGTAGGCAAGTGCTAGTGAATAGTCTATAGGGTAGCTGCACTTAGATCAGGCAATATATACAGTTATGCATAAGCCAGATCAAGTCTTCTCAGTCTTGTGGTCTCTGCTAGCTTTATTCTTTTTATTTACAGGGTATCTCACGCGCAGCAATTGCCGCGAGTAACTTATGTGATTTAGACAATATGTTCAATAAAACTTTGCCTCCACACACACACACACACGCATACGCGCGCGCTTTAAGCAGCTGCTCTAAAAGTAACTTTCAGCTGCAACGTCAGCGCTGACGTCGACGTCGGCGCTGGCAGCGACTGCAGCGACAGTTGCTGACCCGCCAACATTGTGTTAGGCAAAGATTTATGCGAGTTTGCCCCAAAAACTCTCGCTATTCAGCAGCAATCTCTCTCGCTCTGTCTCTGTCTCTCCCCACTCTCTTCTCTCTCTCTCTCTCTATCTATCTCTTTGTGTGTGTGCCTAACTGTATTTCCGCTGCGCTAACTGTACCTTCTGGGCATGTGTAGAACTTTTGGGGTCCTGGGCAGCTGCAATTTGCATAGAAAGTGTCGCCACAAATTTTGGATGCGACAAACGTCGACAAGGCACAAGGCTTAAACAGCTGCTGCTGCTGCTGTGTCTGCCTGTGTGTCTGCGTGTGTGTGTGTGTGTGTGTGGGTGGGTGGGTGTGTATGGCCGGGCCAACCTTTTCTTAATTTGCTGTGAAACTATTGCCAACTAAGCGTGGCCAACTGGCAACTGGCAACTGGCAACCGGCAACTGGCTCTTGTGGCTCCTCTGGCTATCAACTCGCTGGCTGGCCAAAGTTAAATAGCCCTAAAATTGCTCGACTTCCGGCTATGGCGAGCGCCGCTGGCCGTTTGTCAGCGACGGTTTTGCATTAATTAAGCAGAGCAAACAGTAGAAGAAGCAGCAGCAGCAGCAGCCACAGTGGCAGTGGCAGTGGCAGCGACGGCGGCAGAGGAAGCTGCGCTGTTTCTAACTTTGCAGACCGCAACACGGCTAAAAGGGAGGAGAGGCCAGAAAGAGAAGTGAACTTAGCGCAGCACAAAAGCCAGCCATAAGCTGGCAGGCAAAACACCTCAAGTCCATCAGGTCCGAGACGGAGGAGCTCTGCAGCAAGATTAGAAATTGGTCCGAGCCGTGCCGACTAGCTGCTCGCCCAGGGCTACTTATGGGATTAGCCAGTGCCTGGCCTTCTTGCAGCCAATTTGCTGGCTCATTAATTATGCAAGCTTATGTTGGTTATGCAACTTGATGCATGCAACATGCCCAATGCCTCATTAGATACCTGTGCAACCTGTTCACTCATCTATTATCTATTATCTATTATCTATTATCTATTATCTATTATCTATTATCTAGGAGCGAGGAGAGGAGTAGGAGCGAGGAGCGAGGAGCGAGGAGCGAGGAGCGAGGAGCGAGGATCGAGGAGCGAGGAGCGATTAGCGAGGAGCGAGGAGCGAGGAGCGAGGAGCGATTAGCGAGGAGCTAGGAGCGAGCGAGGATCGAGGAGCGAGGAGCTAGGATCTATTATCTATTATCTAGGAGCTATTATCTATTATCTATTATCTAGATCTATCTATTATCTATTATCTATTATCTATTATATATATATCTATCTATTATCTATTATCTATTATCTATTATCTATTATCTATTATCTATTATCTATTATCTATTATCTATTATCTATTATCTATTATCTATTATCTATTATCTATTATCTATTATCTATTATCTATTATCT
The DNA here is from genome assembly GCF_054131065.1 of Drosophila arizonae. Classification (NCBI taxonomy): domain Eukaryota; kingdom Metazoa; phylum Arthropoda; class Insecta; order Diptera; family Drosophilidae; genus Drosophila; species Drosophila arizonae. The sequence continues at coordinate 11,978,778 of NC_142927.1, read as the reverse complement.
ATTATCTAGTATCTATTATCTATTATCTATTATTATCTATCATCTATTATCTATTATCTATTATCTATTATACATTAATTCAGGCAAGCAGGTGGACTGAGTGGCAGCTCCAGCCCCCAGTCTGACAGTGTGGCAGCCCTACCACTACAACTTTGGCCAATTACATAACCTCAAAATGGGCTCTGCTTTCGTGTCGCCGACTGTCAAAAGGACAGCAGCAGCAGCGAGCAGCGAGCAACTGCAAACTTAAACACTTAATCTTTTCATTTAATGTTAATTTGTTTGTTTTTATCGACATATTTTGCCGTGTGGGCGTTCGCTGGTGGGCCTCGGGGGCGGGGCGGCGTGGGTGGCGGCGTTGCCTGTGTCTGTGCCAAATGGCAAATGCCGTTAAACGCGCGGCGCTTGTTACGACAACAAACTAATTTCACGTTATGACAAATTGCTGCCAATCAACATAATTCTGCGGCAAGCTAAGAAAGTGCCAGCAACCGGGCCGCCAAGTGGGGGGAGCTGCGGGGCAGAGTCAGGTGGCAGAGCAGGTAAGCCTCGAAATCCATTCGACAGAGCGCAGTTTCGCCTGAGCTTTTGTCTGATTAAAACTCGAGAAGGTGGAGGAGGCCTGTGAGGGAGAGGGGCTGAGAGCCTTGGGTATATATGAGTGCAGATACCCTGTAAGAGAGCCAAATATATATGAAATGTTTAACTGTTAAAGACGAGTGTGTTGGGATGCTGAAAACTGTCTATCTATCTATCAGCTAGTAGATCTGCCTAGACTTGAATACATCAAGCTCATCATATTTGTATACATTTTTATAGGGTATCTCTGTGCCGTTCACCTGCAAGCATAGCAGATAGCAAACTAAATGTTTCGTGCTTTTTATTTTTATTTACTCTTTGACAAATGTCATGCCTCGCTGGCGCTGCTCACTTTAACGCTCATTGCTATTGCCACGCCCACTCATCAGAGCGCGCGACGTTGCTGAAAGCGGCCATAACAAATTGTTAGGCTATGACCTCGAAAACAGTTGGCAGTTGTCTTCGCTACGATACAGAAACCACCAACCGCACCACCCACCAAATGGGTTGATTCAACTTCAAACTTGTACTGCCGCTTGCCCTCCCCCCACCCCTCGCTGTCATTCCCTTCCCTCGTCCAGCTCCACCTGCTGAAGTCCCATGTGTCAGAAGTTCTTCTATTTGGTATTTGGTATTTGGTATTTTTCTTTTTCTGTTTGCCCGTTTCATTCTGGCCAAGTTTGTGGCTCGTTGTGGCTTTCATGTGATAATTGCGGCGCATGAATTACAATTAATTCGTGACGATTCGTGCAAGAGCCGTGCGCCCAGGTAGACAGAGGCAGACAAATGCCACGGCTGCAGTGGCAGCCAGAAGTAAAGCAACGTCGTCCGCGTGTCGTTAGCAGCGCCTGTTTATTATTCTGCTAATTCTCTCTGCCAAGCCAGCCCTGCCCCTCCCTCACACTCGCTCACCCGCTCATCCACTCACTCACCCAATCCCAGACACCGTTCGCTGGCGGGCAACTCTTTTCGGTTATTGCGACATGCAAAGCGGCGGTGACATCGCCGAAAACTCAACTCAACTCAGCTCAGCTCAGCTCAGCCCCCAAGCTCAGCCCCAGCCGGAGCCCCAGCCGGAGCCCCAGCACACGAGCCCGAATCCAAATGCAAACCGTAACCAAAACACGCACACTTTGAGTTGGCTCCTCGAATCCGCGGCAACTGAATTTTAATGGGGCTACGCGCGGGAATGGGGCCCAGAGGATACTCGTGTTAGACTGCCATCCTGCGCCAAAGGACGCCAGGAGGACGAGTCCAAAGATCACAGCAAAATTCAATTCAAAAATTTCTCTCTGCTAATTTTTTAATGTGTGCTACAATTGCAGGAATGGCAATTAGAGCTGAATTTGATTTACATTTAATTGGAAACTAAGAGTGTGAGAGGGAGCGAGAGACAGGGAGAGACAGAGAGGCAAAACAACTCGGATATTGAGGAAAGGAAAAAAGAGACAGCGATAGAGAACTAATGAGAGTATATCAAATAGAAAGGAATCAACCAAAAAAACTGACGAGAGAGAGAGAGAGATAGAGAGAGAAAGAGAGAAGAGTGGAAAGAGCTGTGAAATGAACGAAAGAGTGGAGAGAGAAAAGATCATACGAGATAGGATTGACAATAGAAGATATGGGATGTATGATAGAGTATGAACAATGGAAAATAGAAAACAGAAGAGAAAATATACAGTAGAGAACGGTGAAGCAAGAAGAGATAGGAAACATACGAAAGTAAGAAACAGTGATGGAGAAAGACAGGGAGAGAGAGAGAGAGAGAAGGAGGGATTGAAATATGAGGTAGAATAGGAAGAATGACAGCTAGAGAAGAGAGGGAGGAAAGAGAAAACAGTAGAGAGGGAAGAAGGAAACAAGAGAGAGGAACGAAAAGAATGGGAATACAAATTATAGCGTAAGAGACAGAGAGAGGAAAACTGAGAGAGATGGAAAGACTAGAGTAATCCAAATATGGAGCTGGGAAAAAAGACAATCAAAGAAAGGCAACTGAGCAGAATTAATGGGAGATCCAGAAAGGGGAGTAGAGAGCTTTCATAAAGAGTAACAAATATCTATGCTACGCTTCGATTCCTGAGAATTCCATGGAAGAACAATATTTAGCTAGAGCTGAACTCAAGGCGCAGAAGCTAGTCTTACAAGGCGATGAATGATTTAACTAAACCCTTTAGCCCTTTGACTTGATGATAATATTAGATTTTTTCTCTCTCAGCTCTAAGATCAAATGAACCTTAGAGCTGAGCCATGGTGTGCATCGACAGCTGGTTCAATGCATTCACAACCTTTGCTCGGCTGCCTTAGGCAAAAGCGCAATCTCACTAAAGATTGAGCACAGCAGGTGCGCCACTACCCACGGCTCGTACAGCCCCAATCGCCACTCCCACCCCCCATCTGGCAGCGCCCATCTCCCTGGTCGCCTTTGACTCTGGCTGTGCTCATTGTGGGTGACAAAATGCGTAAGTAATTGCTGTAAACGAAGCAACTCATCTAAATGTTCATCTGCAATCAGCTGCCTTTGTCCTGCCTCCGACATGGCTCTAACTTCATTATCCGACGCCAAAGTCAGCGGCCAAAGAAAGCTGCCCAAATAGAAAATCCTGTGGTTCTTTCCTACTTCGTCCTCCTTTACTTTTTTGCGATGTTATCCGCTAAAAACAACCGCAAATGCCAAACGTGCATACCACTCTCTCTGTCGCTCTCTTTCTCTCTCTCTCTCTCTGTCTCACTCTTTGTCGGTGTATCTGTGTCGGCATGGGAAATAAAGTTGAACACCAACTGTGTGGGGTAGCTGTGATAATTTGGGTGCTGTGGTGACGGCAGTCACCACGGGAAATGTAATAATACATCCGAAAATCAGTTGTTATTATTGTTAAGCGTAAACGATCCAACCATCCATCCAGCCGGGCAGGCAGCTAACCAAACGACCCTGCACCCATACATCCATCCAGCCAGCCATCCGCACTTTGCCGGCATAATCATTGTAATCATAAGCCTGTCGACTGCTTGAGTCGCTGCCGAGAGAGGGTTGCTAATGCCCTACCCCTACCCCTACCTCTACCCCAACCTCTACCTCTACCACTAGTGCAGCGCTCTTCATCATCGACTTGAGTACATTTTTTTACGCTGACTCAATAGAAATGTTTTTGTGCAATTGCGGCTCATAAAATCACAGCGGGTTAGCGTCTGGCGAGATCCGAGGAACCCAAACCCAAACCCAAACCCAAACCCAAATCGAAACCGAAACCAAAAACATAACTCAAACTACAACTGAGCGCCAAACTTCAGACGTAAGCAAAGCGATGACAACAACAATCAAAACTGACCGAAAGCAATGCAGGAAAAGGATGCAAATTAGAGCTACGGGAGATCAGAAACGCACTACCCTCTAAGAGAGATTCGATCTGTTCATACATACATGTATGTATACATATATATGTTTAGGTAGAGCTACTGTTGATAGAGTGAATTAATTTTAAACTTAAGCCAATCCCAATTGGGGTTTCTCTCATTTATTTTGCTCTGTCTGAGCTCAGGGGAATCAGCCAGGACTGTAGACTGTCTAGTTCTAAGCATATCTCATATTACAACTTCTTTAAATATTGTAGGTGAAATTTCTTATATGATTGACAGAGAAAGGTTCCTCTAGAGATACGAACAGGAGCTTCAGGTCATATATGTATATGGGAAACTATTCTGCTTGCAATGGATCAATTACTCATCGGTCATCTGCTGTCTCTCTCTGACTCTACCCCCTTTTCTCGCCCACCTACTCCATTTGCCTCTACTTGTAAGTTTGGCTTATAGCAAATGCTGATGACGCACGTATATCAAATGCCTGGCCAAAATTCGTAGATGCCACTGCCCAGTCATCCAGCCAGCTGCTCCTGCAAGCTCCCCCCGGCCCCAGCTCCTGCCGCTGTCCCCTGTTCCCCGTCCCTTTGCACGCCACCTCCGTGTGGCGCTCTGTTAGTTAAGGGGCACGTAATCCATTTGTTGTTTGCATGTTCATCTCGGGGTTTAGCCAGAGAGCCCGAGACTTTGGTTTTGGGGCACGTTATGTGTGCATTGGACACAACTCAATTGGCTGAATTGTGTGTGCTCTCTGCATGTGTGTGTGTGTGTGTGTGTGTGTGTGTGTGTCTGTGTCGTTGCTCTGTTAATGATGAAAGGCCACGGAACGAGTTAGCTGCCAGAATGGCCAAAATTCTGTGCTCTGCTGTTTTGGTGTGCAACTGACGCACATTGCAAGCGACTTTGCAACATGATGTGACGACTGAGGACGACTCGCCCTCTCCCTCACTCCCTCACTCCCACACTACCGCCCTCTCCCTTTCCCGTTGTATGTGTGCCTGTGTGGCTGTGCCTGGACACATTTCCGCTGCAGTTGCTTTGCCTCCACCGAGGATGAGACAGTCGAGAGGACGACTTGCAATTTGAGCGCTCGCATGGCATATTAATGGACTTTTGCTGACTGACCAACTGACTGGCACCGGACACCAGCGACGTCAATGCGAAGCGGGTGGGTTGTCCGGCGGCGGTAGCGGCGGTAGGGGCGGTAGGATCGGCAGAGGCGTGGTTGGCCATCATATCATTGGCATGCGTGTGCACTATGGCCGACAATCGACTCCCAGCGCCAACTTCAACTCGGGAGCTCTAGCTCCATGTCTCGGACTCGGCTCAGTTGTTGTTGCAGTTGCCGCCATTTAGTTCATTAGAGCAAAAATGTTGTGATGCTGCACGCAAACAAGACTCATTCTCTCTCTGCCTCCCTCTCTTTCTATCTGCGTGTGTGTGTGTTTGTGTGTGTCAGCTAGCTCTTTGGGGTTGGCGCTGCTGTCACTTAAATGCGCGTCCAGCTGCCCGACTACTCAGCTACGCATTTACGTGATTAATCAGTTGACCACGTGTGTGTGTGTACGTCCTCTCTTTGTGTGTGTGTGTTAAGCATATGCCCCTAAGTCATGCAAAGCGCCCGAAACGTTTTAATTGCCCAACAACTTGCTTGAATTGGTAGTGCAAAATGCACTCCAAGCTATGAGCGAATGCCTCATGCCACATACATATGCTACATGGGGCAGCCACATGCCATCCATACTATATACAACATCTAGTCTGGTTAAGCTTACAAATGACCAAAACTGTGCTTAACCAAGTGGAGAGCATCTAAGGAGTATATAGAGTCTATAGAGTGTATAAAGCATATAGAGTATAGCCTATATAAGGTGTAGAAGGTAGATCGAATAGAATATAGAATGTATAGAGTATAGTGTGTATAGAATGTATAGAGTATATAAAGTGGTATATAGAGTATATAGAGTACAGTGTATATAGAGTATATATGGAGTCTATAGAGTGTTTAAAGCATATAGAGTATAGCCTATATGGAGTGTAGAAAGTATATCAAATACATAAAGCCTATAGAGTATATAGAGTATAGTGTGAGTATAGTGCATATAGAGTGTATAGAGTATATCAAGTGGTATATAGAGTATATAGACTCTATAGAGTGTATAAAGCAAGTAGAGTATAGCCTATATAGAGTATAGGTATATCGATAGAATATTGAATATATGGAGTATAGTGTATATAGAGTGTATAGGGTATATAGAGTATAGTGTATATGAAATATATAGAGTCTATAGAGTGTATAAAGCAAGTAGAGTATAGCCTATATAGAGTGTAGAAGGTATATCGAATATATAAAGTCTATAGAGTATATGTAGTATAGTGTATGTATATCAAATAGTCTATAGTGTATAGTGTATATAGAGTATATAGAGTGTATATCGTATAATGAATATATAGAGTATAAAAAGTATATCGGGTATAAGCTTAACTGAGAATAAATAGTATACAGAGTAAAGAGAGATTACTATATAGAGTCTATAAAGTAAATAGAGTGTATTGAGTATATTGAGTGTATAGTGTATATAGAGCGTATATATAATGAGTGCATTATAGATACATACATATATGTATATGCTTAGCTGAGTATACAGTGGATATAAAGGAATTAGAGTAGAGTATATAGAATCTGTGGAGATTATAGAGTATATAGATTGTCTATACTCCACAATACATCGAGTATTTAGAGTATTCAATGTACTCAATATATTTAGATTCCATATTCATTTTTCCTAAGGATCTGCTGATCTTTGAATGTCTGTTCCAAATCCCCGGCCAGCCAGCTCAGCTGTGGTGTGCTTTGGCATTCGCTGGGTTGAGACTTCCTTTCGAACAGTCTTCGATTATATTGAGTGTTAATGCGAGAGATCGACACTTGGCAGTGGCTGTGGCTGAGGCTGAGGCTGTCCCTGCTGTTGCTGTCGCATTGTTCTGCAGCCAAACAGATATTTAGTCTCAGTCGCCCCGATTGTCTGTCCGAGCGACTTATCAAGCTGACACCCAACAACTGCAAGAAATTCCAAACAATTTCAATTCCAATTTCAATTTCAATGGATGCAACTGTCTGCCTGCAGAAGCGGTAGCCGTAGCAGCTAAAGAGCTTGAACTGGGGAGCTGGAGCTGGGGCTGGGGCTGGTGCAGGAGCTGGGCTATTGAAATTAAAACGCCCAAAAATTGAAAGAGCTCGACATTGTGGGCATTGTGTTCAAATGCGTTCGTGCTAAAAATTATAGCCCGGCCAACTGACATAACCGCAATCGCATGTCGGAAGGCGAAAGTCACAATTCGCAGCGTGTGAAGGAGCCGTCAGGTGCGGCGGTCAACGGTCAAGCACTGAGCACTCGTTCTCGCTCTGCCCCTACCTTTCACTCGCTCTCTCTCTCTCTCTCTCTCTGAGCCAGCGAAGCATTTAACCAAACTAATTTTCCCATTAGGTTCAACACTTTGTGCCCGTTTGCGGGGCGCATAAAACAACACGTCGATCGAATACCGCAAATAAAAAATAAAAAAGAACGAACGAACAGAAATAATACTGCTGCTGCTACATAGGAGCCGATCGAGCCGATCAAGCGCAACATTTGCCTAGACCCTGCCCGTTTACCTGCCCAACCATCCCTCTCTCGTCTCTCGTCTCGCGCCTCTCGCCTGTCGCCTGTCACCTCTCACATCTCTCAGCTCAGCGTCGACCCTCCTGCTGCGGCAGCAGTCAGTGTTGTACTCGGCTAATTGATCGGTTCCAAATGGTCGATCGCACGTAACGGCCGCATATGCGATCACTGCGCGCGAAATATAGACGAAATACGACATTCGGCTATGCGATCGTATCACGCGATAAGCCACTGACTCCGACTCGATCACTCGACAGCCCCACAGTGCCGCACCGTTCCCTCATCTGTCAATAAAAAAGGGCATTCAAAAAAGGTAGCCAGACCCTAGCCAACTCATTGAGGCGCATCTCGGCTGGGCGCTCGTTCAATTTGATCAGACTAAATGTGCTTTTGCGCTCGTCAAGCTAATTTTCTAAACAGGCACAATCGTAACCATGAAATAGATCACTGATCACTGATCTTCACTGATGGCTGGCTGACTGCCTCAGCTCACCTTGTCTCGGCTTGCCGAACTCTGCTTTCTGATTATCTTTGCCAAACATTTGGCCTTATTAAAATGAATATTCGATCATGATCAGCGTTGATCTTTAGTTAAAACGAGTCGAGCTCATGCTCGGGCAGGATTTGCGCAATCTGAGAAGAGAAATATCAGAGTCGTTTATGGCTGACTTGACTTTTCCTTGGATTTATAGAAATTTGTGGTTGATCATCAGCAGATCAACTGTGTAGATGCTGAATAGATTTGAGGTAAGTTATGCCTGGATCCCAATTATCAGTTGCAGCATTCCGAGTTTTGCCTCTATCTGAGCAAGCTCTCAGCTCTCTCAGCTCGATTCATGCTTAGGTAGGAGCTGAGCAGTAATGAGAAGAAAGGTCTCAGAGCAGATCCTGATCTTCAGCTGATCATTTATGATGAATCTCAATTGAATTGAGGGGAGTTATGTCGGGATCCAAAGTAGCTGTCAGCATTCAGAACTTGGCCTTGGTTCATGTATGCGGCACAGTGCGTCGGTTCATTAGATGATTGCCTTGCGAGTATTGAAAACGCATTAGCCTGATGGCTTCATGCCGATGAGCATTGATGCCTAGCCCCGCAACTGCAACTGTATGAGGGCAACCCCTCGACATCTCTAATGTGACACGACAATCAACAAGCGGATGGTGAGACGGCTCTATCAATGTGATACTAGGGCCAACCCTCCTTTGAGCATCTATTTGTTGCCTTTTTGCCAAATCGTTGTAATTTACGAAATTGACACTCAAAAGATGGACAGGGCAAGGCGCCACCCCAGCAATTAAACAGCGAGCCCATATGGAACTGACTCTCTCACTCTCTCTCTCTCTCTCTTGCTCTCTCTGGGTGTGGATTTAAGTGAAGGCTGCACAATTTGTCACACGATAACATAAAAAGTGCCAATTGCAGTTGAAGTTGCACTGGCCGAGGGTGGGGTCAGTGCGAGGGGTCGCCGCGGGGTCACAGCGGGGTCAGCTGCGCTTGTGCAAATTAAATAAACTCTAATGTCTTTAATTTGTTTGAGTTGTCCGGCGTCCACTCAACTGTGCAGCCCATTTCTATACAACACACACACACATATATATGTGTACGTATATTTGTGTCCGATTACCAATTCCCAATTCCAATCCCAATCTTCAGCATATACCATACCAAGATGTGTGCTCGTGTGTGTGTGCGTGTGTGTGTGTGTGTGTGTGTGTGTGTGTGTGTGTACCTTCTGAGTCAGTCGCATGTCGTCGCTGACGCTGGCCATAAATTTCGTATTAAATTGAGTGTTAAATGTTGGACGCTGGACTCCCCCATCATCCCACTTCTCCGCCTTTGCCTTTGCTTTTGGCTTTGCCTCCTCCTCCTCCTGCTGCTGCGCCTTCGTCTCCGGCCGTCACTCTGTCATTCCAGAACCCTCGCGACCAGCAAATGCGTCGAATGTGCAACCGTGCGCGTAGTTTTCTTGCGACTTTCTAGCCCCTCTGCCGCTGGTCATCTCCTCCTCCTCCTCCTCCTGCTCGTCCACCTCCTCCACAATTCGTCAGTTGTAGCCAATTTATTATGCCCAATTCTTAGCCGTTGCTCTGCGACGTTTTCCTTATGACTTCGCTCAGTCGTGGCACAGTTCGAGCTGAGCTCAAAATCGATAAGTCCCGCATATACACTGGACGCTTCTCTGAGCTCTCTGCTGCTCTCCGCTTAGCCATTATCTTTCGTAATCTAATTGAATTACGTGTTAAAGCAGTTGCCCCATTAATAACTTGTTAGCGAAGCGCAGCTCAGTGCAAGCTATATATTCCTGAAACTGTGAGTGAAGAGCAGAACTGCATAATTGCTGTAATTGAGTGGGATGCAGGTGACTGGGCCATACTCTGTCGCAGTAAAAGGGTCACTGCAGCTGCCAAATGGAAGAGATTTCAGATTTCTTTCGGATGGATAGAATGAGGTGGCAAATGGGTAAAGGATGAGGGAGATAGAAAGAGAGAAAGAGAAGAAGAGAGAGGTGTAGAGAAAAGATGAGATAAAGGGGTGAGAGCAAGAGAGGGAGTACAGGGTGAGTGAGGGCGTACAAGAGATAGAGAAAGAGAGAGAGAGAGAGAGAAAGTGGGGGAGTGAGGGTACAAGAGAGAGAAAGGGAGTACAATTTAACGTACCGGAGAGACATAGAGGAAAGAGAGAAATCGATTGAGAAAGAGAGAGCAATAAAGAAAGAGAGAGAAAGAGAATGAGAATGAAATTGAGAATGAGAAGATACAGAGATATATTGATACTTAGTGAGATATAAAATGAACAGAAATAAGGACAGGGGAAGAGAAATAGAAAGGAAAGGCCAATCGAAGTGAGCTTTGACATGACCGAGAAAGCAAGAGAGAGAGAGAGAGTGAGAAAGAAATGTCAAAGTTAAACTGAGTGAACAAGGGAAAGATAGAGAGAGAGAGAGAGAGAGAGAGAGAGAGAGAGAGAGAGGAAGGAAGATAGAGATAAATGCTGAGTTTAAAACTGATCAAACAGAGATTAAAAAGAATTTCATGACTTTGAAGCGGATACCACTATATTCTCTCTCTCTCTCTCTCTCAAAATAGATATTCACAATTGCTGTAATCATTCACTGCATGAGAATCGCATAGTACGGCAGTGTGGCAAAGGCCTCCCTCACGATCTGTCCTTCCGTTGCATACATGAGCCGAGATCCATCATACCCTGAATTGCCACATTGAATGAGTGGAGAGTATAATGAAAGCTGAGAGCCTTGCTCCCCCTGCAACGCGTTACATAGTTGGTCAGCAACGAGGGGCAGCCTCTCGTGCCGATCGTATACCCTTGCCAATTGGCAAGCATTTGCATATTTCTCTACTTGACGTAATTATTGTCTAGAATGCATGCTGAGATACTTATGCTAGGTATGCCATATGAGAGCGGCTAGAAACCTGACCGGCGAGCAGCTAACAGTGGTCAAGTGCACAACTGGTCAACTGGCCAACTGGCCAACTGGCCAGGCAAGTGCTCAAGCGTAGCTGCTGCCCAGACCAAAGACCGAGAGATCGAGAGACCAACTCAATTGCCAGAGCTGGTTCGGCTGCTCATTTTAGCGGCAATTGGCGATTGCTGACGACACCCAATAAACACCATCCAATTACATGTTGTGCGAAATGTGTGTGTGTGTGTGTGTGTGTGTGTGGGTAGTTGGGTGTAGTTTGGCCAGGTTAACAACAGATGACAACAATCAGCGAATGGTTAACGCTGACGAAATACCACAGACAAAGGCAGCTCCTTCTGCCAATTTCCCACAAAAGTATTTGAATGTCGTGTAAAGTGTTAAATTGTTTTAAATTTTTGTTCAACTCTTCTTCTTGCTGTTGTTGTTGTTGTTGTTGTTGTTGCTGTTGGTGTAGCTGTTGCTGTTTGTGGTGTTGGGGTCAATACAGTCACATAAATCCCAACGGCGCGGCGGTAATTTGAATAAAATATGCACAGACAGAGCCAACGATACGAAAAGGCGACAGAGCCACGAGAGCAGCAGGAGGAGCAAGAGTAGCAGGAGGCTAAACTACCAGCTACCTGGTAAGCGTCAACAGGCGCTGGCTACCGACGACTGGCAACTGGCGACTGGCGACTGGCTACTGTCCGTTCGACTGGATGCTGCATCAAAAGCAGCCGCCTTTTGGGTGTCGATTGGAATTTTAAACGGAGCAGCTCAGATAAAGCTCTCCACCTGCGACGATCTCCTTTGGCTGCAGTTGCCTGAATCTCTGCCAGCTTCAATTTGGCAGATTGATTTTTTATTCTCTTTTACTTACAGCGCAGTACGCCTTATGAGCACTAGCTGGGTAACAGCTAAGGTGAGCTTGACTTGGCCTATTTATTATTTAATGTTAAAATACTGACGAATTCATATCGTTTGCTATATAGTATTATATGTATATCTTTCATATCAATTTTCTGAATATGGTTTCTCCTATGGGAAATTGTATACTATCTGATGATTATCCTTTGATCTGTTCGCAAATTAATCGATATGTATCGAACTTTATATACAATTCATATCTATCCTATCCATTTCGATGTGATTTCTTCAATGAGTAACTGAATATTAATCTGCAGATCATCTGCTGACTATCTCCTTACCACCTGCTAGCTCTACGGGTCTTAATCGATATTTATCGCTACTAATATAATTAATTAACATAATAATAATTTTCTTCGGTGCTGACAACGTGTAGCTTGCCTGGGGTAGAGCATGGTCAAAGCTAATCATATTCCTATTCAACAAAGCTACATATAACAGTACATTTCATATCTTTATCGATTACAATAGTTTATATGTTGCCGTTATTGAACAAAGGTTGCGGTAATTTCACAAGAAACTTAACCAAAGTATTCGTATTGACGCATCTGCTAAGACCTCTACAGTCTATCTACAATCGATATATATCGATAAATAACAATTGCCCTTATGTTGTTTGTATTAATAGGAATTTATAGCAAAACTTAGTCTGAGTGACCTTATTATCTCGGTAAACGATATATGTATGTCGTCTAAAGGTTTATTCAAATAAGGCTAAGTATCTTCTATATTTGGCAACTGATCGATATATGTCGATGATCGATATATGTTGTTTATATGTATTCAGACAAAACAACATTTCAAAATTGAGAGTAAACGAGTTTCTTCCACCTCAGCCGACTTCGATCGATATATATCGATAACAAATGGTCGCAATTGCTTGTTTGTATTCACATTTTTCACGTTTACCCCGTCACGCAGCATGCCAAAACAATTTACCACCTTCTGCGGGCAGGTTGCCGTTGAGCTCCGTTATCCGGACTCGAGGCCGAGAGAGCCGCAGGCGATTGACACGTAAATCGCCATGCAGCAAATGAAACAAAACAAAAATGATGAAGGCAAATCAATCAAAGTGGCGACAGAAGGCGCTGGACAACTGGCTTGGCCTGCACAGGTGGATGCCAAGGTGTGCCCAAGGAGCCACGCGGAAGGGGCGCTGCTTTGCTGCCGTTTATTCTGGCAGCCGCAAAACGTCAACTGGCTTTGCATATGGAAATTGGAAATTGGATAATGGCCAGCGAGCGACCCGCTGCTGTCAACAAAGCCAGAGCGGCCCGGCCCGACTCTGGCCAGCAGCGGGCGGCCGGCAATTTGCCATGAAATGGATGCCAATCGATGTGAGTGTGAGTGTGAGTTTGACTGTGAACGTGCCTGAAAATGTGACTGTGAATGTGACTCTGACTGTGACAATGAATGTGACTGAAAGTGTGACTGTGAATGTGACTCTGACTGTGACAATGAATGTGACTGAAAATGTGACTGTGAATGTGACTTTAACTGTGAATGTGACTGTGAATGTGAATGTGACTGTGACTGTGAGCGTAACTGAAAATGTGACTCTGACTGTGACAATGACTGGATGACTGGATGTGACTGAAAATGTGACTTTGAATGTGACTCTGACTGTGACTGAAAATGTGACTGTGAATGTGACTGTAAATGTGAATGTGACTGTGAATAAGACTGTGACTGTGACTGCGAATGTGACTGTAAATGTGAATGTGACTGTGACTGTGACTGTGACTGTGACTGTGACTGTGACTGTGACTGTAAATGTGAATGTGAATGTGACTGTGAATGTGAATGTGACTGTGACTGTGACTGTGACTTTGACTTTGATTGTGACTATGACTGTAACTGAAAATGTGACTGTGACTATGACAATAAAAGTAGAGCCTAAACAAAGCACAGATGAGGCTAAGCTAAAGGGCTGAACCGTAATAGTTACAGTTAGCTATTGTTGCTGTTGCCGGCGCACAATGCCACACCAAAACACTCGCGCTATGTCCAAAAAGCAGCCAAGGGTCATGAGGGGGGGAGGGGGGCGATGGGTCGTACCTCATTTGCGGCTAGCCAGCAAAATTGGCCGCTAACTGATTTTCAAATTTGCGCCCTGATACAAAGGCGAAGCGAGGGGCCAGCGGCCGCACCTACGCAGCTCGTTACAGCTGAATGAAGGGCGGCTTTGGGCGGAGGCGTGGCATGGGCGAGCGGCACATTGAAATTGGCTATTGCAATGGTATACGGGATATGAGATCGGGGCATGGTGCACGAAGGGTTCTCTTTTGGAATTGGAAACGAGTCTGCAAGTTTTTTTCTTTCATTTTGTTTTTTTTTTTTTTGGTAACTGAGCTTCCGGGCAGCAGCAATAGCAACAGCAACAGCAGCCGCAACAAATGCAATTTAATCGAGCATGACTTTTGGTTAAACTTGTAAAGCAACGCCTACGCGGCTAGGCCGAGGGGGCAGGGGGTGTTTGTGTGTGTGTGGAGGTGGGGCTGGGCAGAGATCGTGGTATATATTGCCGGATGTAGGGAATTTTAATTTGTCGCGTCGTTTAAACGCGAACGCCGACATTGCCATAGACGTAGCTCCAAATGAAAAGCGGCGTGAGAGGGGCATATACATGTATGTGTGTATGTGTGTGTGTGTGTGTGTGATGGCGTGGAGTCTTTGTGGTGGGGTGGGGGTAACCCTTTAACGCCGTCAGCTCTGGCGTCATCGTATTCATTCAAGCGTTGCACACACACACACAAACACATACGCCGCATGATGCCCACATGCCACGCCCACTGTGCTACGCCGCACCTAACCGCCCGCTGCTGTCGTTTTCAATACATTTGTTACCTTCGTTTCGTTTCGTTTCATTTTTGTTTTGTTTGCTTTTTTGGCAGTTTTAAATCGTTGGGTGGTTTTTATTAGCCCGCTTCTCTCTCTCTCTCTCTCTCTCTTTTTCTCTTCACTTTTTCTCACTATGTCTCTCTCTCTTTTACCTTCTCACACGCATTCTCTCTTTCTCTCTATCTCTCTCTCCCTGTCTGTCCCTCTTTGCCTGTCCGTTTTACGTTATTTATGGTCGCGCATTTGCATTTTGATGGCCAGCTCCTGCTCCTGCTCCTGCTCCTACTCCAACTCCTGCTTCTGCTTCTGCTCCGCCCTCTGCCTCTGTCAGCCTTAACCCTTTCATGCACACACACACACACACACACGCACGCATGCAGTCACTCAGGTGTGTGTGTGAGTTTTTATGACCATTTGTAACCAAAAAATTGAAAACAAATTTCCACATATTGATGGTCGCACTTTGCGGGGGGTAAGCATTGCCTGTATATGTGTGTGTGTGTGTGTGTGGCTATGTGTATTGGTGTTCTGTTGGGGGTTCTGCCCTTTTCGGTTGCGCATGAGAAGATAATCGTAAAAAGGGAAATTGCGCTTATAAAATGATCAAAAGCGCGCACGTAACGACAGCTCAGAGCAGAGCTACAAAACTTATGTATATGTGTGTGTGTGTGTGTGTGTGTGTGAATGCATGGGGGAAGCTCATGTGGTTGCTGTTTAGGTTGATTAGGCCGCTAGGTGCTGACAGCCGCAGCTTTTTGGCCTCGCGATTTCAGGCTCTCATTTGCGGATTTTATGGCATTGCTGCTGCTTGTGTTGCTATCGTAAAAAGAGTAAGACGAGCAAGAAGAGGAAGCAGATGCTGTTAAGGAAACTAACACCGCCCTGGCATGGCTGGCATACACCTGTCTACTGCGCGCCCTTCCAACTCATTAGCATTGACATCAAATCGTAGCCCAATGCAATCGAAGACCATAAAATGTTTTGTCTTCTTCTTCTTCTCTCGACACTGCCAAAATCCAGATGCAATGTCACCTATCAAGAAGAAAAATCACTGTCGAGTCACTTGAGCTGTGAATCGTTTGCGGGGCAGGCAAATTAAACATGAAAATAATATAATATTCCAAAATATTTGATTGTGAACTTCCTGTTGTTCATTCGAAACAGTTCCAAATCCATATGACCTGCCATTATAATCTGAGCTACTTCGGCAACGCCTACGATCACATGTGAGCCAGTTCATGAACGAAGTTATATTAATTATTTCGTAAAGTATAGTTTGTAAAATACCTATCGATAGAAATCGAAAGCTCAAATGAACTACTTCAAATTCCGAATAGTTCTTTTAACTAGTTCTGCTGAGGAGTTTTTCTGAATAGTACTTCTGACTAGTACTTTCAAGTAATTTTTCGGAGCAGCTCTCCTGTGTAGCTCTTCCTTTAGTCGCACCTATTAGCTTTATCAAAAATCAACAGCCTTAAACATTTAGTGAGTTTTAAGCAAATGCAGCTTCAAATCATAAACACAGGGCTAATGCTATTTAGCCAAGTTAACTTATTAGTTTCAGTAAAACTGTTTGTTACAAGCAACACATTGAGAGAGAGAGAGAGAGAGAGAGAGAGAGAGAGAGAGAGAGAGAGAGAGAGAGAGAGAGAGTGGGAGAGAATGAGAAAGAGAGACCGAGAGAGGGAAGGGAGAATACGATAGAGATATAGAATATGAGAAAGGGAGTAAGTGAGAAAGAGAGAGAGAGAATGAGATAGAGACAGATATATAAACATATAAAAATAGAGAGAGAGAGAGAGGGAGAGAGATTGAGAAAGAGAGACCGAGAGAGAGAAGGGAGAACGTGAGAGAGATATAGAATATGAGAGACGGAGAAAGTGGGAAAGAGAGAGAGAGAGAATGAGATGAATATTGATACATAAACATATAAAATAGAGAGAGAGAGAGAGAGAGCGAGTGAGAGAGAATGAGAAAGAGAGATCGAGAGAGAGAAGGGAGAATGTGAGAGAGATATAGAATATGAGAAAGGGAGAAAGCGGGAAAGAGAGAGAGAGAATGAGATAGAGATATATATATAAACATATAAAATAGAGAGAGAGAGAGCTGCACAGAGATTAAGAATGATAGAAAGAGGTAACATATCTCTAGCCTCACCTTCACAATTAACACGGCAGGGCATCCGCTAGTCGGGCACGCCCGATCAGCCCAAACAGCTCTGCTGTTATGTAACACACGCGCATATACACACATACATATGCACCTATACAAATGAAATCCGGCTGGCACATCAAAATACATTTAAGCCTTGATAATTTTATAGTGCCTGTCAACATTTTGGCTCTTTGTTGTTCACAAATCAAATCAAAGTCAGGTGAGAGAGTGTGGGGTGCAGGTGGCTGATTGGGCGGTGGCTTGGTTGGTTGGGTGTTAAGGGCAACCACGTCCTCATACACGTCCTCATCCACGTCCTCATTCTCATTCTCATTCACATTCCCATCCTCGTCGTCATCGTTGACAAGTTGAGCATTTTAATTGCTGCCGTGCGGCCGCTTAAGTTAAATGTCAACAATGCCAGCAACAGCAGTTGCACTAGCAACAAATTTTTGTGGCTGCAACCCTTTCAGGCTTAAGCTGGGCGAGCGTGTGCTGGGCGGCGGGCAGCGGCCAGGGGCCAGGGGCCAGGGAGGGGGATAGGCGGTTGCACGCAAAGAGTCAACTGGCTGTGCGTATCCACAGAATGCGCTAATAAAATATGCATAACAAACTTGAGTCAAACGAGGTTCAACTCCAACAAACAATCCGCCACCCTATTCTCTATCCCTCAATCCCCCGCCGTCTGCCATGCAACCCCACAAGTCCTATCTGGTCTAGTCCTTTGTAGCGGGGCTGTTGCACGCAATGCGCTACGCACCATTGTGAAAAGGGTTAAAAATCGAAAGTATGAAAACAATTTCGTTGCCGTTGTTGCTCTGGCTGTTAAATTGTTGGTCGTTGCCGCTGTCGCTGTGACTGTGACTTCTCTAACCCGTAAAACTATTATTATGATCATTACTGTTGGGCTACCCCCAACCCCAATCCCAATCCCAGTCCCAGTCCCAGTCCCCATCCCAGTCCCAATCGCAACTTTCAGCACGCACTTTGTGGCGCTGTCGCCCTGTCGCCCTGTCTCATAAATGTTTTGGCAATAAAACGCAACTTATGATAATGCACATTGACAGCGGCAGCGACTTGTCACAGCCGCATGACATGCAGAAAATTTCAATTGATGACGAGAGCTGCGACAATAATGGGCGATTTGTTGTTGACTCCGTTGAAAGGTTATGCGTACGCACATTCAATTTGCGTTACAGCCAACATTGTGGTTTCTTAATGGAGCCGTTCCACTCGCTGACTTGCCGTGAGTGTGACGAGTAGCTAAATGTGTGCAGGAGTACATGTTGTAGGAGATGAGCCACACATGATGTAAGACATGAGAAACACCATTCTCTACTCGTCTCTTTTACTCGTTACATATTCTCATTTATGTATGAAACGATTAAGTGTTTAGAGAAGTATGTGAATGAGAAGCTCGTTAGACTCCATCTACCCATATGAGTACAGCTACTCGTTACTTTCGTATTCGAATGTGGCGAGTCAACTCGTTGTATACTCATAAGAGACAGTGATGTATGTGGACGAGTAGCGTTAGACTCCATCTACTCAAATGAGAACACTTACTCGTTACATTCGTATTAGAATGTAACGAATAGTTGAATATCTAGAGCAACAGTGTGAGTATGAAGTAGGAGTACAATCAACTCATTGCATACTCACAAGACTTCATCAACTCGTTGCATACTCACAAGACTTCATCTACTCGTTGCTTTTACTCGTTACATATTCTCATTTATGTATGAAACGAGTAAGTGTTTAGAGAAGTATGTGAATGAGAAGCTCGTTAGACTCCATACCCCATCTACGGCTACTCGTTACTTTCGTATTAGAATGTGGCGAGTAGATGAATATCTAAGGGAAATGGTGATGTATGAGTGCAACCAACTCGTCGTATACTCACAAGACTAAATCTACTCGCTGTTTTTACTCGTTACATATTTTTGAGCTACATACAAAGACTTGTCTCAATTGTCTCGCTACTTTAAACTCGCCCGTAAAACTCGTTACTGTATGCTCTAAACTGAGTATCAATAACATACTAACCCTTTGCTAGTATTAGCTTTACGTCCACTCGTTACTTTTTACTCGTCAGCTATGTAATCGTTGTAGTCAATCATCCATTGAGGCCATGCAGCTTAGGAACTCATGAGTCTGTTTCACAGCTAGACTAGGTCACTAAGGCATACTCGCCACATTTCACTCGTTAGTTCAGCAGTTGCAGAAATATGCCGTGCAACTCCCCCGGCCGCCTGGTAAACAATCTCATTAATCATGCTGCAAATTGCCAGCTCGGCAGGCCTGGCTGTGCTGGCGGGTTTGCGGCTGGGGTCGGGGCAAGTGTTGTCAACATCGCCATAACCCTTCAGCGGGCATCGGCAGTTGCGGCACCGCCGGTGGCGTTGCTGACATTGGTGACGGCGGCAGCGACAGCGGCAGCAATTAATAATACGTAATTTATGCTGAGCATTTGACTTTTTGGGCCAAAACACTCAAACTTATTGACAGTTTTTTCCATGGCCTGTGCGTGGGCTCAAGAAAGCGAGCGAACGAAATAAATAAAACTAAAAGGGTTACGGCTAACAGCCATCGAGTCACGGGTTAGGGTTCGGGCTGTGGCTGTGGCTGTGGCTGTAGCTGGTGAGGGGGAGGGGGCCGCTTCTTGGCCGCCTTTTATTGCTGCACTTCAAACTCCGGCAACTCCTATTGAAGCGTTACAATTTACAACCTCATGCCCAGCCAGTCATGTGGAACCAGCTATTTGTACAGCTTTCTGGTACTGGATATGGATATGGGCATGGGTAGGGGTCAGGGCCTGGGTCTCGGTCTGGGTCTAGCCTGCTGAATGCGGGCTCAGTGCTTTCAATTACCCGAAATTAGCTCTATCGATGATGGTAATCTAGTCTAGCCAGGGCCGCGCTTCCTTGCGCCCCATATCGGGGCGGGCTAATCCGCGGCGGTCGCAACAGTTAGTTATAGTTAGTTTAGCTGGCATTCGTGCCAAATTCTATTAGTGAGCCTTTGACGGCTCCGCTAGTCGAGGCCTTAACGCTTGGCTTAGCCGCCGGCCCAGGGGTTAGCTGCCCGGCGCTTAATCCATCCACCGAGCACCACCTTCCTCCCATCGGCGATGACTAACTGAGCCGTTATTAAATTAAATGTTACACCTCTTATATCCGGGCAGGTTGCATTCACTCTCGAGTGCCAGCCAGTGATGGCTCTCAATTAACCGTTAGGTTAATATCAATCGCAGATGCATGCGAGTATATCGAAAGCGGGCCTCGTTCCACAGACTCAAGCCAAGCTAGGACTATTCATGCATCCAACTCAATATTTGCATTTGTGTATCTAAGACTAACAATGTATCTTGTATCTGTATTCGCCTCAGTCTCTGCTGCCTCCTCGACTGATGCCTAATGCGTAATTTGCAATTTGCAATAAGTTATGTATCTGCAGCTCCGCTCGGCACTTGTAACTGCAATGCATTACATGTTACTGTATCTGCGCCTTGTACCTGCCGCCGAACTTACCTGTCGATGCCTATAGGCAACTGTCGATAATGTAGATACATTTGTATCTTTGTGCATAACAGCAATTGTATCTGCATTTTGATTATGGCAGCCAACTGCATTTGCATCTTTATCAGTGCAATCTCTGTAGTTTATGTATCTGCAGCTGTCACTCATCTAAATCGCATGATTTATATACTTACATATGCATACTTACTTTATTTATCTAATGGCAAATGTATCTGCATCTAAACAATCTCAAAACGGATGTATTTACAATTGCAGTTATATTTGTATCTACATATATAACGGCTAGCCAGGGCATCTGCACTTGCATTTGTATCTGACTTGGTGAGTGTATCTACAAATGTATCTGCTTATGGCTGCAAATGTATCTGCAGTCAACTCAGATATCTACATAAGCTTATGCATCTGCATCTAGCTGTAAATGTATCTGCATTGGCAACCACAATTGCAGCCGCAATTGTATCTAAGATATCTGTAATCAACCAGCGATTGTAGCTGCGCCGTCTTTTCATTTGTATCTCTGTCCGTGCATGTATCTTAATAGCTAGCACCAAAAGTATCTGCATATGTAGTCAAGTTGACATTCATCTACATCAGCTGCAGCTGTGTTTGCATCTCTATGACTATCAGCGAATGTATCTGCAGCTTCACACTGATGTATCTGTGTTCACATCTCTTTAGATGTGAACACAGATACATCAGTGTGAAGCTGCAGATACATTCTTTATCTAGCTAACTGCAACAGCAGCAGCAGCTGCAGCCATTTTGGCACCTGTATCTCTGCAGCTGCAACTGCCAAATGCAAATGCAAATAGAAATCTATCTGCAGCCCTGGCGCTGGCCAGCTGCGAAATATGGCTGGCAGCGCTTAATTAAGACATCGAACGACAGCAAACGCTTTATTTGCGTATACGCAATAAATACAAATGTAAATATGCACTTGCACAGA